>NC_092875.1:136645355-136970355 GCF_028372415.1 Notamacropus eugenii | reverse complement strand
TGCATATATATATAGAGAGAAAGGGGGGGCACAGGTGGAGCTGTATATGAATGGAGAATACCTAAAAAAATAAAATTTACTTTCGAATGAAATGTACTAGGATTAAGAGAAAGGGAGAGGTAGAATGTAGGACATCATCTCACGTATAAGAGGGAAGAAAGAGTTTTTACAACGGAGTGGAAGAGGGTGGAGATGAAAGGAAATAATTGAGCCTTACTCTCATAGATGGAGGAAAAACACATACTCAATTGGATATGGAAATCTATTTCACCCTGTAGGAAGGGAAGGGGGATGTTGATAGAAGAGGGAAGATAATAAAAGGGATAATAAATTGGGGAAAGAGATAATCAGAAGCAAACAGTTTTGTGGGTGGACAGGTCAAGGAAGAGAGTGGAATAAATGAAGGGCACCATAGGAAAGAGGTAAATGTGGTTAGTCTTTTACAACATAACTATTATGGAAGTGCTTTGGATTGGTACACATATATGACCCATATTGAATTGCTTATTTTCTTAATGAGGGTGAGAGGGGAGGGGGAGAATATGGAACTTAAAGCTTTAGGAAAGAATGTTAAAAATTCTTTTAGCATGCATCTGGAAATTAAGCTACACAGTCCAGGGAGTATAGAAATCTATTTTGCCCTACTGGAAAATAGACGGTAAGACAGATGGAAGAAGGGTGGGTAATGGAAGGGAGGATAGACTGGAGGAGTGGATAGATGGGGTGCATGCTTTCCTAGGTTGGAGAGAGATGAGGAGAAAATTTTGCCTTCAAATTCTTGTGGAAGTGAATGTTAATTGAATAATAAAGAAATTATTTAAAATAAAAGTTTAAAAAACATTATATTCAGATGTAACTCATTCTTTCTTAGAAAATACTCAATTGTTAATAACAATATTAGACATACATTTGACATTTCTTTATGTAGTTTGTCCTTATTGAGTCCATTGTAATTAATCTTTCATAGGTATCCAATATTTATCTTTGCTATTATGTGTCAAATCTGCTATTAAGTTGAGTTTGTTTTAAGAAAATTCTGGAAGTTTGACAATTCTTTAAATATGACTTTTCACTCAAGACTATAATTATCTTTGCTAGAGATGATTTTTTGGCTAGATTTACCTTTCTTTTGCTCTTAGATATGTAGTGTTCCAAGATTGTGGTCTTTTAGAGTTACCACTACTAGATCTTGTGATTCTAATTGTACACCATCATATTTAAATTGTTTTTTTTATTATTTCTCATAATATTTTATCCTTGAGTTTGGTTTTTGAAATTTTACTATAATATTGTTATGAGTTTTACTCATAGTATCTCTATTAAGTGGTAATTGAAAGAATTTTTCTATTTCTTCTTTCCTCCCTTGTTGTAATGCTTGTGATATTTTCTTTATTTTTTTATTTATTGTATATTCTTTTTTAAATCATAGCTTTCAGGTAGTCCAATTACTGTTATGTTTTCTCTTCATAATTTGTTCTCCAGATAAATTGTTTTTCTCATGGGATGTTTCAATTTCTTTTCCATTTTTTCATTCTTTATATTTTGTTTTAATATTTCTTTGTCTCTTATGACTTCACTGACTTTCCATAGACTCATTCTGATTTTCAAGGAATCATTTACTTCCTTAAGATTCCGGATTTCCTTTTCTAATTGGCTGCCTTTCTTTTCATAATCTTGTTTTTCTTGGATTGTTCTTCGTTTTTTAAATTAATCTCTCTAATTTAATTTTTAAAGTGTTGTTTTAAATTTATCTATGAATTTTTTTTGAACAGGTGACCATTTGCTGTTACTCTTTGGGATAATTTCTTCAGTAACTTCCTCTGAAGAAAAACCCCAGTTTTCTTTATTGTCATAGTAACTTTCTGTGGTTGAATTCTTTCTCCCTTGCCTGCTAATTTTTTAAAAATTTAGAGCAACTTATTTTTTTGTAATCACTCCTAGTCCTAGGGTATGAAGGATGGTACCTTGGCATCAGATCCTCCTCCAGGTCTTCCCTCTTACCTGAAGAAGAAAATAAGACCTCCAATCTACTGCAAGTTCCCACAGCTACCATCATCTCCACCTCACTGCTTCTGCTCTTACCAAGCATGTACTGGTTCCTTCTTGCCCAGGGCTACATGTCTACAGCACAGCTGGGTCTAGCATTACTTGTAAGCAGGCGTTTGCTCAGTCTTCCCTGGCTCATATGCCCAATGCATGAGATTGATGGTTCAAGGTTTGTTTTAATGGATAACAGGGTATTTTTATAATGTATGCTACAGTATAAATTTGAACTTTTGAAGGACATGGTTGCCAATTATTTTTAGTGATATAAAAATCATAGTGAAGTGATTTCTTTCACTAACTATTTAGAAAGAATCGATTGTAGCATGGAACTTAACAACTTGTCAACGTTTATAAGAGTTAATGTATGAAATGATATATGTTCTTTATAAGATAAATTTTGACATATTACTTCAAGTAATTATTTTACATTTTGAAGACACAAATGCAAAGGTAGAAAAAACAGTGAAACCTCTGAATGCTACCAGTCCAATGAAGCAATAGGTGAATTTTCAAGAGAATGGCAAAGGCATTAAAGGCAGATAACTTGAAGTGCTTATATAAATTCTTGTGTTATGGAAGCTGTTAATTGTACTGAGTTTAGTGCCAACCACAGTTCTGAAATGGTAATTACTATGTTAAAGAATCCATTGACAACATATAAAGATATCTAATGGCAATATTAAAAGTAATCTATGGGCTTAAATATTAGTTGTTACTTCAGTGAAAAATAGCATTTCCTTACTTGAAAAAATAGCATTTCCTTATTTCCTGTGAAGATTAGTGATTTTGGCAAGTTATGATGCTTTCTCCTTAACAAAACCAGAAACTTTCAAATGATTATACAACAGGAATTTTCTGATATCTTGATATGATTTTAAGATTTTTTTATTCTAATAAAGCTGTTATAATTTTTAACATGTTTTGTAGTCTTGTAAAAGAGAATGACAACTGGAAGACATTCGTGTCTATTATTGATCTCTGTTTAAATTGCTAAGTATAATTTGCTCAGTTTGAAGAAAAAGAAATCATTTCTTCAATGAACTTCAGAGTGGTAGTTTCTTTTTTTCTTTGAATTGTCAGGAAAATAATGGCTAATCTTTAAAAAAAATTAATAAAATCAGTTAATGTTTCCATAAGGAATAAAAACTTTCTGAATACATATTAATGGTTGATTATCTTCTGGGAGTATTCAACCATCATCCCTAATTTAGATGTTGTATGTATGTATGCATACATAAGTCTTTACATATATGTATATCTGTATGATATACACACAGTGCTGTTCTTGATTTGTCTTTTTTAGTTGTGTCCAACTATTCATCTTCATGACTCTATTAGGAGTTTTCCTATCAAAGATATTGGAGTCATTTTCTGTTTCCTTCTCAGCTTATTTTTACATATTAGGAATTAAAGCAAACAGGATTTGGTGCTTGTCCAGGGTCACACAGCTAGTCAGTGTCTGAGACCAGAATTGAACTCACGGTGAGGTATCTCCCTGACTCCAAGTCTGGCCCTATATTGGCGTATCACCTAGTTACTTAATATACACATGTATGTTTGTATATTTACATACATACATACGCATACATATGTGTGTGTGCATAAATTTATTTTGATTAATAGAGGATTTGATTTCAAATATTGGGTCTGTTACTTAATGCCTGTGTCATCTTTGGTAAATTACATGATCATTTGTGTTTTCAGTTCTCTTAAGTGTAAAATAAGGAGGTTTGACAAGACTATTATGTAATGTTCCATTCAGCTCTATCTCTTAGGTGCTAAAATGGTGCAAAATTGCTAAATTATAGAGACTATAGATAGAAGAAAAGTTAGCACCTAATGACTTCATTTAAAGGTTGAAAAATCTTCCATGAACTGATGATTAGGACATTCTTCTCTATGGAATACATTTAGTGAACTGGATTATATTATGTCTTTTAAAGTCATAATGAACCCAATTCCCCGTCATTTTCAGATTCAAGAGGTATATTAATTAACAAATTGTGCATATGTGAATCTCTCTCTCTCTCTCTCTCTCTCTCTCTCTCTCTCTCTCTCTCTCTCTCTCTCTCTCTTTCTCTCTTTCTGTGTGTGTGTGTGTGTTTGTGTTTCTGAAGAGATGGAAGGAAAATTTTCACATTCAAACCCATGATATTCAGTATTTGTACAATCTCATGAAGAGCATAGAATTCTTTTTTTTTTTTTTCAAAATTTTTCTCCAATTCTTCATTTTGGAATCAAAATAACTTTGGAATACTGAAAGTTACATCAAAAAAGACAAAGTTCTGGTAGGTTTGAATATGTTGAAAAGGCATAGAATGCAGCTGTAGAAGTAGAATAGGTCTGTTTTTACTGACATGACTAAGCAACTAAAGAGAGATTCATATCCAAAAGGCAGATGACTAATGGATGAATTCTTTAGTTCTGGTAGCTCATGAAACAGAGATATATAAAATGACCCTCAGCCTTTTGTGATATCATTCCATATCAAAGGACCAATAGCTGTGGGAATAAATGTACATAGGACTAAAATATCAGATAATACCAGTAACTAAAGATTAATCTTCACACTCTTCCATATTTCTGAACCTTCATGAAAATAAGCTAAACCTACATTCATTCATCAAATACATCCTAGATAAAAATTCAAGAAGGGAATGTATACCTTTTCAGAAAGAATATTCTACATCAAGCCACATTTTTCTGTCACATAATTTGCAGAAAGTTATAAGGAATGAATGCTCACTCTGTGCTTCTTGTGTGTATATGCTTGTTTCAGTAAGAAAAATATTTTTAATCACCTAGTATACAATGGGTACAGTGGTAAGCACTGAGGCTACAAAAAATAAAAAGAAAAACTCATCTCAAAGACCTTACAGCATAATGGAGGAAGATGATAGAAACAAAAAGGAAACTGAAAAGTGAGGAGGAGATGCCCAGAGAGCATCCTGGCACATAGGCTGAAGATGATGAAGGAGTTGAAAACAAGCAGAGAAGTTTGTGGTGAATGAAAAGATGTCAGGAAATTTAAGTCCTCTATAAAGACAATCTGTGGAAGGAAATTGTATCTATTCTTCAGCCCTTTAATCAGAGAGGCAGAAACAACTGAGACTAATGATGTGTTATGAGTAGCAAAGCTGAAATCCATGTTGATGAATTTTTTTTTCTGGTGATGCAAATATCTGGTGATAAGTTTAACTTAGGTGGAAAATAATGGAAATGATGGTGGATTTGAAACCCAGTAGAGCAACTGGTGGCAAATGAATGAGTGTTTATGATAGTCATTAAATATTTACTAAGGGCCAAGCATTGTGCTTTGTTCATTTATACAAAGAAAGTTGAAAGAGAATCTCTTGTTCTCTAGGAATTGTTTGTCTAGCAGAGGAGACATACATAATCATAAGCACAGGTACATTCATACACACATATATGTCCACACACATATACATATTTGTATGCATGTATGGATATGTATATAACCAAAGACAGAATTATCAATAGTGATAAGGCACTAGAATGAAAGGTGATTGGGAAAGACTTCTTGCAGAAGGTGGGATTTTATTAGAGAATTAAAAGAAACTAGTAGTAGAGATGAGGAGACATAGCATTCCAGGAATGGAGGGCAGCCAGTGAAAATGGGATGATCAAAAGATGTACCTTGTGTAAAGAATATCAAAGAGTTCAGTGTTCCTACATGACAGATTATCTTTGGGACTGGAGTAGGGACATGGAAGGCATAAGAAGATGTTTGAAAATGCATAAGTTTTTCCCCTGAAATAAAATATTTCACATAAAAATGTTATGGATTCAAGATCCCTTGAAAGATACATCAGCAGGAGAGGGGGCAGAGATAATATGGCAGTTCAGAGATGACATAACTCAACTCTCTCAACATTCCCCAGAAATGACTTCAAAACAACACCTAAAATCAAATTTTGGAGTTGTAGAGTGAATAAAATTTCAAGAACAAATATTTCTTTTTCTGGCCTAAGAAAATGTAGGAAGCCAGCAGGAGAAATTTGTGACACTGAGTTGGAGCACTACTTCAAGGCCACACATAAGTATAGCAGCAGCAATAGCTTTGGGAAGTCTAAGGCAAGAGCTGGCAAGGGAATAAACAGCTAGTCAGAAAGAGATTGCCAGTGACCCCTTGTTGGCACAAAATGCCTAGTGCTTCTTGGTACCTCTAACGCTCACGTATAATTCTGGGTTACAGTTACAGGGCAAAGAAGAACACTAAAGCTAAGTCATAAGGGAACAGGGGCCCTAGTCATAGTTTCAAGGCAAAAAGGGCTTTAAAACTTGTGCCTACAGGGGACAAGGGGCCTTTCCTGGGTAAAGATCAAAGCAAATACCAGGAGAGCAGTGACTGAAACTCTCCCAACGTCACATCACCTTGGAAGCACTGAAAACCAGTAGACTCCAAGAACTAACTCAGAAAATAGTATGACAAAAATCTGAAATTCACAACGTGGTCCACCCATCATCACATGAGCAGAGTCCAAATTTAATATAAAGTTCAAAGTAAAAAGGAAGGCTAAATAAATCAGCAAGAAACTACAACAACAAAAAGTATTTGACCATAAAATGTTATTACAGTGGCAGAGAAGATATAACATCAAGAGAAAGCAATGTGAAAGCAACTACAAACAAAGCCTCAGAGTGTAATAGTAATGTAAATGAAAAAATCTTTTTCATTCATTAATAGGCTTATATGATCAGCTTAAATCACCTAGCCAAGGTCATATGTGGTGGAACAGGAAGTGTGGAGCAGAACCGGGAGGAAGTGAATGAGCAGGGTCTGGTCAGGGGGAAATGAACTCAGGTCAACTCACACAGTAAAGTTCATGCTCATGACAGTTGACAGTGAAAAGGCCCTGACTGAGGGGGAAGGATATGGGAATGCCTTTGCCCCCTGCTGTGATCATGTGTATTAATTTTTTGGTGACCATGACAGATTTTGCTTTCTGGTTCTGGGATTTAGCTTTCTAATGTTTAAATAAATGTTTTTCTTCTGCTTTCTATATGAAGAATCTTTTATACTTGGTGACTGAGAGCTACATCGGCATACTCTTAGTCGCCATCAGGGCTGTGAATATTGCCTTGACAATACAAAGAGGAAAAAAAAAACATAATTAGTTGGTCTAATGGTAAAAGTGGCACAAAAATTTACTGAAGAACTCATTAAAAAGCAGAATTGTTCAAAGGGGTAAAAGATCCAAAAAAACAAAACAAAACAACCTTAATGAAGAAAATGATTCCATAAAAATTAGAATGGCAAATAGAAGCTAAAGACTCTATGAGACATCAAGAAACAATAAAAAAAAAGTCAGAAGAATAAAAAATGATGAAAATGTGAAACATCTCATCTAAAAAGAAAACTGACATGGAAAACAGATCAAAGAGAGATAATGTAGGAATTATTTGAACACCTGAAATCTATGAGTAAAGAATATGCACTGTTTCTCAAGAAATTATCCTTGATATCCTAGAACTAGAAGGAAAAATAGAAATCAAAAGACTCCACAATCACATCCTCAAAGATATCCCAAAATGAAAACTACCAAGATTATAGTCAAATTGCAGAGTAAGTCAAAGAGAAAATACTTTCAAAAGCCAGAAATAAACCTTTAAGATATCATGGAGCCACAGTCAAGATTACACAAGATTTAGCAACTTCTTGCTTAAAGAAGTAAAGGGCTTTGAATATTGTATGCTGAAATTCAAAGTTCATAAGGTTACAACCAAAAATTACCTACACAGCAAAAATAAATATAATCCTTCAGGGGGAAAATTGATTTATAATGAAACAGAGGAATTTCTACCACTTCTGATGAAAAGTCCAGAGGAGAATAGAAAATTTGACATTGAATCACAAGACTCAAGAGAAGCATAAAAAGGTAAACATAAAAGAATAGTAAGAGTCTCAAAGTTAAATTATTTATATTACTATATAGGAAGATGATTTCTGTAACTCCTAAATTTTTTTTCATTATTAGGGTACTTTAAAGAAGTTTACATAGAGAGAGGGCAGGAATGTGAACTAATATTGTTGAAATAATCTCCAAAATATGTAAAGGGTAAGAAAGAAGGGCAAAGGGATAGGTAGAATGGGGAAATTTTTCTTAAATAAAAGAAGAATGCAGAGATGAGCTTTCAAAGTAGAGCAGGAAGGTGGAACCAAGATGGCAGAGTAAAGACAAGGACTTGTTTGAACTCTTCCCCAAACCTCTCTAAATAACTTAAAAAATTATTCTAAACAAATTTTGGAGCAGCAGAATCCACACAAAGATGTCATGAAACAAATTCCCAGTCTAAGACAATGTGAAAGTCTGACAAGAATAGTCTATTTCACCAGCCTAAAGGAGGAGCATAGTTAAACTCAGGCCATATCAGTGCAGACCAGGCCCCAACAAACCTGGAGTAAATCTTGGGTGACTGAATCAGTGACAACAGTAACAATTTCTAGACCTCTTAGCCTGCAGATGCCGAAGACAACTTAGAATGTGAGCAGGAAAGGTCTGTCCCACCTAGATGAAAGACAGTCCAGGGAAGGCTATACCAGCAGAATCTGGGCCCCATAAAATCATGGGCAGGCTATGGGAGTAACAGAATCAGCATCAGTGGCAGTATGGAGGAGCTCTAGCATAGAAGAGTTTATGGCAGAAGGAAAGGGACCCTTCCTATGATTCCAGGGTAGAAAAGACTGCTTGTGGTTGCTCATATAACAAAGCATAGGCCAGGAGAGTAGTGCATAGTAGTGACCACTTCTCCTTAGATCATGTCACCTTGGAAGAACTGAAAACTTGAAGGCCCTAAGAATTGTCTCTGAAAACAATTGCACAAACCACCTGAAACTTGCGGCAGTATACTCACCACCTAGGAAGCAGAGTCCTACTTTAACAAAGAGTTATATGTCAAGTAATTGGAGGGCAGAGTCAAGATGGTAGAGTAGAAGCATGGGCTTGATTGAGTTCTCCCACAAAAACTCTTACAATAGTTGTAAAAATGACTCTAAACAAATTCTAGAGCAGCAGAAGCTACAAAATGACAGAGAGAAACAGATTTTCAGTACAAGACAGCCTGGAAGGAAGACAGGAAGGGTTTACTGAACTGAGCTTGGAGTGTAGTGCAGCCCAACATGGCTCATGCCTGGACAGACAGGACTGGAGCAGGCTTCAGGGCAAGGAATCACGGAAAACAGCTGCAGTTTCCAAGTTTCTCAACCCACAAACACCAAAGGTAGCTTCAAAGGTCAGTGAGAAAGCTTTTTTACCTTTATGAGAGGGGAGCTCAATTGGATGCCAAGTCCAGCAACAACCTCAGGGCAGAGACAGCCGCTATTGCATTAGCAGCCACTTCAGGAGCTCTTGGCCTACATACTCTAGGGGAATAGAGCTGCTGATCTGTGCCTCAGTCCTGAGTGGTGGTCCTGGGGTGAAGAGGAGTGCTGATGTGGCAGATCTGGTGTCAGCCATGGAGAGGGAATCTTACTTGCAGTTGCACAGCAGAAGATAGTGCTTGTGGTTGATCACAGACAAGAGTGCAGGCCAGAAAAGGACTGAACACCTCTCTCTTGACTATACCACTTTGGAGGAAGTGGGAATATGCAGGTCTCTGGAGATATTTCGGAAAACAGCTACACAAAACTTCTGAAGCCTGGGGTGGAATACCCTCCACTTGACAAAGGACTCAAAAGTAAAGTAATTAATTGGAAAAATGCCCCCAAAGGGCTAAAATACTATAGAAAATTACTTGCTTGGTGAAAGGGTATTTTCTTCCATCCTTTTGGCTGCGGGAGAGCAAAGCATACAATCAGAGGAAGATAAACCATGCAACAGAGGAAGATATCAAATTCAAGACTCCCACATCCAAAGCACGCAAAAAACCACATGCAATGGTCACAGGCCATGGAAGGTCTGAGAAAAGATTTTAAAGTCAAGTAAGAGAAGAGGAAGAAAATTGGGAGAAGAAGGAAGGGCAAAGCAAGAAAGTCATGAAAAGCAAGTCAACAGGTTGATAAAGGAAACCTCAAAAATGCTGAAGAAAATAACACCTTCAAAATAGACTAAGCCAAATGCAAAAGAGGTAAAAAAAAGTCATTGAGGAGGAGAATGCCTTAAGAAGTGAATTGGCCAAATGGAAAAGGAGATAGAAAAGCTCAACGAAGAAAATAAGTACTTAAAAATTCGAATGGAGCAAATAGAAGCTAATGACTTTATGAGAAATCAAGAAAAAATAAAATAAATCCAAAAGAATGAAATTAAAAAGAAAACAATTTGAAATATCTCATTGCAAAAACAACTGATCTGGAAAATAGATCCAGGAGAGATAATGTAGTCATTATTGGACTTTCTTAAATCCGTGATTTAAAAATGACCTAGACATGCTCTTTGGAGCAATTGTCAAGGAAAACTGCCCTGATATTCTAACCTAGCATTTCATGCCAACTCCTTTGGGGCAGTAGAATGATCATGGAGAGGGAAGAGCAGTAGTAGGTTCTTATGCAGTTGAAAGGTCTTGAATAAATAAAATGTAATAATTTGATAATAAATCATGTAATATACCATGCAATAATTATATCATACATTATGTAATATGCTATATAATATAATTATAATAATGAAATAATAAATAATAGTAAAATAAAAATAAGGGAGAAGTATAAGCATAAGGAAAGAAGAAACAGCAAGATATTTTAGAAAATAATTTTTACATGTTTCATCTGTTGTGTAACACTGTTAAAGTCACAATGATTACAACATTTTATAAATAAACATCCAAAATGCAAGTTATAGCTGGTCAGTGGTCAAGTCTCCTAACAGGTCTTAACCAACAAGTTAATATGTGTCAATATTCCTGCCAATGCATTCATACAGGTGAGTGTCACATATTATAGGAATGCATTGGCAGGAATATTGGCATGTAATATCTTGTTTATAATATGATACCATATGGTTATGCTGTGCACTATTGTGAAGTCAAAATTTCAATGAAGGGAAACAGCTACAAATTTACAATAAATTATTAAAGATGTGTCAATTTAAAAAAGTGTTTCAACTGATGTATATTAAAAATGAAAGAATTAAAGAAAATAGTTTTCCAAGGAGGTGCTGAGTAATTATTTTTTAAAAGGGGGATTGTAGGCTAAATAAGTCTCAGAAACCCTGTTTTACAACCAGAGAGAGAGAGAGTAAAGAATCCACAAATTGCCTCCTAAAAAAGAAAAAAAAATCCCCACATTCCAGAGTTCCCAGGTCAAGGTGAAAAAATTTGCAAGCAGTCAGAAAGAAACAATTGAAGTATCACATATCCACAGTCAGGTTAACTCAGGATAACACAGTCAGGATGCTACGTTAAAGAACTGGAGGGGTTAGAATATTATATTCAGAGTGCACTGGAGCTAGGATTACAACCAAGAATCACCTATCCAGCAAAACTCAGTATAATCTTTCAGGGGAAAAAAACGCTATTCAGTGAGATATAGGACTTCTAAGCATTCTTGATTAAAAGATCAGAGCTCAGTAGAAGATATGTGTTTCAAAAACAAGACTAGAAAGAAGCATAAAAAGGGAAATCATAAGGAATTTAATAAGCTGAAAATCTTTACAGTCCCACATGGGAAGATGATACTTTTAACTAATAAGATCTTTCTCATTATTATATAGTTAGAAGGGGTTTATATAGGCAGAGGGCATGGGTGTGAGTTGAATATGAAGGGATGATATCTAAAAAAATAAAGTTAAAGGCTGAGAGACAGATGTACTGGGAGGAAGGGAAAGGGAAAGATAGAATGGGGCAAATTATCTCATATAAAAGAGTAAAGAAACATCTTTTACTGTGGAGGGGAGAAGGGATGACATGAAGGGCAATGAATGAACCTTAATTTCATCAGAATTGGCTCAAAGAGGGAATAGCATATATATGTAACTGGATGTAGAAATGTATCTTGCCCTCAGTTAAGTAGGAGAAGAAGATAAGAGAAGGGGGAGTGATATTAGGGAGGGCAGATTGGGTGAGGGGGGTGGATAGAAGCAAAATACTTTTGAGGAGAGATAGAGTGAAAGGAGACAGAGAGAAAAGAATAAAAGGGAGGAACTGGATGGGAAGAAGTAGAGTTAATAATAGTAGCTGTGAAAAAAATGAAGCAAGGTTTTCTGATAAAGGCCTCATTTCTCAAACATAGAGAAGTGAGTCAAATTTATAAAAAATAAGAGCAATTTCCCAGTTGAGAAATGATCAAAAGATATGAACAGTCTTCAGATGAAGTAACCAATGCTATATATCACCATACAAAAATACTCTAACTCACTATTGACTGGAAAAATGTAAATTAAACAATTGTGAGGTATTATCTCATAACTATTAGATTGACTAATAAGACAGATAAGGTAAATCACAAACACTGCTGGAGATATGGGAAAAATGAGAGATAAATGAACTGTTGGTGGTGTTGTGAACTGATTCAGCCATTCTATAAAACAATTTGGAACTAAGTCCAATGGGCATACCATGCATACCCTTTCACCTAGAATTACTACTGCTAGGTCTGCATTCCACAGAGTTAAAAAAGAAGAAAAAGATGTATAAAAATATTTATAGCCACTCTTGTCTGGGAGCAAAAAATTAGAAACTGAGGGGATGCACATCAACTGGAAAACAGACAAATTGTGGTATGTGATTATGATGAAATACTATTGTACTACATCCAGGAAATTCTCAGAATAAAACTAGAAAGACTTGCATGGGCTAAAGTAAAGTCAAAAGTACTATGTATAAAGTAACAGCAATACTGAAAGATGATTGGCTGTGAATGAGTTAGTTCATCTCAGCAATACAATGATCCAAGAAAACTCTGAAGGACATATGATGAATAATTCTACCCATCCCCAGAGAAAGAAACGATAGTGTCTGAATAAAGATTGAAATACTTGACAAAAAAAAGACTTAATTTTCTTGAGTTTTTGTTTTGTTTTGCAACATGACTATTATGGATGTTTTGCATGACTGCACATATAACCCATATTAAATTTCTTGACTTCTTAATGAGGGGGATGAGGTGAGGAAATAGGAAGGGAGAGAATTTGAAACTCAAAGTTTTAAAAATGAATGTTAAAAATTGTTTTTGCATGTTACTGGGGAAAACTAAAATACCAAATATATTATTAAAAAAATAAAGTAGAGAGGGAAAAGGGTTGATGGGCAATTCTTATATCTTACTTTCATCAGAAAATAAAAGGCTGAGGCAGAATATCATATGCTTCAGTTATAGTATAAGAAAAAGGCAAGTGTGGCTGTCATAATCTCAGCCAAAGCAAAAATTAGACCCAATTAAATGGGATAATCAGATGAACTACTTTTAATAAAAGATAAAAAAACAAATAAATGTAAAAATTACTACAAATTACTGATGAAAGCTTCATTTTTCAAATATATGCTGACTATAGAAATCAGTTAAATTTATAAAAGAGTCATTCCCCAATTGATAAATCATCACAGGATATAAGTAGGCAGTTTTCAGAAAAACAAATCAAAGATTCATATAATTATATGAAAAATGATCTGAATAACTATTGATTAGAAAAGGACAAATGAAAACATCTCTAGGTATGACCTCACCTATCAAAAAGTTCAGTCACTGGAGATGAGGTGAAAATAGTACAATAAGGAACAGTTGGTAGAGTAAGGAACTGGTTGAACAATTGGACACTAAACCCAAAGGGGTATAAAATTCTTCATATCCTTTCACCCAGCAATATCACCACTGGGTCTTTATCAATAGGAAATCAAAGAAAGAGAAAAAATGGCATGTATGTACAAAGATAATTATAATAGCTCTTCGAAATCAAGGGGATACTTATCCATTAGAGAATGGCATATGATTATGATGGAGTACTGCTGTGCTTTAAGAAAGGATGAAAGAGATGACTTCAAGGGGAGAAACACAACAAGACCTATGTGAACTGATGCATAATGAAATGAAAAGAACTGGGAGATAATTGTGCACGGTAACAGCAATGTTGTAATGATGCTCAACTGTGAAAGACTTGGCTAACTTGATCAATACAATGATCCAAGACAATTCCAAAGGATTCATGAGGAAAAAAATGTTTTCTACTTCAGAGAAAGAACTGATGAACTCTGAAGGCAAACTGAAATCTAATTTTTTCAAATTCTTGATTTAAAATTTTTTTAAAATATAGTTAGTAATATATTCTGAATGGTTTCACATATAAAATTGATATATTACTTGTCTTCTTAGAGGGTGTGGGACACTTTGGGAGACGGAAAAATTTGGAACTAAAATTAAAAAGAAAACTAAAATTTTAAAAATTAAAAAGATGTATCAGCTGAAATTACCTTGTTTTATAAGCCTCTCATAAATATCCAGAGAACTGTATATGTGTATGTGTATATACATTAGTGTTTATGTGTGTGTATACTCAGTTGTGTATAGAAATTCATGTTTCCCGAAATATGTTGCTATTTTGATAAAGGGTGTGGAGCACATCAAGCAGAAATTAGAAAGAATTACTCTAGAGATGATGAAGTGCTCCAGTAGTACCTTTTTTTTTTTTTTTTTAATTTAAAGGCTTTTGCTTGCAGGCGCTGCAGATTTAAAATTTTTGAAACAATCAGATGTACTGTTAAACATATTGTAAATAAGGTTCTTATAAGTCTCAATTTGACCATGTATGAAAGAATTTAAAAAATTTTAAAGGGGTATTGAGAAAATCAGGCTTTAAACAAAACTAAAATAAACATATTTGTCATTCCAAACAAAAAAGACTTCTTAATATAAAAGTAATAAAAATTCTATGCTCAATAGGTAATGCAGAGTTCTAGTTGTCTTGTCAACAGCAAAAGACAAGCACTCAGGCCTTCCATTCCAAATATCTTGTTCATTTCTTATTATTTCTGGAATTTCATATTCTTTCCTCTTGTATGAGAACTGTACCAGAAGATGGTGGTGATGGTAAGTTAGCATTTACTCGGCCCTGCCCTGCTCAGCCTCTGGAAGAGGCAGATTCTCAGATAGTGTTGCTGCTGCTTTTGTCTCTTAGTAATCTTGTGCTTTAGGGATCTCTGGGCATCTGCATGGCAATTGAAATTATGACAGTACCCCTGAGTGCTCAGTCTGGGTCCTTGGTTCTCATAGTCCTCTTTGTTACCTTCTTCTCTAGACTGTCTTTGACTACGAGGGTCCTGAAGAATCATGTTCTTTAATCCTGATACATATTCTATCTCACTGGTCTACCTTATTTTTCTGAACTCTGGTAGTCAGCACCCTCCATTATTTCTCCTTGCAAGCAGGGTGGAAATCCTGTGCTCAGTGCCCATAAGGTCTCTGCATGTAGTAAAGTGGGAACTGCTGTTGTGGTAGGTACAGAGTTATTGGGACTGGAACACTCTCTGATCCCTCTTTGTTTTCCCCACTCTAGCTATTCCTGTAACTCTCCTGATAGTGCTATAGAGGATCCTTATGAATGGATAATTTCTATAATGGTTATGATAGGCTGCATATTTACTGCCTTGCACTGGAAAACCACCTAGGCCTGTAATATTAGCTGCCTCAGCTTCCTTTTCTCCTTCAACGACATTAAACTCCACAATCTCTTCATCTCTTACACTGAGAAGGCACTTCCTGTGGTTATTTTCTTTTTTGTAATTAAAAAAAATGTTTATTTTATCCCAGTTATATATAAAACAACTTTTAATAGTTGTTTATAAAATTTTGGGTTCTGCGTTACTCCCTCCCCACCTTCTACTCCCATAGAGAAGGCAAGCAGTTCAATATAAGTTTCTTTTTGGGAGTAGTCATGCAAAGCATGACAGTCATGTTGTGAAAGAAAACAGAAAAAAAATCAAGAAAAATGTAGTTTAAAAAAGTGTCCTTAAAAATGTATTCAGATACCATTGGTTCTTTCTCTGGGGATGTGTAACCTTTTTCATCTTAAGTTCTTCCAAGTTTTCTTGGATCAATGTATTGCTGAGAATGGCTAAGTCATTCAGAAATGATCATTCATCATACAGAATTGTATTAACTGTACACCATTTTCTTTGTTTTGCTAACTTCACATTGTATCAATTCATATAAGTCCTTCCAGATTTTTTTCCTGAAAGCATTCTGCACATTTTTCATACCACAATAATGTTTCATCTTAATCATATACCTCAACTTGTTCAGTCATTCCTCGATTGATGGGAATAACCTTGATTTCCAATTCTTTGCCACCACAAATGAGTTGGTAAAAGTAGTTTTGTATATATAGGTCTTCTCCACTTTTTAAAACAATATTGTGATACAAGTTTAGTAATTGTAATGCTGGGTAAAATGGTTTGAACAGTTTTTTTAGTCATTTGGGTATCATTCCAAATTGTTCTGCAGAGTGGTATGATCAGTTCACCATACCACCAACAGTGCTGTAGTGTACCATTTTTCCACATGCCCTACATAATTTCTCATTTTCATTTTTATGTCTTAATAACCAATTTGATAGTGGGAATTGGCACCTAAGAATTGTTTAAATTTTCATTCCTTTAATAAATATTGAATTACATATTTTTCATATAAATATAGTTAGCTTGGAATTCTTTATCTGAAAATTTCCTTTCATATCCTTTGACAATTTATCAATTGGGGAATAGCTAGTATTACTATAACTTTGGCTCACTTCTCTATATATTTGAGAAATGGGAATTTTATCAAAGAAAGAGACTATAAATTTTTTCTTCATAATTATGATTTCTATGTATTTTCCTCCATAGTATCCCATCCTCCCCTTCTACCTGGTCTCTCCTTAAAAATGTTTTGTATCTGACATGACATCCCACACTCCATCCTGCCTTAAATCATCCTGCCACTATCTTATCCCTTTTCCCTCCTAGTTCTTCTAGAGTAAGATAGATCACACAACTGAGTATTTATGTTGCTCCCTCTTTAATCCAGTTCCAATTAGAATAAGATTAAAGCATTTTCTCCCACTCCCTATCTTCCCTCCACTGTAAAAGCACACCTCTTTTCACCCCTTATCCCAGTGCATCCATCTTTCTCACCTCTAAATTTTATTTTAGATACTACTCTATCACAGTCAACTCACACTTGTATACTCTATCTATGTATACTTCTTCCACTAGTCATAATAATAACATTCTTAGGAGTTAAAAGTATCATCTTCACATGTAGTAATATGAACAATTTAATCTTAGAGAATCCCTCATGGTTGCTCTTTCCTTATTTACCTTTTTATTCTTTTCTTCAGTCTTGTATTTGAAAGGCAAACTTTTTATTCAGTTCTGGTCTTTTCATCAGGAATGCTTGAAACTCCTCTATTTCATTAGATATATACCTTTGCCCTGAAGGATATACAGTTTTGCTGGGTAGACCATTCTTGTATGTAATAAGTTCTCTGATTCTTTAATGTAGAAGCTGATAAATCTTATGTCAACCTGTTTATGGCTCCATGATATCTAAATTGTTTCTTACTTCTTGAAGTAGTTTTCCTTTACCTGGGAGCCCTGGAATTTGTCCATAATATTCCTGGGACTTTTATTTCTGAAATTTCTTTCAGAAGGTGATTGAGAGATTCCTTCAATTTCTATTTTGCCCTCTGTTTCTAGGCTATCAGGGCAGTTTTCCTTGATAATTTCTTGAAATATGATGCTTATAATCTTTTTTTATTATGGCTTTCAGATAATTCAATAATGTTACATGATCTCTTCTTGATCTATTTTCCAACTCAATTTTTTTTCTAATGAGATAATTCACATATTCTTCTACTTTTCATTCTTTTAATTTTTCATTATTTCTTGATATTGCCTAGTAATTAGCTTCCACTTACCCAATTCTTATTTTTAAAACATTTTGAAAACCATGTTAAACATATTTCACATTGGTTCTTTTATGAAAGTAGAATCAGAACAAAAGAAGAAAACTACAAAAAAAGTGAAAGTAATATGCTTTGATCTGCATTTAGACTTTATAGTTGTTTCTCAGCATTTGTATAACATTTTCTATCATGAGTTTTTTGGAATTGTTTTGGATCACTATTGCTGAGAAGAACTAAGTCTGTCATAGTTGATCATCACATATAATTGCTTCTACTGTGTACAATGTTCTAGTTCTGCTCACTTCACTCAGCATCAGTTCTTTTAAGCCTTTCCTTAGGTCTACCTGCTCATCATTTCTTATAACACAATAGTATTCCTTTATATTCATATATCACACCTTGTTCAGCCATTCCTCAGTTGAGGGGCATCCAATATTTCCAGTGCTTGGCTACCACAAAAAGACCTGCTATAAACACTTTTGTACATGTGAGTCCTTCTCCCTTTTTATGATCTCTTTGGGATATACACCTAGTAGTGGTATAGCTGAATAAAATGATGTGCACGGTTTTTTAGACGTTTGGGCATAGTTCCAAATTGTCATCTAGATTGGTTGAATCAGTTCATAACTCCCCCAGCAATGTATCAGTTTTCCAATTTTACCACATTTTCTCCAGTATTTATCATTTTCCTTTTCTGTCCTATTAGTCAATTTGATAAGTATGAAATTGTACCTCAAAGTTTAAATCTGCATTTTTTTAATAAATGTTGATTTAGAACATTTTATATGTGGATTAATAGCTTTAATTTCTTTATCTGAAAACTGCCTGATTATATCAGGGAATGAATTGAATTCTTATAAATTTGACAGTTCTCTCTATACATTACTTGGAGTAAAATTGTTTCCAAGCTTTCTGTTGTTTTTTTTTTTTTTTTAAATCTTGGTTGTATTGGCTCTCTTTGTTCAAATTCTTTTCAATTTAATGCAATAAAAATGATGCCTTTTGTAATCCATAATGTTCTATATCTTTTGGTTGGTCATAAATTCTTCTATTCTCCATATATTTGACAGGAAAATTATTCCTTGCTCTCCTAATTTCCTAATGGTATCACCCTTTAAAGAATTATTTTCTTCAGTGAGGTTGTGTATCTGTTTCCATTTGGACAGTTTTGCTTTGAAAGGAATTCTTTTCTTCCAGGGATTTTTGTACCTCTTTTGCCATTCAGCCTATTCTGGTATCTAAGGTATATTTTCTTCAATTTTTTTTTTTATACATCATTTACCAAGCTGTTGACTCTTTTTTTCATGATTTTCTTAGGTCATTCTCATTTCTTTTCCCAAATTCTCCTTTGACCTCTCTTATTTGAGGTTTTGAATCCTTTCTGAATTCTTCTAGGAATTCTTTTTAGGCCCAAGGCAATTTCACATTTTTCTTTGAGGCTTTGGATTTAGCAGTTTTACCTTTCTTGTCTTCTTTTGATCTTCCCTGTCACCATAGTAACTTTCTATTGTCAGATTCTTTTTGTTGTTTGTTCTTTTTCTTATCTGTTTCTTGACTTTTAGCTTCATGTTAAAATTGGGTTTTGTCTCTGGGGTGGACTTGTCCTGGACTGTGCTACATTGTCACCACAGTGAGACAGACATTTCCTGCTAAAAGTATAACTTATCTTTGTCTGTAAAATTGTTTAAGCCCAACCATCCTTTCATTATTTCTGCCACTTCTGAATTAATTTCCAGGAATTATTTTAATTTTAAATTGGCAGAGCTCAGGTGAGCTCCTGCAACTCTTTTACTGCCTTTGCTCCTGCAACTCATCTCTGCTTGTCAGAAACTGCAATAATTTTAAGGACCTTGATATTGTATTAGTAAACACTCCAACAAAAACAATGAGACCTGCTGTCACAGGTTCTTTGATCGGCTTTTCTAAAAGGAAAGGCAGCTTTTGAGGGGTTAACAATCTCCTTTAATCAAGCACATATACCATTCACTTAATTCAAGGGGAAACGTCAGTACCCTGAACTTCTGAAAAAATACAGAGAAATCTAAATCAACAAAAAGCACTTCCAAACTCTCTGACACTAAGCAATGCATACATAGCAATTCAACAGACAGATGCAACTGTTTGACCATACATCCATAGTTATCAGAGAGGGATGCAACAACTTCTGCATTTTCAAAACCAGAGGATTGCTTAGCAGTTTCCCAGAGTCTCATCTGGCACACAAATCTTCTTCCAAAAACTGAGCCCCAAAGTAAAGGCTCACCTCAGAGTTATTGAACATTTTTAGAGCCAGAAGGCATCACAACCCTTGAGAACCAGTGTCTCATTAATGGATGGTGTGAGCCTTCCTGTTACAAATCATCCTATGACTATTAATGAGTGGGCAAGATCTTCCCATTAAGAAGCAAAATTATATTAACAATAAACAAAGATACATTATTAATACAGATATTCTCTTTTAACAAAGATCTACAATGACTTTAGCCTCAATATTCTTTTAGTGCTTGTATATGTCTCTAAATTATGGACTACCTCATTCTTCAAACAATTTGAATCATAGTTCACCCAATAAGCAATTAAGAATTTCACAGTGGGCATGACAAATTATATCATATACAAATCCTGAGTTCTATAAGAGAAATAGTTTGTTTTTTTATTTTGCAAACATTCAGAAATATGTAATAGGTATTATATTATGTAGTATATGTAGTGGTAGTATATGTAGTCTATTCTCTTACTACTGAATACTAGACCTCCAAAAATAAGGTACAATATTAATTTCTCTCCAAGATATGCCACTTTTCATTGACCTTAACTTGAATTTTATTTTTAATTCCATTATTTAGTAATTAGAAGTGGATATACAAAATTCCTAAGGTTGTTCTATCACTATATTTTTGTATAGAAAAAATGCAAATATATATGATGGGGAAAAAATTAGTTCCTGAAAAACTCCATCCTAGAAGATTACTTCAGCCTTTTCATTAATATTTCTAGAGTATCCTCTCTTTCTTTGGCCCTACCCTTTGTTTTAATGGCTTCTCTAAGAACCTTCACTTGAGGAAGTACTCAAGCCATCCAATTCTTTATTTCTCACCAACATTCCCTCCAGACATCCCCAGCATACCACCATACTGGGCATTTTCTTTCCATCTCCTTAATATACTATCTTCCCCATTACAAAATAATCTCCTTGCATACAGGAATTCTTTCTTTTTCCTTGTATTTATGTGCTCAGTACAAATTAAGAGCTTAACAAATGTCCATTTGATTGAATGATTAACTGATAACAAATCTGTTCATACACTGATTGGTTGGTCGATTGAGTGTTATTCTTCATTCAAAATGATATCACTATGCCAGAGTCAAGTTTCAGTGTACCTGACTGTGGCTGATCAGACCAATACAAGCTCAGAATGTTCTACCACAGTGGGGGACAAGTAGTTCATGGGAACATTTGGGGTGGATTCTGTAAGTTTGCACATCTTGTGTTTCTGCTGAGCTATTTCAGTTCTGGTTAGTTCATACAGCACAGAACCTTTTTTGATTTGGAAATGTCATGCTGAGTGTCCTGTACCAGTGTCTCCCATGTCACACAATCAATTCCAAAGTCCTTACTCTACACTAAATGCCTAGAAGTAGTCACTTAATCAGGATACATATAATTTTTACTTGTTACAGTGAAAATGGGAAAAAAATATATTCTTTTTGCTGTATATTAAAAAATCAAATAGAACTGTTGCTTCATCACAATGTATATATTTTCCCATAACATAAATGATAGTCCATCCTATGGCTGCCTTTCTTGTTCAAAAATAATTCTTCTTAAGCATATATGTGGAAAGATGGTTTAGTACCATGCTGGAAGTCTTTCTCAATTTTCCTTGATGTTAAAACAATGACAGTGGAGTATATAATTTATTTCAGGGAAATTCAAGAAAAGCTTCTAACTAGCTGACCTCCAAATATGCACAGTAGCCAGGACAAAATAGCACCACTGGGGGAAATGATGATATAACAAGGGAAGGAATCCCCCAGAAGCTTCTGGGAGATATTCCAAACATCTCCTTCTCTGCCCTCTCTTACATAGTACTCATCTAAAGTTTAGATCCATCTGAACATGGCACAACATCACTAAATGCAATATAAAGAGGGCTTAAATGTTACATCTAGATGACATTCTATCTTATCTCTGGTATATAACTTCAGTTGAACTCTTCTGTTTTTGCCCAAGTAGCTATCTGTCCTGATGTTTCTTTCCAGTGCCAAGGTTCAACAGAGCTCCTATATTCCATATGTGTTGTGGACAGGAAAATATTTTGCAACATAAATGCCCTCGGTAATCAAGGCAAAACGATTAGCACACAAAGAGCAGGTCAGTTATGTGAAGGTGTGGTCTATTGTTGTTGTTGTTGTGTTTATTTGTCCTTAATTTTTTTTGCTTGATCTTATTTATCTCTTTATTTTTTCTCTTGACCCTTATCTTTACATTTCAAAGTTTCTTCTGAGTTCTATTCTTTACATCAAAAATGCTTACAAATACCTTATTCCATTTAATGTGTACTATTTTTCCCTTTGTAAGAATATGCTCCTTTTTCCTGGGTGAATTTTTTCTTGATTGTAAGCTTACATACTTTGATTTTTAGAATTTCATATTCCAAGTTTTCTAATTCTTTTCTTTAATTGAATCATTTTATTTGTTTTCTGTATTCAACAATCACTTCCACATATCTTAGATTTTTTTTCCACTGTCTCCCTCTCATTCCTCCCTCCCTCCCCACTTCCTCCCTGAGACTGCATGCAATATTTTATAGGTTCTACATGTACATTTCTATTAAATGCATGTTGTCACAGAGGAATTAAAATGAGTAGGAGAAACCAGAAAACAAAACAAACAAACAAAAAAAACCAAAGTATAATCCAAAGGAAATGATCTGTTTTTATCTGTGATCCAGTTCCATAGTTCTTTCTCTGAATGTGGAAGACATTTTGCCTCAAGATTCCATTGGAAGTTTTTTAAGTCCATGCATTTCAATAAAGTACTAAGTCTACCAAAAAAATTCCTCACACACTGTGGTTGTTGCTGTGTACAAAGTTCTCTTGGTTCTGCTCCTTTCACTCACCATCAGTTCATATAAGTCTTCCCAGGCTTGTCTGGTGTCTTCTTGTTCATCGTTTCTCACAGCACAGTAGTATTCCATTTTTGTCCTTAATTTTCTAAGAGGATTGACTTTGATTTGAGTGAGGGAAGGCTGTAAAAGGTCACCAGCCTCACTTTCTCCTTCCAAATCATGTGAATCCTGTAACCAGATATTCATCAGGATAAGGGGAAACCCTTGAATTTGCTAAGGTCTTTTCAGGTACTCACTTAAAGCAAGGTAATGACCATTCAGGGAATAGGTCTCATCTCTTTAAGAAGTGAGTTAAAGGTTGACCTCTTTAATTAAAAACAAAACAAAACAAAATTTAAAAAAATAAAGCTGGGAGGGGAAGACATTGAGGTTTCTGTTCCAAAGAGAAGCAATTACCATTGATATTAATTCTGAATTCACTCAAATTCAGGAGCACCCAAAATATTACCATTAAGTGGAGGTGGCCAGGGACCCACTGTGTTGAAATATATGAGCTTCAAAGTGAACTTCAGGAAAGGAAGGAAGGAAGGAAGGAATCTAATTAGTAAACCCCAAGTTAACTAGAAACTTGTCTCCCTTTGGAGAGGAGGAGAGGAAGATGTGAATTGTAATCACTCTACAAATAATGCTAGGCACCACCAAAAGTAGTTTTGACTGGCTGTTATATAAAAATAGTACATTTCAAATATGGCTTTGAATTTTGTCTATCACTAACTGTCATGGAAACCACAGTTTTATAATAAAATCTTGCTACTATCACTAATCTCAAACTTATATGGCTACATATATTCCATCTTGCATTTTAAGTTCATTAATTTTCTAAAACTATGTTTTAATATAATGAGATCTGCAGTTTCCACCTGTAATCTCATTTCCCAAAATAAAACCAAGCTTAAAGCACAATTACTATAAGAAAAACTTTTCAGGGCTCAAGCCAGTTTTGTGCTACCTTTGTTATTGGCATAGCTTAATGAGATGAGAATAAACTTTTTGAGATTTAGAGTATTATATGAAAGACAGTTGGACGTGAATGGTTGAAATGGCAATCAGGACCTTGCAACAATGCAATAGTGGTATGGAGAGTCCTATCTCTTAACGTGTAAATCAAGAAAAAAAGAGAAAGAACAGGTCAAAGAATTGGGCATCCAACTGAAAAAATACTCACCAAAAAAACCAAATTTAAAACCTCAGTTAAAGCAAATTGGAAACCCTAAAAGTAAACAGAAAGATTAGGAAAATTTAAAGTAAGAAAACCATAGAATACAAAAATAAATCTGGGGGAAAATAACAGTTTAATCCAGTTAAAGAAGAGAATCCAGTTGATCTAGTTTAAAGAACAAAGAAGAAAATAGAATTACTGGCATGAAAAATACACATGAAATTAAAGGAATGAGGAGTTATGTTGTTCACCGACACATCAATAAATCTGACAACATAAGTGAAATGGAAGAATATTTACAAAGATATGATTACCCAGACAAACAAAAAAGGAAATAGAATATTTAAAAATCCCATCTCAGAAAAAAGAAATTGAAGAAGTCATCAAAGAAATCCTCAAGAAAAGATCATCAAGGCCAGTTAAATTTACAAGTGAATGCTAACAAATGTTTAAGGAACAACTAATCTCAATGCTATATATTTTTTTGGTTAAAAAGATCATATCAATAATAAAAACAATTAAAACATATGATTATATCAATAGATGCAGAAAGCCTCTGAAAAAACAACACCCATTTTTTTTTTATTAAAAACACTTAAAAGCATAGGAATCAATGAAACGTCCTAAGATGATAAATAGTATCTATATAATGCAAAGAATATTTTCTCTAATGGGAATAAATATGACAACTTTCCAGTAAGACCAGGAGTAAAACAAGGATGTCTATTATCACTGTTATCTCTTCCATTCTTATTTAATACGGTGCTAGAAATATTAGACCTACCAATAAAACAAATAAAAAAAAAAGAAATTGAAACTATAGTAATAGGCAATAAGGAAACAAAACTGTCCCTCTTTATAGGTGATATGATGGATATAATTGGAGAACCATAAACAATCAACTAAAAAAAGTAATTGAAAAAATTAACAGCTTAGCAATGCTGTAGGATAGAAAAATAATCTATATAAATCATCAGCATTTCTATACACTACCAAAAAAATCATTTTGAAGAGATAGAAAGAGTAATTCCATTTAAAATTACTTTAGTAATATATATATATATGTACCTGATATCAGATTGTTTGCTTTCTCACAGAAGGGATATGTAATAGGGAGAGAGAATCTGGAATGCAAAATTTAAAAATAAATTGATTGTTATTTTTTTACCTATCATTGGGAGACGTTTAATGAAATAAATGAAATATTTTTTTAAAAGATATGCAAGAATTACAGAGGCTCCAGAGGTCTTCATGTTTTGGAAACCATTTGAAGATTGGCCTGATAAAGAAATTGCATACTCATCTTCAGAGCACACTAAAGTCAGAGTGACTTGTCACATATTATTACATAGGATGATACATGTTTTGGGCCACATGAATTCTCAAATGTTATTTACAAAATTGAAGATTTTGCGCCTGTCTTCTTAAAATCCTGAAGTAATTTTCATAACTGGAAATATCCACTCCTCAGCATTGATGGTCCAAGGAAGAAATTCAGGGCTTAAGTAGAGAGTCACATTTGAGGGCTGATCTTCAATTAACATGAGTAAGACCACATTTTTGTTTCTGGGTGTGTATATTTTCCATAGCTTCTGTCTGACTGAATGATAAATCCTCTTCTCTCTTCTCTAGAAGGTCTCATGTAACCTGGTGTTCACTATGTCACAACAAAGCAGACACATTTAAAGAGTCTGGGAACTATTTTTCCTTGATCACATAATAGATAACTCTTCATAGTTCAATTACTCCTCCACCCACATCATCTTCCTCAGATACCCTCAAGGTCATTGGAACAGGTTGTTCTTTCCATACATTCCACCAAGGGAAGTCTTCACATGCTTGAGGTAGACACCTCCCCTAATTCACCAATGAGTTTCGACCATTTAGTTACTCTCAACCTGGTTTGGTCCATCTGCCGAAACAGTTTACCAGGGTATGGCTTCTTGGAGCTACAGGTGAAAGTTGGGTGGAAAAGATGGACACCAAAGGTGAAAAGCAGCCCTGAAAAGGCCTCAGCAGTCATCAGTCCAAAGGTATCACTTCCATTTGAACTGTCTTAGGAAGATTCTGAAGATCTCTTGGCAGGATAAGGTACCAGACACTGAGGTCCTTGCTCAAACTAAACTGCCAAGCATTCAAACTATGCTTCTTAGAGCACAACTCCAACGGGCTGGTCATGTTGTTCGAATGCAAAATGTATGCTTGCTAAAAAGACTATTTTATGGAGAACTAATATGGGGCAGTCAATTACATGGCAGTCGGAAGAAGCTATACAAGTACACTCTCAAGGTCTCTTTTATGAACTTTGGATTTAATTGGTGACATGGGAGACACTGCTTAGCATGGGATGTCCACATCAGAAAGGGTGCTGTGCTCTATGAAAAAAGCAGAATTGAGGCAGCACAAAATAAATGTAGGATGTGCAAATTTGGAGTATACACCCCAAATTTTCACATGGACTTTCTGTGCACAATCTGTGGAAGAGCATTCTGAGCTCATATTGTTCTGATCAGTCACAGTCATATACACTGAAACTTAAGTTTATTATGTGGATGTCATTTTGATCCTCTTTGAAAAAGGACAACAACCAACCAACTCCTTCACTTCCAAATGATGAAGACCATGCTGAACTGGAAACTCATGATTATCCATTTTTTTTATTTGTGTGGTCATCCTTCATTGCCAAAGAAGACCATGCCATCAGAGAAATAATGATATGACTTGCATTTGACTTTGTTTTGAGTGAGGGAGGGCTGTGTAGGTCATCAGCCTCACTTCTCCTCCAGAGCCACCTGAATCCAGTGACCAGATATTCATCAGGATGGCTGGAGATGACTCAGGATGAGGCAATTGGGGTTAAGTGACATGCACAAGGTCACACAGCTAGTGAATGTCAAGTGTCTGAAGTGAGATTTGAACTCAGGTCCTCCTGACTCCTGCACTGGTGCTCTATCCACTATACCACGTAACTGCCCCTCAGTTATCCATTAGCAAGAGACCAAAGCATTTATAACTTATCTTAAAGAGGTAAGATAAAAGCCTTCCCTTATACATAAACCAAGAACTGATTCTTACTATACATATATCTGTGAGGAATGGTGGAAAGATAATTAGATTAGGAAACAGAGAACCTCATGCAAAATTCAAGATTTACGACTAAGTCCCTGTAATATTCTAGGCAAATTATACTGCCTCTATAGACCTTATTTTCTTTAACTCTAAAGTGAAAGGATTATACTGGATGAGCTCTAAAGTCCCATACTCCTCTAAATATACGATTTGAGGAGAGGAGAGGTAGTTGATCAAAACCAAAATGTAGTTTCCCAGACTCTTGAAAAAATCTAACAACCTTTTTTGACCTTTAAAATAGATTTCTAATAGGTTAATCTCAGTTTGAAGATGCCATAGTTATTTTTCAAGCACAGAGATCAAAAAGTATTAAATTTATGATTAACACTGCATTAGATTTCCTACATGACTCTAATGATAGATATGTTTGGTACAGAGAAATAGAATTTAGGTTTAAACTATACAATGTTATATGTATATTTAACCTTTTGAGAATTCCAGTTTTTAGTGTTCCCAAAATACTGCAATAAATTTTTTACTCCTTATGGAGCAATTCTTGCTATTTAATTTTATAGGGATAAACAACAAAAAAAAGAGCAAATAGAATATGAATAAATTATTCAATACATCGCTAGAGTATGCCTTTGCTTCATCAGAGACAAGTTGGACCAAGGGTCTTTAATTCAAATTTCTCACTTTAAAAAATTGTTAAGAACATTAATTTTGTTCCTGGGATATTAACCTGGATCATTTTTTTTCTTTATAAAGTCTTATTCATTCAATTAAAAATTCATAGGCAAAAATGAGAAAAATATAGGTTATGAAAAATGTCTCTTTGAGCTATAATAAATAGAGAGGTGCTCAGTACCCATAAGTTCGAAACACTCAGGTGAAATAATGTAAAAAAAAAAAGGCAAATTAGTATGGAATCTCTTTTCTAAAAAAAAGAGAACTCTGATTTACAGAAACTTAATTGAAACAGAATCATCACACTTCTAGTACAATTTCTAGATTAAGATCAAAGCCGTTAATTCTCTTAGCAAGTATGAAATTTTAATAGGAGCATGATGAATCAAAAGAATATCTTCTTCTCAGGATAGAGATATGGTCAATCAGTTAGAAATCATTGATATGCTATAGAGATAATTGAGGTCTAATTTATCATTGTTATTTTTTGAGTCCCATAAGTGCTATTGTTGTTTTGCATAATCCCAAATGTTACTAATATTTTTTTTTCCATTTAGAGAATGAATAATAACAATTATCTTTGGGAAACATAAATACTTGTACAAGTCTAAGTTACCTGAATACTGGGAGAGAAATTAAACATAACTTTATGGGAACATTGTGTCTTATCTATGAACAAGCAGCAATCAAGTGTTCCTATAATCTGTTATCCTAAATTTACTACAATCAATATAGCATTTTAATAACTGTGTGGATATTTTATATTTCTTTTATATTTATTGACAAGAAAAGTCATTGTGAGTGATGGCAATGGTTCCTCTGGAGTTACTGACAGTTGCAAGAAATTCAACCATAAGATTCTAAGTTAAATCTCATAAATAGGTTAAATGAAAATAAATATATCAATGTCATACTGTCACATTGATGACCCATGGACTAGATTTCCTATAAAGTATTTTTAACTATATATATATATATATATATATATATATATATATATATATATATATATATATATATATATATGTATGTATGTATGTATATATATACAGAGAGAGAGAGAGAGAGAGAGAGAGAGAGAGAGAGAGAGAGAGAGAGAGAGAGAGAGAAGAATTTTTAGCTTTTTTATAAAAATAGTATGTACTTCCCAGAGCCAAAGTAGAGTATGCTAAAGGCTGTCTTCCAGGAAGAATATCAATTTATACCAAAAGACATTTCCCCCTAGCAGTAGCTCTGTTGTCCAAGGAAGTATCTTGATTATTTTCCTGGTGGATTTTTTTTTTCAACATGAGGTAATGGATGTATCTTCTGCCTAAAGAAAACACAATGATCCTTAGGACCACCCAAGAAAATATCTATTTAAGAGAGATATGAAGGAAAAAAAAAACAGTTCTAGCCAGTCAGTGCTTAATTTAAACAATATGCTATTACTGAAGATACAATCCACTGACTTCCAAAATATCATAACAGAGTTGATTTTATTGTTGTTGAAATTATTATTAATATATATTTATAAAATTCCTTAATATTCAAAAGGAGATAACTAAGTGACTCAGTGGATAGAGTGCTGGGCTGGAATCAGGAAGGCCTGTGTTCAAAATTTGCCCTCAGAATTTATTAATTGTGTGAATTTGGTCAAGACATTTAATCACCATTTGTGTTGATCCACTAGAGAAGGAGATGGCAAAACACTCCAGTATCTTTGCCAAGAAAACTCATGGGCAGTATGGTCCATGAATTCACAAAGAGCCAGACATAATTGCATGAAAAACAACTACTACTATGCAAAAAAAAAAATTCCTTTTTTTTGTTTTATCTTTATAAAATTTTTATAACTTAGAGAGAAATCATCAAAAAATTAAGCAACAAAAAATATGAAACATTTGGCACAGAGAGGTTCACACCTGTATTATGTCATATTTCTCCAAAGGAAAAAAAATCCGTGTTACATAGATTTTAATATATTATGAGAAAGGTATAATACTAGGCAATAACTTTTATGAAATCAGTCAAGTAGTAAGTACTTAATTTGTTTCAGTTACTTTTCTAACTGCTGGAAATACAAAAAAATGTTTAAAAAAAATAAAGATGCTGCCTAAAAAAGACCTGCACAACATACAGGTCACAGAACACTCGTTGCCTGTCAAAGGATTTAGGGAAATCCACAAAAATGTTGAGAAAGTTAAAGAAAGTAAAGATGCAACGAATGCTTTGTCGATGCCCCACTTAACCAACTCTCTACTAGTCACTATTGTGCCTGTCATGTAACTTCGTGGGTGGGTTGTAACTGCATACCTCCTATCACATGACTTGTGACAGCCAGCCTTTGTCAGTCTTTCTATTGTCTGAGAGAAGCAAGAGTTGTATCTTTTCACTGTGCTACTGTTGTTACTAAATATAAACAGTCAGAATATCTGAAAATGTATTAAAATTTGTACCACTTTGCAAAGTAATTTTTAACATTAACGTGATATCACAAAGAATACAAATTTTAAGAAATAGGTATTTTTAATGGATATTAATTGAAATTTCCCTTTTAACATGATTTATTTGCCAAATAGTTTAACAATTAATTATACCTTTACTTGGAAAGTGAACCACCAAAAACCTGTCTGTGGCCCCTAAGTTTTACCTGTTTTAATTTTGGTACTTACCTACTGTCAAGTTGTGCATGTCTGGCCTTATTAATTGTGTGAACTTCGTCAAGACATTTAATCACTGTTTGTGTTGATCCTCTAGAGAAGGAGATGGCAAAACACTCCAGTATCTTTGCTAAGGATGACATGGAGGTAGTGAACCTGACTGAATAGGAACATGATTGTTGAACTGCATGAGGCAACATGGGTGCGAGGAGCATCTGGGGAAAAATATAATAAATTCACTTTAGATATGATGTATTTTAGATGTCAATGGGATACAAATTTGACAAACTAGAAGTTGAAAATGTGAGACTAGATATTTATTAGTCATATGAGAAAAATAATGCTTGAATTCAAGAGATCTAAGAGCACCAAGAAGAATAATATTGAGGGAAAAGAAAGTTGAGTAAAGAGGCTTTCAAGGCACATAGTTTTAGTGTGTGTGACATGAATGAAGAGCCAGGAAAGGGGAAATAAAAGTAATTGTCAGACAGGAAGAGAATCAGGAATCAGTAGTCTCAGGAAAACCTAAAGAGAAGAGAAGATCAAGGGCAGGAGGGTTACTGACATTGACAAAGGTTCAAGAGAATTAAAAAAAAAGACAGTTAGATTTGACAATCATGACAACATTAGAACCTTAGAGAGAGCAGCTACAGATGAATGATGAAGTCATGAACCAGGCTTCAAAGGGTTAAGAAAAAAAACAAAAGAAAAGGAAGTAGAGACACCAACTGGAGACAGCTTTGGGAAGTGATCACAAAAAGTCAGAGAGATACAGGATAAGTGACAGTTTCTTGGGGAATGTGTGACAAAAAGGACACTGAGGGGAGTAGGAGAACAGTGATCATAGAGGGAGAAATTGAAGTTTACTGGGAAAGTAAGGACAATAGAGGGTGCAATCTGCAGGAGAAGAAGAAATGAAATAGGATTACATATGCAAACATGAGATTGTCATAGCAAGGAGAAGAATCAACTCTTCAGGTGAAACAAAGTCAAAGGAGGTAATATTTGAGAAAAACAGCTGAATGATTTGAAATGAATAGGGAATGAAAAGGCAGAGCTCTTGGTGAATGATTTCCATATTTTAAGTGAAATAAGTAAGGTCAGATCAGAGAGTTAATGAGAGAAAATCTGTGACTCAAAAGTTTTAGAAATTCATTACAGACTCATAAAAGTGGATGCAAAATGATATGTACTATGAACAAAGTAACTGCAATATTATAATATGATCAGCTATGAATGACAACCATTCTCACCAATACAATGACCCAAGATAACTCTAAAGAACTTCTTATGAAAAATTCTCTCCATCCCTAGAGAAAGAAATGATGCAGTGTGAATACACATTAAGTGTAGTGTTTTACTTTTTTTGCTTAGTTTTTTCAACAGACAGGGTATCTGTCTGAGAAATCAATGCAAAACAACAGACAGGGTTTCTGTCTGAGGAATTAATGCAGATCAACAGAGTGCCAGCATTACAAACATTCTTTCTGTTAGGCCTCCCCACTGGGAAGTTGTTTCTCTCCTTCAGCTCTGTTTCTCTCTCTGCTTCTCTCAGCTCTACTTCTCTCTCCAAGCAACACAGTATATATACTGTTTCCAATCAAAGATTATTGATTGATTCAATCAACAGCAAGACTCAGTCCTTAAAGGCATTTGATTGGCTAAAACACAATACAGAACAACAGAAAAAAATATTCTACTTTGCTTGCTGTTGCATTCCACCCCTCCAGAATCCTAGGCCTTTCAGTCTAAATGTCCATGAGTCCTGTAAAAAATAGACACATTATGTTTTGTAATGCCATCCATACTGCCATTGTGTAACAAAAATTATGGCAGCACACCTGAGGACTGCGGCTGTAAATGATTTTAAGGGTGTAATTGCATAGTATAATGAACTCTGTATTTAGCAATAAGCTAAACGTTATTCAGTAAAGTAAAGTATAACACTCATAGGAGCATCCATAATCAAAACATATCATCTAATAAATACATGTATCTCGTAACACTTGCTATGTCATGTGATGCATAGCATATATCATTGTATTCCCAAAGTCAGGGGACCAATGCTAGGGTCTTCCCTAGAAAGATGAAACCTTAAGGGATAGCAAAAAATACCACATCATTTATCCCTAGATCACTATAAGAACAATCTCCTTAATCAATACACAGTGTCCAAGTAAAGTCCTCTTTCATCTTTACTCCAGGCTGACTTCCCAACTCCATGGCTCCTCCTCTGTGGGCCAACAGCTCCCAGATCTTGCCTGCATTCACACACAGGCAGCTCTCTGCTCCTGCTCATTGTCTCAGTTCACAAGGACCATTCCACTACAAACATTTCCTGGTTCTGCCTGATGGTAGGCTCCAGGGACTCCTGCCTGCAACTTCTGTTTCTAGGAAAACAAAGTTAAGCAGGGGTATAACAACATTTATGTACATTATCAGTGTAATGTATATAAATCACAAATCCTTCATAAAGATCAACAGACATGGCTTCTGTCTGAGAAATTAAGTAGAGATGAATAGACAGAGCACCAACATCACAAACATTCTTTTTGTTATACCTGCCCAGAAGTAAGTTCCCCTAACCCTCTCATTCTCACTTCTCTCTCTCAGCTCTACTTCTCTCTCCAAGAAATACAATATAATATGAATTCAATCCAGAACAGCAGCAAAAGATTAAAAAAATCCTACTTTGTTTCTGTTGCATTGGGGCTCTGTTGACTACATATTTAAGAATTAAGGCCATTAGTAGAGGTGGAGTGATGATGGTAGAGTGAGAGCAACTACTCACCTGAGCTCTAAGACAAACTCTTTCAGATACTTCCAAAAAGAGAATCTGAACAAATTTTAGAGGGGCAAAATACAATAGGAGACAGATTGTGAGGGATTTCCAACTGAGGACAGACTGGAAAGTCGATGGGAAGAATCGGTTGCACGCGGCTGGTGGAGCACACAGCACACAGGTTGTATCAGCATGGGCCCAACACAGCAAAGCCCAGCAGGAAGCCCCAGGTGATCTGAAGCAGCAGCCACTGTGGAATCTCAAGTATATCAGTCTGGGACCAGAGTCCAGTGGAACTGAGTTAGAAAGAACCACAAAACACCAGATAATTGCAGCAGCTGCTCCTGAGTCTATCAGCCTGCAGATGAAATGTCTGTAAGTCAACTATTTGCACTTCTAGGAGTCAAGAGGGTGGAGTGTTCAGTAAATGCTCTACCCCTCTTCTTGTTGACCTTGAAAAACTCACAGAATATTTCCACAGGAAAAATTGTAAAACAGTGGAATCAGCTGAAGGGGCAAACAGTGTCTTAGCCCATGAAGCTAGGAAAATCTCAAAGGGGGATCCCTCTCATTGTCTATGAATGGGACCAGTGCAGGACAGGAGCTGTACCAGACAGCCTAATCTTAGCTAACCAGGGAGAAATATTGAGCAATGGTGGTGGGGGGGAGGGAGAGAGCCCACAATTTTCAACAGCAGGTCCACAGGCAGGCTTCAGCACAACCAGGGGAATAGGGAAGACACTAGAGCAAGCACTAGTTCACCAAACACTGAGCCTGCCTGTGCTCAGGAGAGGAGACCTTCTGTGGCCAGACCACCTCTCCCCAACAGTTAACTCATGTGGCTCCAGGTTAACATTGGGAAAACTCAGAAAGACTCCAACTGACCTCTGATTTGGCACATCAACCAGCTCAGCACCAGTTTAGCTACAGCATTTCAGCTTCTAGCTGAAAGAACCAGAGGACACAATACACAAAATTTCAAGTTCTAAACACAAGAACAGTGGGACAGAGCCCCTTGTACTCTAGAAGCAGAGATCCACTTTAAGACTAACTATATTTCCCTCCATTTTTCCTGCCCCTCATTTACTCTATTCTCTCTTTTGACCTTGTCCCTCCCCAACAGTGTTCACTTCTATCTACTCCCTCCTCCCATTTGCCCTATGTTCTATCATCCACCCCCACCCCACTTATTCCTTTCTCCCCTACTTTCCTGTAGTGTAAGATAGATTTTCATACCAAATTAGGAATGCATGTTATTCCCTCCTTAAGCCAAATGTGATGGAAGTAAGTTTCCCTTTTTCCCTCTCCATCTATCCCCTATTCCCCTCCATTGAAAAACCTTTCTCTTGCCTCTTTTATGAGAGAAAATTTGCCCCATTCCATTTCTCCCTTTCTCCTTCCAATATATTCCTCTCTCATGCTATAATTGCATGTTTTAGATATCATACATTCTTATTCAACTCACCCTGTGCTCTCTGTCTATATATATATATATATATATATATATATAGTGTGTGTGTGTGTGTGTAATACCTCTAACTACCCAAATACTGTAAAAGGTTTCAAGTTTTGCAAATATTCATACTTCTCGTGATACTTGTCTTTGAAACTCAAATTTTCTATTCAGCTATGGTTTTTTCATCCAGAATGCTTGAAAGTGCTCTACTTCACTGAGTGACCATTTTTCCCCTAAACTATTATACTTAGTTTTGCTGGGTAGGTGAATTTTGGTTTTAGTCCTAGTCCATTTGACTTCTTGAATATCATATTCCAAGCCCTTTGATCCCTTAATATAGAAGCTGCTAGATCTTGTGATATCCTGATTATATTTCCACAATACTCAATATGTGTACTTCTAGCTTCTGGAAATATTTTCTCCTTGGCCTGGGAACTCTGGAATTTGACTACAATATTCCTAGGAGTTTCCGTTTTTGAATCTCAGGACATGACTGGTGGATTCTTTCAGTATTGATTTTGGCCTATGATTCCAGAATATCAGGGCAGTTTTCTTTGATATTTTCATGAAAGATGATGTCCTGGCTCGCTTTTTGATCATGGCTTTGAGGTAGTCCTATAATTTTTAAATTGTTTCTCCTTGATCTATTTTCCAGGTCAGTTGTTTTTCCAATGAGATATTTCATATTATCTTCTATTTTATCATTCTTTTGGTTTTGTTTTGCAAATCTTTGGTTTCTCATAAAATCATTAGCTTCCATCTGCTACATTCTAATTTTTAAAGAACAGTTTTCCTTTCTGAGGTCTTGCATGGCTTGAGACGATTGCATATTTATTTTGGTGGTTTTGGATGCAGAAGTCTTGACTTTTACGTCTTCGTCTGATGGTATGCATTGTTCTTTCTCATATGAAAGGATAGAGGGAAATACCTGTTCATCAAGAATGTAGTCCTCTACAATCTTATTTTAATTTTTAGAGTCATTTTTACAGATATTTTATGAGCTATAGTGGGGTAGTTTTTAAAGGTCTGTCTTTCTACTGCCCCTGCAGAGATCCAGTTTAAAAGCCAGGACAAAGGTTATCATCATGAACAAGAAGCAAACTAGAAAAGATACACAGTCGATTCTTTCTACAGGGATAAGCCCTAAAACATGAACAACAAACAGGCAGCATTGAGACTATTCTCCCATCTGAAACTGCAGAAGGGATTATGAACTCTTCTTCAGTCCAAAGAGCATACTTGGAAGAGCACAATTTCAATATTAAAAATGCAACTAGGGAAGCAGAAGAAAAACTGGCCAATGATGTTAAAAATATGAAAAAACAAATCACAGAGGAATTTAAAAGGAAAACTGAACTAATTGAAAAGCAAGTACAAAAACAAACTGGAAAAATTAACTCCTTAAAAGGAACAATTGGACAGATGGAAAAGGGGATGCAAAAGTTAACTGAAGAAAACAATTTGATAAAAATTAGAACTGCACAAGTAGAAGCTAATTACTCTATGAGACATCAGAAATCAGTCAAATAGAATCCAAAGAATGAAAAGACAGAAGAAAATGTAAGATATCTAACTTGAAAAACAACTGACCTGGAAAGCAGATCCAGGAAAGAAAATCTAAGAATTATTGGTCTACCAGAAAGCCATGATGAACAAAATAGTATCGACAATATCTTCCAGGAAATCTTCAAAGAACCCTGGCCAGATCTCTTAGATCTAGTAGACATAATAGTTATTGAAATTTTCCCCCTTTCATCTGCTGAAAGTGATTCCAAACTAAAAACTCCAAGGAGTATCATTGCCAAATTCCAGAATTTACAAGTGAAGGAGAAAATATTGCAGACAGCCAGAAGGAAACAATTTAAATATCCAGGAGCTTCAGTCAGGATCACACAATACTTTGAAGCTTCTATGTTCAAAAATAGAAGGTATTGGAATATGATATTCTGTAAGGCCAAGGAGCTGGAACTACAAGCAAGGGTCCATTACTCAACAAAATTGAGCGTAATATTTCAGGCAAGGAGATCAACATCAGTGAAATTAGGGATTTCCAGAACTTCCTGATGAAAAGGCCAGAACCCAGTAGAAAATTTGATCTTCAAATACAAGTCTGAAGAGAGACAAAAGAAAGTAAACAGACAAAATAAACCTTGCTGTTCTATATGGGCAAATTATTTACCTCCTTATAAGGGACAATGATAATTGTTAATTGTAAGAATTATATAGTTACCATGATATATAAAAGGGGAATACATAGAGGAAGTGGATATAAATTAAAAGATATGATGAGAAAAAAATGTGATTTAAATATGTGAAAGGATTGTAACAGGAGATGTGAGAAGATGAGGGAGAAAAAGGTAAATTAAATCACAGGAAGAGCCACAAGAACATATTAAATTAGAGGGAAAAAGAGGAGGGAGATGAGCATTGTTTGAGATTTACTGTCATCTGATTTGGTTCAAGGAAGAAACAGCAAACTCAGTTAAGTATACAAATCTAACTAGCTCTATGGACAGAAGGAAAGGAAAGGGGAAAGAAAAAGGAGGGGAGGCTGAAAGGGAGAGAAAAAGTAGGAAGGAAAAAGGAAATTGAAAGGGAGGGGGGCTGAAAGAAAGGAGAGAAGACTCAGGGAGGCAGTGGTCAAAAACTAAAACTCTATTGTGGAGGGTAAGGGATAAGAGAGAACTAAAAGCATGAATGGAGGAAAAAGGATGGAGGGAAAGACATAGATAGTAATCATAACTGTGAATGTGAATGGGATGAACTCTCCCATAAAATGGAGATGGATAACAGAATGGAATAAAAAACATAATCCAACAAAATGTTGTTTTCAAGAAAGACATTTGAAATGGGGGGATACATATAGAGTAAAGGTAGAAGGTTGGAGTACAATATATTAAGCTTCAACTGATGTAAAAAAGCATTAGTAGCAGAAATACATCTATTCAAAAGAAATAATGAAGGAATCTATACCCTACTAAAAGACAGCATAGACAATGAAGCAACAGGGTTGCTAAACACATGCGCTTCAAAAGATATAGCATCTAAATTCGCAGAGGGGAAGTTAATGGAGCTACAGGAAGAAAAATGATTTTTGACTAAAGAAGAGATAGAAATCCTTATGAAGTGCAAAATAGATAATTTTGATCACAATAAATTGAAAAGTTTTAGCACAAGCAAATCCAATGCAACCAAGATTAGGGGGGAAGCAGAAAATTGAGAAAGAATTGTTGCAACTAGTATCCATGATAAAAGTTTCATTTCCAAAAAAAATAGAGAACTGTGTCAAATGTACAAGAATACAAGTCATTTCCCAATAGATAAATGGTCAAAGGATATGAACAGGTAGTTTTCAGAGGAAGAAATTAAAGATATGTATCGCCGCATCACACATATCAGATTGGCTAACATGACAGAACAGGAAGATGATAAATGTTGGAGAAGATATGGGAGAGTTGGAACACTAATTCATTGTTGGTGGAGCTCTTAGTTGATTCAACCATTCTGGAGAGCAATTTGGAACTATGCTGAAAGGGCTACAAAATTATGCAAACCCTTTCATCCAGCAATACCATTTATAGAACTGTATCCCCAAGAGATCTTAAAAATGGGACAGGGTCCCATATGCACAAAATATTTATAGCAGAACTCCTGGTGGTGGCCAAAAACTGGAAATAAAGGGGATGCCCGTCAATTGGGGAATGGCTAAATGAATTATGGCATATGAATGCAATGGAATACTATTGTACTATAAGAAATGATGAACAGGAAGACTTCAGAGAGGCCTGGAAAGACTTATATAAACTGATCCTGCGTGAAAGGAGCAGAACCAGAAAAACTTTGTACACCACAGTGTGCGAGGACTTTCTCTGGTAGACTTAGAACTTCATTGCAATGCAAGGACTTAAAATATTCCCAGTGCTCTGAATGGGCTTACAAAGGAATGTAGCTTTCTGTCAGCAGTACTTGGCCCATATACCAAAACTGACCATATACTAGGGCATAAAAACTCACAATCCAGTTCAGAAAAGCTATGATAGTCAGAAAAATTTTTATGTAAGACAATATTAATAATTCTAGCAAGTACAGAGATATATTTTAGATGAATTTATATGAAAAGAACTTGCCAAAAGAATATCTTTGAAGGCATTATGTTACATCTTGAAAACATAACAATGTAAAATTAGCTGTCATTAAATTAATCAAATTCACACGATATAAAACTAATATTAAAAGCTAGTACTTATATAATATGCTATATGTAAAATGTCTAACATCTATCTAGGTTTTATGTACTATGTGACCATTTACTGTGCTAATATTTTACAAGCATTATCTCATTTCATCTACACAAAGATTCTGAAGGACAGGCACTACTATTTTCCCATTTTTGTAGTTGAGGATACAAAGATAAACCCATGTTAATTTACTTGCCCAATATCATTCACATTTTAAGTATTCAAGACTAGTTTTGAATTCAAAAACCTGAGGCCAGGTTCAGCACCACCAACTATGACACTTGGTTATCTAAGATGCACAATATTTGTATACTTGCTGATTGGTAACATTAAAAAAAAAAAAAAAAACCTTAAAAATAAATTCATCTAAAACAATAGTCCAAAAATCAAATATTTGGACATTAACCTGCACATAAATGTGCAGAATTTGTATGAATAAAGCTATAGAACTATAATGACTGAGTTATAAAGAGGACCTAAGAAATTGAAAGAATATTCATTGTAGAAGTTAAAAAGAAAATATGCAAATTAAGTAAAATAGAAAAAATGTATTCTTTCCTAAAATTATAGATTTAATACAATAGCAACAAAAGTACCATGAGCTTTTTTTGCAATTTCTAGATTAAACCATAATGAAATTTACCTGGAACAAAAAAATGGACAAGATCCTCAAAGTTCTAAAACTTAGGGTCTTGAAATATCAAAAATGTGAAATCCATGGAAAAAGATGTCTCCATACTAGTTACCCCTCATATCCCTTTTCTACTCTACTTTCTAACTTCCTGTTGTGTGTTGTCTTCCCTCATGAGACTGTAAATTCCTTGAGGAATGGGACTGTATTTCTTTTTTCTAATTTATATCTCTGGCACTTAGCACAGTGACTAGCACAAAGTAGGTGCTGTAAAATATTTGTTGAGATGATGGAAGAGTAAGAAGGAAGTCACTCTCATCCTCCTTTATTAGCCTCTAAAAGCACAGAAAATACCACCCCAGGAAAAACTCTGGAAGAGATGAGCCAGCAGAAATATGGTGTGCAGAAATCTTGTAGCCCAAGAAGCTTGGGGGATTTACAGGAAAGGCAGGGAATCTTGAAATCTACAGGATGGGAGACATCTTAGCAAGCTAATGGCAAGCCTTACCACAGCAAACAAGAAGGTGATCCCAAGCCACAGGTTGGTGGAGCAGGCAATTTTCAACACCAGGACGCCGCTCTCAGTACCTCAGCACAGGCAGGGGATCCTGTAGATACCAGTTCAAAGAATCACCACATGCTCAGCAATATAAGGTTCTAAGACAACTCCAAAAGGCTCATGAAGGAAAATACTACCCACATCCAGAGAAAAAAATTATGTAATCTAAATTCAAATGGAGAGATACATATTATTTGTTCTCTCTCTTTTTGGTTTCGTTTTGTTTATTCTTTCTCATAGTTCATTGCATTGGTTAGAATTATTCTTTGCAACATGACTCATGTGAAAATATATTTAACATAAATGTATATGTAGAGCCTATATCAGATTGTAAACCTTCTTGGGGAGGGGGGATAGGAAGAAGGGGGAAAATTTGAAACTCAAAAGCTTGTGGAACTAGACATTGTAAGCTAAAAATAAATTAATTAATTTTAAAAAGATCATTAAAAAAGGAAGGAAAAATCTGAATTAGAAAGGAAGTCTTTAAAAAACTAGAACTAACCAAAAGGAAGAGACAAAGAAACTCAGTAAAAGTTAGAACTCCTTAAAAAGTAAAGTGAGCCAAATGGAAAAGGAGACACAAAATCTAATAGAAGAAAACAATTTGTTAAAAATTAGAATTGGGGTCAGAGTCAAGATGGCAGGATAGAAGCAGGGACTTGCATCAGCTCTCACCCAGACCCCTTCAAACACCTGTAAAAGTGACTCTAAACAAATTCTAGAAATACATAACATGAAACAAGATAGAGTCAAACAAATCTCCAGCCCAAGACAACCTGGAAGGTCAACAGGAAGGGCATATTTCACTGAGCTAGGAGTCTAGCACAGTCTGACATAGGGTGTGCCTTCATTGAAATGTCTGGAGCAGGTCTCAGGGAACAGAAACACTGGCAGCTGTTGCAGCTTCTGGACTTCTCAACCTATAAACACCAAAGATAGCATAGAAGGTCATTGGAAAAACTCTGAAACACTCGGATGAAAGATGAGCATAGTCTGGCTGGCATCAGGTCCCAGCCCTGGAGTGGGGGAGGTGATCGTGACATCAGTAGCAATAGCAGCAAAAGCTTCCAGAGCTCTGGGCCTACAGATAGTGGAGGATTGAGCAACTGATACAAAAGCCCTGAAGACTGAAACAGTACCCACACTCACCCTCTCACTCACACTAGAATCAGAATCCTACCTTGCCAGACTTAGAAAATAAAACATTTTACTAGGAAGTTCTACAAGCAGTGTAAAAACAGCTTCAGACTATAGAACTTTACTTCGATGACACAGAAGATCAAAGCAAAATCAGAAAAAGACAACAATGTAAAAGCTCCTACATCAAAAGCTCATAAGAAAAATATGAATTGGTTTCAGGTCATGGAAGAGTGCAAAATGGATTTTGAAAATCAAGTAAGAGAAATGAGAGTAATGCAAGAATATCATGAAAAATGAGTAAATAACTTGCTTAAGGAGACACCCCCCCCCCAAAAAAAAATTTTTGTCAGCAATGCAAGGATCGAAAAAGATGCCAAAGGATTATCAGTGGAAAACACTATCAGTATCCAGAAAAAGAACTTTGAAATCAGAAGGCAGATGGAAACTTACTATTTGCAATCATTTTCTTTTGTTGTTTTGTTTTGTTTCTTCTTTCTTGTGATTGCTCCCATTAGTTCTAATTCTTCTTTACATCATGAGTAATGTGAAAATCTGTCTAATATAAATGTATAAGCATATACTGCATCAGATTGCATGGCATCTTGGGGGGGGGAGAAGAAGGGTAGTTGGAGAAAATTCAAAACTCAAAATCTTATGGAAGTGAATGTTGAAAATTAAAAATAAATTAATTATATAAAAAAGCAAATAAACTGTTTTTTGAATTGAATGCTGCTTCAAGTATTTATTTTCAAAACTATCTTATGGTAAACTAATGAAAATAATGAAAATAATGAGAAGTAGAGAAAATGTAATAGACATCAAAATAAATGCATACAAAAGATTAATTTTGATAAACATATAGAAGATAAAAATTAAGGAAATGATTCATTACTGTACAACTGTACTTGCAGAAAAAAATGTTGGTAATTTGGTGAGAAATATCTTTAGACTCACACATTATACCATATGTTTCAATGAAATCCATCTGGATAAGACATTCTTTCTAAAATTTAGAACTTGAGAAGAAATGAGATAATTGTTTTCATAACTGTGTAGAAAAGTTCTTTTTCTTTTGAACAGATAAAAGTAATTATTTGGGTCAAGTCAGATATTCTTCACTACTTTCACATAAAAATTGCAAAAAACAATATACTTAAAAGGAAAATAACTGATTTTAAAAAGTGTTATCAGTAAATAACATAGGCCTCATAGCTAAAATAAAGGAAACAATAAAAATATACTGAAAACTTTTACTTTTCAGTAGATAAGGGTTAAAAGTTGGGTTCAAGAAATTTTCAAAAATGAAAACACAAATTCTTTATAGTCAATTTAAAACTGTCAAATTAATGAGCAAAAAACTTCTAAAGTTTTGGCTAATACTTCACATTCATAAATTTTTAAAAATGTTATATGTAATTATCCATGCTAGAAAAATTGTGGCAAAGAGAATGATGATGATGATGATGATGATGATGATGACGATGATGATGATGATGATGATGATGATTTATATATTTCTATTTTATGCCAAGCATTGAGGCACTTCTCCAAATATTATCTCATTTGACTCTCACTACAACCTTGGGAAGTGTAATGACAATCAAAATAGGATCTTTTGCTGTTTGTATTTTAGTATAATCAAGTGCCTGATTGAATCTTGCCTTTATCAATCATCAGTCTTTACTAAGAGTAGAAACTACACTTTCTTTAACTAGAAGCAGTACACTTATTTGCGTTGTTCATATGATTAAAATCTTTCCTACTTATTGACAGGCCTGTCCATCGTGGGAGCTTGATTAGGGGAGTCGTTTTGTCTACAGAAGCCCTCTGACTTTGAAAACCCAGATGTCATGTTTCACTCTCTGGTATGGTCAGGAAGTTGTACCTATCTGTTGCATTATGGTGAGGCAGAGGAAGTCATGCCTGTTGATTACTTTGGGGCTTACTGACTGGAAGTGTTTGTTTGTCCAGATGAGGACTCTGGGAAGCCATTAAGGAGTCTCCCTGATTTGAAAACTCACAAGTTGTGCTTCCCTCTCTGGTAATTACGGTAAGACAGTTAGAACTGTCTGTTGAATTCAAGCAGAGGAAGCCATGCTTGTTGACTCTTTGATTTATCTGTATTTTCTTTGAATCTCAGCGTGCTGACTCCCTTGAATTAGGTGAATTATATAGGTATTTTGTTAAATGAATGATCCATGGGCTTTATTAAAGTGATTGTTAACCCCTCAAAAGTTACCTTTCCTTTTATGAATGCAGATTTTAAAACCTGTGGTAGCAGGTCTCCCTGTGCATGTTGGGGTGCTTACTGATACAGGAAGTAGGATGATATTATCTTCAATTTATAGACAGGGAAAATTAGACAAAAAATGGTTAGGTAATTTGTCGAGGGTTTCACAACTAGTAAATCACGATGGGTGGATTTGAATTCAAGTCTTTTCTAACTCTAAACTCAACACTATCCACTGAGCCAAATAGCTGCCCAAATATTTATTTATTACTGCTTGATTTCCAAACCTGTAGAATCATTTTAGAGATCCACCTACCAATAGAAGGTAAATTAATAATAATGATAATAATAATAATGATAATAATTTAATAAATGTCCAGGTAATGATTGCATTATTTGGATTGTACTCAGAAAACCTTACCAAAAGAATTTTTGGGAGTTTTTCCAAGCAGAGTTTTCTTTTATATTTTAATTTATTCTTTATTCATGTTTAATACTCTTTTCAAATTTTGAATTCAAAATTCTCTCTTATTGCCTCCTCCATCCTCTTCTGCTCACTGAGAAGACAAGCTATATAATGTAATTATACATATGAACTCATGCAAAACGTATTTCCATATCAGACACACACACACACACACACACACACACACACACACACACTAAAAAATCAAGAGGGTCAAAGTGAGAAATATACACTTTATCTTGCACTCTTTTTCAGTTCTCTCTTTGGATGTGGGGAACATTTCTTCATCATGAGGCCCTTGGAATTGTATTAGATTATTGTATTTATCAGAGTAGCCAAGTCTTTCAAAATTGATTATCATTACAATTGGCTATTACTGTACACAATTATCACCCACTTATTCTCACTTCACTTTCATCAATTGAGAAAGATCTTGCAATTTTATTTAAATTTTTGAAACTATTCCCTTTTATCATTTTTAGCATGATATTTTATATCACAATCCTAAGTGACAACTTCTTGAGTTATTCATCAATTGATGGATAGCCCCTAAATTTTCAAATTTTTGCTACTTCAGAGGGAACTGCTATAAATATTTTGTATACAAAGACACTCAAAGTTTCTCTAAAGAATTCTGGAATTCATTGTGAGACATAGGTGACACTGGCACAGAACTGTTCAGTGTGGTTTGCCCACATCAAAGAAAGTGCTGTGCTTTATGAACAAAGTAGAATTGTAGTAGATCAAAAGATACATGTCATATGCAAACTTAGTGACATCTCAATTCCAAATGTTCAAATGGAGTATTTCTGCCCAACCTGAGGTAGAGTCTTCCAAACTTTTATTGGTCTGATCAGTCCTAGTTGGATATACTGTACCTTCATCCCAACATAGTGTGATTTAGATATGCTTTAAGTACAAAGGACAACCACTGTCTGGATTTTTGGATGTCATTCTTTTAGTTTCCCTCCTATCAATTTAACAACTCATTCGAAATCTTTGTTGCATCTTCATCCAGATCATACCCTCTATTTTTAGGTCTCATGCAGTGTTCTATCCTGGACGCCTTTGTCTTCTTTCAGTATACTTCTTCAATTGATTAATTTACATGACTTTAAATATGTCATCTCTATCCTGACAGTTCTGAAATCTACATATTCTGACTCAACATCTCTACTGACCTCTAATCTCACCCCCCAAACCTGTTTTTACACATCTTAAAATGTATATCCCAGTACATATTTTAAATTATCATATCCAAAAGTAACCTTATTAACTTTCTCTCTGAAACACTCCCCACTTTCACTGCCCTATTACTGTAGGGGTCAATATGCTCTTAATCTCAAATTATTGATTGTTTCTATGATTTGTTCTTTGATTCATCCATTCCTTAGGAATAGATTATTTAGTTTCGAATTATCTTTTCATGGCCCTTCAGGCATTATAAATTGTATTACATCATGTTTAAAAAGAATCTGTTTATTATTCCTGGTTTTCTACATTTGGTTCTGAGATTTTTATGCCCTAATACATTGTCAGCTTTTGTGTAGATGCCATATACCGCTGAGACAAAATGTATATTTCTTTCTTTGCCCATTCAATTTTCTCCAGAGTTCTATCAAATCTAACTCTTCTAAAATTCTATTTACCATTTCAATTTCTTTCTTTCATTTCTTTCTTCATCTCTCTTTCTTCCCTTATTCTTTCCTTCCTTCCTTTCTTCCATTCTGTGTTTAGATTTATCTAGTTCTTAGAGGGGAAAGTTAAGCTTTCTCACTAGCATAATTTTGCTATTTCCTCCCATAATCGATATCATTTAGAAATTTGGGTTCTATACCATGTCTAGTATATATGTCTAGTAGTGTTATTATTTCATTGCTATGGTACTTTATAGTAAGATGTAGTTTCTTCCTTGTCTCTTTTAATTAGATCTATTTTGTTTTGCTTTTTCTTTGAGATCATGATTGCTACCGATGCTTTTTGAAAAATATACCTCAGGGGAAGCAAAATATTTTACTTTACTCTTTATATTTCTTTCTGTTTCAAATTTGTTTCTTATATAAAAAACATACTGCAGATTCTGTTTTTTAATTCATTTTGCTATCTGTTTCCATTTCATGAGAGAGTTCATCCCATTCACATTCCGTTTTAATTGCTATGTGTCTCCTTCCATTCTATTTTTCCACTGTTTATCCTTTTTTCTCTCTTTTTTCACCCTTTCACCTTTCATCAGTGTTTTGCTTCAGACCTTCAACTCTCTCAACCTGTCCTCCCATTTATTATTCCTTCCCCTTTTTTGTTCCCCTCTCCTCCTACTTCATTATATGGTAAGATAGATTTATGTACCCAGTAAAATGTGTATGTTATTTCCGCTTTGAAACAAACCTGATGAGAACAAAATTCAAACAATGCTAACCCCTCTTCTTTCCCTCTACTGTGATATGATTTTGTGCCTCTTCAATTTACCTCATTTGAACTCTCCCCTCCCCCTTCTCTCAGTGAAATCTTCCTTCTCACATCTTAACTTTTTTCTTATCCAACCAAAGTCATCATATCTACATATTTTGTCTATGTACATTTCTTTTAGGTGCTCTAATGGAGGTACATTTCTCAAGAGTTACAAGTATCATCTTCCCATGTAGAAATATAAACCCTTTAATCTTATTGAATAACTTTTTTTATGCTTCTCTTGAGTCATGTATTTGAAAACTGAATTTTCTTTCCAACTCTGGTCTTTTCATCAGGAATGTTTTAAAGTCTCTTACTTCTTTGAATACTATATCCTCCCCTGAGAGATTATGCTTACTTGTGCTTGGTGATTGATTTTTGATTGTAAACCAAGCTCCTTTGCTTTCCACAATATTGTATTCCAAGGTTTCTCATCCTTTAATCCAGAAGGTGCTAAAATCTGTGTACACCTGACTGTGACTCCTTGATAGTAGAATTATTTCTTTCTGGCCACTGTGGATTTTTTCTTTTCATATGATCAATTGTATTTTTAAGGAATTTTTTCTTTCGGTCAAATTTTTTCCTTCCTTTCCCAAGCTATTATCTCTCTCATACCTCTCCTTCCACTCTAGTTTTTCTTTTACGTCACTTATTTAACTCTTAAAATCATTTTAAAACTTTTGTATGAATGCTTTTTGGCCTTGAGACCAATTCATATTCCCCTGTGAGATTATTTTCTTCCCTTAGGTTTTGTATCACTTTTTCTATTTTATTAATTGCATTTTTAAAGGATTTGTTTTCTTAGGTGAATTTTTGTACACGGTTTTTTTTTTACATTTTTTGGCCTTCCTTTATCAAACTGTTGGCTCCTTTTTCGGCATTGTCCTGCATGAGTCATTTCTTTTTCGAGTTTTTCTTATGCTTTTCTTATTTGATTTTTGAAATGTTTTTTTGATCTCTTCCTGGAAGAATTGTTTGAGTCTGAGAAAAAATCATATTTCTATCTCAGACTTTGCAAGTAGTTGTTTTGATATTGCTGTCCTCTTCTGAGATTTTATTTTCATCTTCTTTGTTGCCAAAGTACTTTTGTATGGTCTGGACATTTTTGTTTGGTAGCATTTTTTGTTGAGTTTTCAGCTTATTTGATAACTTTTATTTATTTTTTTAATTCAATTTATTTATTTAACTTTTAACATTCATTTTCACAAAATTTTGGGTTACAAATTTTCTCCCCTTTTATCCCGGCCCCCCCAAACACCAAGCGTTCTAATTGCCCCTATGACCAATCTGCTCTCTCTTCTATCATCCCTCTCTGCCCTTGTCTCCATCTTCTCTTTGGTCCTGTAGGGCCAGATAGCTTTCTATACCCCTTTACCTGTATTTCGTATTTCCTAGTGGCAATAACATTACTCGACAGTTGATCCTAACACTTTAAGTTCCAACTTCTTTACCTCCCTCCCTCTCCACCCCTCCCCTTTGGAAGGCAAGCAATTCAATATAGGCCAAATCTGTGTAGTTTTGCAAATGACTTCCATAATAGTTGTGTTGTATAGGACTAACTATATTTCCCTCCATCCTATCCTGTCCCCCATTACTTCTATTCTCTTTTGATCCTATCCCTCCACATTAGTGTTGACCTCGAATTGCACTCTCCTCCCCATGCCCTCCCTTCTATCATCCCCCCACTCTGCTTATCCCCTTATCCCCCACTTTCCTGTATTGTAAGATAGATTTTCATGCCAAAATGAGTGTGGATTTTATTCTTTCCTTTAGTGGAATGTGATGAGAGTAGACTTCATGTTTTTCTCTCACCTCCCCTCTTTATCCCTCCACTAATGAGTCTTTTGCTTGCCTCTTTTATGAGAGATAATTTGCCCCATTCAATTTCTCCCTTTCTCCTCCCAATATATTTCTCTGTCACTGATTGATTTCATTTTTTTTAAGATATGATCCCATCTTCTTCAATTCACTCTGTGCACTCTGTCTCTATTTATGTGTGCATGTGTGCATGTGTGTGTGTGTAATCCCACCCAGTACCCAGATACTGAAATGTTTCAAGAGTTACAAATATTGTCTTTCCATGTAGAAATGTAAACAGTTCAACTTTAGTAAGTCCCTTATGACTTCTCTTTGCTGTTCACCTTTTCATGGTTCTCTTCATTCTTGTGTTTGAAAGTCACATTTTCTTTTCAGCTCTGGTCTTTTCATCAAGAATTCTCGAAAATCCTCTATTTCATTGAAAGACCAATTTCTCCCCTGAAGTATTATACTCAGTTTTGCTGGGTAGGTGATTCTTGGATTTAGTCCTAGTTCCTTTGACTTCTGGAATATCCTGTTCCATGCCCTTCGATCCCTTAATGTAGAGGCTGCTAGATCTTGCGTTATCCTGATTGTATTTCCACAATACTTGAATTGTTTCTTTCTAGCTGCTTGCAATATTTTTTCCTTGACCTGGGAACTCTGGAATTTGGCCACAATGTTCCTAGGAGTTTCTGTTTTTGGATCTCTTTCAGGCGGTGTTCTGTGGATTCCTTGAATATTTATTTTGCCCTCTGGTTCTAGAATCTCAGGGCAGTTTTCCTTGATAATTTCATGAAAGATGATGTCTAGGCTCTTCTTTTGATCATGGCTTTCAGGTAGTTCCATAATTTTTAAATTGTCTCTCCTGGATCTATTTTCCAGGTCAGTTGTTTTTCCAATGAGATATTTCATATTATCTTCCATTTTTCCATTCTTCTGGCTTTGTTCTGTGATTTCTTGCTTTCTCATAAAGTCCTTAGCCTCCATCTGTGCCATTCTAATTTTCAAAGAACTATTTTCTTCAGTGAGCTTTTGAATCTCCTTTTCCATTTGGCTAATTCTGCTTTTGAAAGCATTCTTCTCCTCATTGGCTTTTTGATCCTCTTTTGCCAATTGAGTTAGGCTAGTTTTCAAGGTGTTATTTTTTTCAACATTTTTTGGGGTCTCCAACAGCAGGGAGCTGATCTGCTGTTCATGCTTTGACTTCATGTCTCTCAGTTCTCTTCCCAGCTTTTCCTCCACCTCTCTAACTTGATTTTCAAAATTCTTTTTGAGTTCTTCCATGGCCTGAGCCCATTGGGTGGGCTGGGACACAGAAGCCTTGATTTCTGTGTCTTTGCCTGATGGTAAGCATTGTTCTTCCTCAACAGAAAGGAAGGGAGGAAATGCCTGTTCACCAAGAAAGTAACCTTCTATAGTCTTATTTCTTTTCCCTTTTCTGGGCATTTTTCCAGGCAGTGACTTGACCTCTGAATATTTTCCTCACACCTACCTTGCCTCCTGATCCTCCCAGCCAGTGTTTGGGGTCTGAGATTCAAATGCTGCTTCCAGCCTCAGGGCTTTGGGTGGGGGCAAGGCTCCTATTCAATGTGAGATTAAGTTCAGATGCTCAGGTGAGGGCAGGGCTGCCTCTCAGGCTCAGTTCCCTCAGGGAGTTTATGCACAGACCTTCAACAATGGATCCAGGCTCCTGCCTGCTTGGGGAGCCCCGGTCTGCTACTGCCCCTCAGCTTCTACCTCCTGGGGGGGGCCCGAGCCATGGGGACACTCCACTCCCCCCTCGACCCGCCAAAGAGACTCTCTCACTGACCGCCGTCACCTGTGGGTGGAGGGACTTGTGCGGCCACTGGAGATCCCATCCCTGAAGCCTGCTCGGATCTGTTTCTCTTATTGCCGCGGCCGTGGCAGTTCTGGGCTGGGCTCTGCGTCTGCAGCGCGACGGACCTTTTGCGAGAAGTTTGCAGATCTCTCTGGAACAGAAATCTCCCTCGCTCCAATGTTCTGTGGCCTCTGGGTGCAGAATTTGGCGTGAGTTACTTCTTTGTAGTTGTTCTATGGGTTGTGTGTTCGGAGCTATGTGTATGTGTGTCTTTCTACTCTGCCATCTTGGCTCCACCCGTCTATTTGATAACTTTTAAAGTTAAGTTCTGCTTCTGGGGGACAAGAGACGCTGCTCTAAGCTTATTCCACTTGGGGTCTGTAGGCCTAGTCATTGGCTTGCTGAATAAGTGACTCTGTGTAATGGGATGCACAGACTTGCCAGGTGTGGACACTAGCCTGTTTCACTGGGGCCAGGAGCCTCAGAGTACCTCACAGGTACTGTGCTGCTAGGTTGCTGAGGCTGCATCATAGGGCCTTAGTTGCTTATAGGTTCTGGGCTTAGGGATATCTGTGGTTTGAACCTCTTACAATGGGCTATACTCCTTTTTAACTCAAATGAGACAGGCTTTTTGTAGTCCTCAATTGTCTTGAAATGAAAAATTATTTCACTCTGTCCTTTTATATATTATGTGACTCCAGTATTTATTTTAAGACATGATTATACAGTTTTTTTGAGGGAAATTGGGGTGAGCTCAGACAGCTTCAGGCCTTTTCTCTACCACCTTCACAGAAAACAATAATTTTTAAAATTTTGTAATTCTTATTCTTTGTAGCCTGTGTTTCAAAGGGTATATGATTTGCATCATATCTAAAAGTTTCTAGGGGATTAATATTTTAAAGACTCTCTCCAGGTTGCAGCTATTTTCTATGCTTTATCGCTAGAAGAATAATACTACAATTTTTAGGTTCCAATGTAAATACTTTTGGTAGGCAGTTGAAAATTCCATACTTGGATAAATATATACATATTCATGAGGTTTGACATCTGTCGCATTTCATATTTATGTGTTTGTTCTGATGTAAGAGTTCTTGAGAGGGGTCAGGAAAGAAAAGAACTGCACATTTGAAAGAAAAAAAACACCTAGAAAATGGTCCAAAACTCATCTGCAATAAGTAATAGAATGACCTCTCATTAATCACATTTAAATAACAACAAAAAGAGAAATTTCAAAAAAAAAAAAAGGAAAGATTTCAACTTTGAATCAGTAGTCAGTCATTACATATATATATGTATATATATATATATATCTTATATATATTACATTATTATATATATGTAATATATATTACATTATACATATATGTAACATATATCTCAAACACCTATTACTGCATGTCATTATGCTTCAGGGGATTCAAATATTAAATAAGTCAAAGTTCTCACATTCAAGGAACTTGCAACATTTTAGTAAGATTTTCATAAGATTACACACACACACATATCTCACAGTATAGCTTATTTGTTCATTCTTTCTTTTCAAAAAATAACAATGACATTATAAGGTAGTGTTTTGACTTGTATGTGAATTGGTTATAAGTGAGACACAGTTACAAAAATTTGTCAACCTCACTGTTTCTTCTAGAGTCATGAAAATCCAGTGACAAGACAAAAGTCAAGATGTCTCGGGGTGATCTGGGTTGCAATGGATTATGATGATGCATTTGATTTCTTACCAAGCTCTAAGCACTCCAAAGCACTTGCTTTATCCACTTTCAAGGCCACTGGAGCAAATTTTTCTCATTCACCCATTCAGCCAGGGGAAGTTTTCACATGCTAACTCACCAAGGGGTTTCAAATCTATTGGTTGTCCTCAACCTGGTCTGGCCCATCTGCTGAGATGGTTTTACCAGAATGTGGCTTTTTGGAACCACAGGTGAGTATTGGCATCAGGTAGGCACAGGAAAGTAGATGAACAGTCCTGAATGGGATTCACCTAACCCTCAAATGAGAGATGCTAATCACCCCTAAGGTTATTAAAGCTAAGTTACTTACCTATGACTTGATGTCAACAAAGCAAAGGATACCAGAAAAACATGAGCTAGCCTATGATACAGTCAGGAGCACTGATCTCTTTTAGCCACCCAAGACAAGGACTGTTTTTCAAGGACTTAAAACTGATTAGAATTATTCCCCACCTCCATTACCCCCCAAATAACCAAAAACTCCTGAACAACAACTGAGAATTTATCTTTTACTATATATCCAAGTGAAAACAAAATCCATCAATTTATACTATGGTAACTGGAATCCAATGCACCTATGAGAAGTAAGCATTATCAGAGTGTGAATCTGAATTGTTTCAAGTATTTTGGTGCAAAATGGACGCACTTCCTTGTTCCTCCCCCCACTCATACCTCAGACTCAAAGGGCCTTTGATTACTCAAATCCCTCAAAGGATGAGTCCATAAATACATATAATTCATCAGGAAACAATGTAGAGACAATAAGAGAGTAACAAATAAATAATAAATGCCACCAGAGATTTACTTCATTTTAGTTTATGCATCTTCAGAAATGTTTTAAAGGTAGATAATATTAAAGAATCTCTATTAAAAGTTGTAAAAAAAATTAGAAAGATAATTTTAGATTAGCTTTATTTGAAGGTTCATCCATAAACAGAGAAAAGTAAAACTATTAAACTGTAGAAACAGTAGGAAAGATAGAAAAGAGTAGGATAGAAGAAAGGAAGGAAAAAAGAAACATAAAAAAGGAAAAAGGAAAAATGGAAGAAAGGGGTGGAGGAAGAAAGAAAAAAGGAGGACAGAGAGAGGGAGAGCAGAAAAATTAGGATGGATGGAAATGCACAGTAGTCATAACTGTGAATGTAAATAAGATGAACTCACTCACAGAATAGAAGTGGATAGCAGAATGGATTACAAACTAGAACCCAATATTATGGCTTTTATTTTTCTACAAGAGACACATGAACCAGACAGGTCGGAGCTAAAAATAAATGGCTACAATAGATTTTACTATGGTTCAATTGAAATAGAAAAAGAAGTGGTACCATTCATTATCTCAGATGGAAAAAAAAATCAAAATATAACTAATTTAAAAAGACAATCAGGGCAAATGCATATTTTTAAATGGTACAACACAACATGAAATAATATCAAAAAAGTTTAAAGTACTTGTTTTTTATTTTTTCTTGAGAGTGGCCTAATTTCTCAAACACATAGAGAACTGAATCAAAATTATAAAAATAAGGGACATTCCCCTATTCACAAAGTATTAAAGGGTATGAGCAGGCAGTATCCAGAGGAAGAAATCAAAGATATCTAAATTCATTTTAAAAGGTTCTTTAAATCACTATTGACTAGAGAAATTAAAATTTAACATCTCTGAGGTACCGACCCTCTCAAACCTATTAGAAATGACAAACACTGGAGGAAATGAGGGGAAATAGGTACACTAATAAACTCTTTTAAAGCTGTGAACTCCTCAAACCATTCTGGAGAACAGTTTGTAACTAAAAGCAAAGGGCTATAAATCTGTGCATTCATTTTCACTCAGCAATATCATTTTTAGGGGTATACACCCCAAAGTGATCAAAGAAACAGGAAAAGGACTTATAGACATACAACTCTTTATAACAGCTTTTTTTTGTGGTAGTAAAGAACTGGAAATTGATGGGGATGCCCATCAATTGGACAATGGCTGAATAAGTGATACATAATTTTGATGGAGTACTATTGTACTGTAAGAATGATGATGGGAATGGTATCAGATTAACATGGGAGGACCTTCATGATTTGCTACAAATAAAAGCGTCAGAATGACAAAATCATTGGTCACAGCAAGAGCAATACTATAATGATGATAGAGTGTGAAAGACTGTTATTCTGATTTCTGGCACAATTTAAGGTGATTCCAAAGGAATTATGATTAAAATTCTATCTACCTCCATAGATATCTGATGGACTCAGTACAATTTTATATAGAATTTTCTCCCTTTTTTTAGATATTTTTTGGTTATATAGCTAATATTTCCCTATTAGTTCTTCATGTATTAAATGTATAATTCATTTCATACTGCTTGCATTCTAAGTGGTTGTGGAAGAGCCTGAAGCCAGGGACAGAAATAGCAATGTACTATTCAAAAAAGAAATTATAAAATAATTAATCAATTTTAAAATTTTAAAAAGAGAAATATAGTGTAGGTCCTTTTTTAACCACAGTTGTCAGGTAGAGCAATTCTTAAATTGCCTCTTTTTCATCTCCTTTTAAGGTCAGTTTTTTGATGAAATATTTCACATTTTCTTTTATTTTTCATTCTTCTAACTTAAGCAAAATTCTGATGTCTTCTAGTTTTAGCAACTTTCACTGGTCCAATTCTAATTTTCAGGAATTATTTTCTTCCACGAGTCTTTTTATCTCTTATTCTATTAGTCCAATTCTAATTTTTAAAGGAGTCATTTTCATTAATTCTATGATCCTCTGTATGTCTTGTTTATTGTTAAATTCTTCCTTTACCCAAAGATCTGAAAGGTAAAACTGTGTATGTTGCCCCAATTTACTTATGATAGAATCCTTTATCTCCAAATTACCTGCGAATTTTTACCTTATTTTGGTATGTGTTGTGATATGTTAGTCTGTTATTTGTTCAATATTTTACAGTCATATCCAGCTCTTCAAGACACCCTGAGAAAAATAGATTGATATTTTTTAAAAAAATGAAAATGTGGGAGATTAAAGGAAAATATTGCATAATTATTCCAGGCATAAGCAAAGAAAAAAGATAATCACATAGGAACAGCATACACTCCTTATCTTTTTTACCTAATAAACCACTCACTCACTCACTGTTCTGATGCCACCAGTACCGGTGCTCTTTTTTACCCAACAACTGTGACCTGAGAAATGTATATAGCCAAAGGAACAGGAGCATGTATCCAGTGCCAGTGAAGGGTCCTTTATAATCTCCATCTGAGCAGTTGTCTGACATCCTTAACATCTCTGGACTGAGAGTTCTTCAAACCACTGCCATCTTCTTCAAGACCTGCTATTCATGTAGCCACTGAACATGCTACAGGCTAATCTCACTTCCGTCTTACAGATCACTGTATAGACCTCTTCATTGGTCTTGTACTGTAATACTGTCTCAACTCGAACCTTTTGTTGCCTCTGCCACTCTAGAATTTGATTTGATATTTTAAAGTTTTTTGGTGGGAAGTGTTGGGGAAGTACACTGGATTTCATTGTCCATTTGGTCAATTCTTTTTACAGGGTTTTTTTTTTTTTTTTTAGTTTGTTTTTGCGCCTCTTTTACCAAGCTATTGATTTTATTTTCATAATTGTCTTTTGTGACTCGTTTTCCCAAATCTTCCCTCTAGCATTCTTGTATTTTTAATGTCTTCCAGCATATCTTGTTGACCTTATGTTCATTTCCTTTTGTCTTCATTTGAATTTTTGCTTGTAGTTGTTTTGATATCATTGTCTTCTTTTGAGTTTACGTCTTAAGCATCCCTGTCAAACTATTATCTTTTTATGTTTGGGTAACTTGTTGTTGTTGTTGTTGTTATTGTTTACTCATTTTCTCACCAATTTATTCACTTTTAACTTTATGTTACAGTTAGACTTTGCTCCTGTTATGGTGTACACTGTGTCAAGATTCTCATGTGTGTGTGTGTGTGTGTGTGTATGTGAGTGTGTATATGTGTGTGTGTTTGTGTTTTCAGAGCTGGTTTTGGGGGTCTGTATTTTTTCAGTGCTTCTTAAGGTGGCATGATCTGAGGACAGATGATAGTTTGAACTCTGGTCTTTACCCAGGAAGGGACACTGCTAAGTATAAACTAAATGTGCACCAAAAATGAGAATTCCTAGATATGGTTCTCCTTAATGTAGATTCCACAGCTGTTTGTTTACCCAATTTGATCTAGAAAGAAGTCCTTTTGTTGGATTTCATGCCAACCTCTCTCCACTATAGTGACTTTCTAAGTTGATTGAATTTAAATTACATGGTTATTTTTAGCTTGAAAAATTTTTGTAGCATGTAAATGGAGCCAAATATCGCTTAAACAAAGAATAACTTGAAAGTTAGCAATCAGATTAGACCAAAGATTTTCCTTCCTCCATTGTATAATTTTGGGGTGGGAACTTGTGAACTCAAGGGCACATATGGCCTTCTAGGCCCTTGAGTGTGATCTTTTAACTGAGTCCAAGTTTTGTACAACAAACCATTTCATTAAGGGGATTTGTTCTGTGGAGTCTGGATTTAGTCAAAAAACCACACTTGACGATTTAAAAGGCTATATATATGGTCTTGAGATCACAGCTTTTGTATCGCTGGTTTAATTTAAATGTTCTAACGACAGCTGAGATAAAGTATAAATTTATTTTACTTTAAGAAAGTCAACATCTAAGTGTGAATTTACAAAGGAGAAAAAGTGGATATTATTTGTCTTAATTAATTATGCACCAAATTTTTGTTTTTTTGTTTTTTATTAGGTATAAATATCATAATGGTATTTAATTATTCTCTGTATCTTAAAAATAAATGTATTCACAACCAATGTGTGTCACACCTACCTATTCTACAAACATTTGCACACATAATTAATAACTTCTTGGTTTCTCTATCATTTATTATTTTATTGCATTAAAATTTCTTATTCAGTGTATATGCTTTTCCATTCATGTTTCAAATACTTCTATGTGAGGTATCTCAAAATTCTTACAAATAGATCTTTTATGTCTCTTTAAATGAATTTATTTCCTTTGTTTCTTAATCATTGAACCCATTTTACTCTTTGTTTTTCTCCTACCTTTTATGTGTATATCTCTCTATAATGACTTAATATTCATGAGCCTTATTCTGCTACTTACTGGGAAAATAGGAATGATGATAGTTTTAATAACTAACATAGAAGATGTTGTGCAAAGTTTTCTGAATGACAAATTCCACTAGAAATATAAGGTATGCTGATAGTGCTGCTGAAATTTTTTGGTCACCATTACTACAAATGTAATGTTTTATCCCTTCTTGCTTCAATTATTTTCTTTATAAAATCCTCCAAATGCTTAATATATTAATTTTAAAATATTTTTGTAATTTATGTTGTCTTCTTAAGTCATTCACGTATTCTGTTATCATAAAACATGTCTTAAGTATTTGGTATAGTAAGGACCTCTCCTTGGTGCAGAAATACAAGGTGAGAAGGTGGTGTAATCCACAGAGAGAAATTTTTCAATCTCTACAATGGATGTGACATTTGCATAGGCAAGTGCAGACAAATTAGTAGAATGTGACAATAGCAAAGGAGAGATTAAATTACTCTAGAAAATTCTGAGAAATAACATAATACATATAACTAATGGGGGTGGGAAGAGGATAAGAGGAGACAAAAATTAAGGATATGCATTTGAACTGAGATTCAAATTTTATTTAAGAAGTGAAAATCAGTACAGATTGAATTTCAAGAATGGATTGGAATTGGGAAAGATGTGCAAAACTATACTATAATATGGCTATTAATTGATAGTTCAATTTAGGAAGCATGAAGGAACCTGTGAAATAAAACTTGAAAGTAAATAGCACCCAGTTCAGGGGGTGTAATTGTTATGAAATTTTCACTTTATGCAGAATTATATGAACTTATATTCACAGAGTTCTTTAAAGTCCACCTAGAGCAAGAAATACATAGATAACTGTCTTCTATACCACATTTAACAAATTGTCATTCATACTTTGCTTAAAGACTAATGATGTACTACTGTCTCTCAGAGTTTCCTGTTCCTCTTTTGAACAATTCAAATAAAAAATTTTCACTTACATAAATCTAAACCTGCCACTTTATAACTCTTTTCCATTGCTCCTCATTTTTTCTTCTTAGTCCAAGAAGAACAATTCTAATTTTTCTTTTATGTAACAAATATTCAATTATTTTAGCTCACTTATCATCTTTAATGACTTTATTAAGTTCAAAATAATCTCTATTTCCTTCAATTAACCCTCATATGACATAATCCTGAGGTCTTTTACCAACCCACATTTTCTTCAGGTTTTCCTATAAGAGATAAGAAGTCATCCAGGGGTTTAAACAAGAAAGTTTTCATAGGACTGTAAGTAGCAAGAACAAATATTTGATGATTACATTCAGGAGACTCTAGAATCAGTAATATCAATTATTAAAAGACTAATAAAATAGTTTAAAAGATGCAGGTTCAAAGTGGAGAGGAAAATGAGGAACAACTTAGAGAAACTGGGAATAAGGGAAAAGAGGTGGATTTGAGAAAATGATAATGTCATTTTGAGGTTTATTGATACATAGGTGCTGACATGACAAACACGTGGATGAAGGTTAGAATTATTGGAAATACAAGATTGAATTGAGGAGAGAAATTGCATCTATTTTTACATATTTTGAGGCACCTTGTAAATTGTGATCATTGAAATCACATGATATCACCATGAAAGAAGAGAAGAGTGTCAGGGGAAAAGCTCTGTGGAAAACCCAAACTTAGAAATGGGAAGAAGTTGATGAAGCAGCAAAGGAGATAGTGAGGAAGCAGAGAGATATGACTCTAATTGGGAAGAAGCAATGTCATATACAAGAAGAAAGGAAAGACTATGAAGGAGGAGGTGGAGAGAGATAAAGAAATATTAATTATGTGAAAATTCCAAAGGATTTAGAAGTTAAAAGTCATTAATCTTTGAGTATAGATTCAGTACTGTGTTGGCAGGGTGTGGACAGATTTCAAAGAATTGAACAGTGAGTGAATGGTTGATTAGGTAGAAAATGTAAGAAGTGTATGCTGCTCCCATGAGATTAGATATTTTTCCTTTGCTTACGTTGGAATATTTGTTTTATATTTCCCTTAATCTCCTACATTTACATTTTTAAATATTATCTATTTTCTTCATGGTGCTCATTTCAAAGCATTTAAAAATTGGTAATAATCTACTATCCCCTAATCTATTTTTTCAAAACTTTCTATTTTTTCTGAGTATATTCACATAGATACACACATATATCAATCCATATATCAACATATTATACATCCATCCATTATGTTATAACATATGGTATGGCATAATGAGATGTATCATTTGTCAGGTCAGGTAGGATTTTATCTTAAAATATTATGTAATTTTGTCAAGGAAGTCTGGAATTCAAGTTCCTCTATACTTGAAATTAATGATAAGATCCAAACTTTTCCCATGTTCTGGAGACCAAGATCACAAAAAGAGACATAAATAGCCTTTTGGCTATTCCAAATAACATTTAAAAAAATGAATCCCATTTACTATATAAAGTCTGCATTTAGTATAAGAGCTTAAAATTCTGTAATCAAGGCTAATTTAAATGACTGACAAGTTATTAAAAAGAAAATCAACCCATATTTGCAATAGAACTTATACTGACTTGCTTGTCACTATTAAAAATTTTAATTACACTAACAATTCGTATTTTATTATTTTATGATAATTGTAATACATTTGGGCTATGACTATGCTTCATAGTCATGTTTGTGGTGATAAAATATTTCTGGGAGTGCTCTGAAAGAGATATTAAAATATTGTATTTTGAGGGATTTCCAATATGTCCATCTTCTCATATGGACTTTAAAATGTCTCTTTGAGAGAACATTTTGTTTTGGTTTTTGATGCAATAATTCTACTTATTTCTGTATACTTTTAAAGAAAATCAGTCATTACAACAGTATTCTTTTAAACACATTTTATAATTTATTAACATAGTTATAATTTCTTATTAACTCAACAGAATGAATTTTTTTTCAGAATTACACACTTAGGGGTGAAAACTAAAATATGATTATTGATTATAACAAATTTTGTACCTAATATTTGCCAAAAGCATGGTGGCCATTAAGCTGCAAATATAGCCTTCCTGTAAGTTTTGCAAGAAAAAGTGTGCACACTAAAAATAGGCACTTAGCAAAAAAAAATGCATATAGTACTTAAGGATATCTTTAGGAATGGCATCAGAAAATCTAAAGCCTATTTCAAGTTGAAAATTGCAGAAAATATTAACAATGACAAAAATTGGTTATGTAGCTATGTTAGGCATGAGAATAAGAAGGAAGAGACAAGTTTAGTTCTTGAAGCAATTATGTTATGTTTGCAAATGGGAGAAAGAAGAAAGAAACATCCATGCATTCTATCAGTAAGTATTTATTATATGTTTATTTTTTGGAGGCAGTTGGGGTTAAGTGACTTGCTTAGGTTCCTGAAGCCTAACATGAACTCAGGTCCTCCTGACTCCAGGGCTAGTGTTCTATCCACTGTGCCACCTAGTTTTTTCTAGATGATTTTTATATACCAGACAATGTGCTAGATTTTATGGGATAGATATATATATATATATATACGTATATATATATATTCATACATATATATGTGTGTATATGTACATATATGTACATATGTGTATATATAATGTATATATGTATATGAGAATCTCAAACATCTTGATTTTCAATGCAAAATTAAAGATTATAAGGAGTTATTGTAATATATATAATAGTTATATTTCATGAACAGTCAAGCAAAATGATGAATAACTACAAAAATATCAATTGTCAACATTAAGAGAAGAGAAAAAAATACTTAACCTTATCTTAGAAATAGAAATTGCATAATCTATCAATGAGTTCCATAAGGAAAAATCACCATGAACATATGAATTTATAAGTGATTTCAACAAACATTTCAGGAATAATAAATCCAGATGCTACATACATTAATTGAAAAAAAAATAGGTGAAGAAATCCTATTAAAGTACCTTTATGACACAAATATTGTTTAGATATCTAAATCCCAGGAAAAAAAATAGGGAACGGAAACTATAGACCAATTTATCTGATGAATATTCAGGAAAACATTTAAAATAAAATTGTAGTGAAGAGATCAAAACAAGATATCAAAAAGAGGGGAAGCTAGGTGACACAGTTGATAGAGCACTGTGCTGGAATCAGGAGGACTTGAATTCAAATTCGGCTCAGACAGTTGGCATTTACTAGCTGTGTGACCTTGGGTTAGTTACTTAACCTTCATTCCTTAGTAACATAATAAAAAGTTACTAAAAAGATTATACCCTATAGGAAAACTATAAGCATAGATTACCATAACAAAAATAACAATAAGCACAGTTATATAGAGGCAGAAAAAGCTTTTGACAAAATACCAAAAAAAACTTCAAATGGTGTCACAAAACACCACACACAACAGAAAATAACTAAAGAATGACAATAGAATCTGTCTAAAACCAAAACAGTAAGAATTATCTGTAATAGGGATTAACTAGAAGCCTATTCAATAATATCATTTGTGAAACCAGTGTGCCCATTATAGATATACGAATGGATAAGGGACATATTCCAGTGGATATAGATATAGATAGATGCAGATATATAGTTCAGTATGGGTAATAGACCAGGTTGTCTATTATTAAAAATAGTATAAGAAATGCCATAATTATAACAATCAGAATAGAATAAAGGTAATTGAGAGACTACAATATCTCAGAAGAAAAGAAAACTATCACGTTTTGGAGGTGATGGAGACAGAACACTAGAGAATCAAACAAAAATTAGTTAAAACAATGAACAAGTATAGCAAAGCCACAGGGCATAAAATAAATACACGTAAATCACCAGCATTCCTGTATATCACCAAATGAACCCAGTAGGAAAAGATAAAAAGAGAAATTCTATTGAAAATACCTGCAAACAATATAAAATACTTGGAAATTGACCTGCAAGGATAAATTCAGGCAATATCTAAGAGCAATTACAACAAAAAATTCACACAAATAAAGACAACTAAATAATTAAAAAATTATTCCTTGTTCATTTATAGGTTAAGGCAATTTGATAAAAATAATCATACTAAGTACATGCATTTACCTATTCATTGCCATACCAATCAAACTGACAAAGATTTATTCTATAGAACATGAAAAATAATAAGAAAATATATTTGGAAAAATAAAAGTTCAAGAATATCAAGAGAATCAATGAAAAAATGTGAAGGAAAGAGGTTTAGCAGCATCAGATCTCAAACTGTATTTTAAAGTCATAGTTACAAAAAACTGTCCTCTCACCAAAATGGCATGCAATCTGATATATGCTATACATGTATGATCATCTTAAAAACATTTCTATATTAGTCATGTTGTGAAAGAAGAATCAGAACAAAAAGAAAAAACCATGAGAAAGAACATGATACAAAAAATAGAATAAATAGTATTCTTTGATCTACATTCAGACTTCATGTTTCTTTCACTGATGTGGATAGCATTGTTCATCATAAGACTTTTGGAATTACCTTAGAGAATTGCATAGCTGAGAAAAGCTGTCTATCAAAGGCAACCATCCCAAAATGTTGCTGTTACTAAGTATAGTATTCTACTAGCTATTTTCATTTCTCTTAGCATCAGTTCATGTAAACCTTTCCAGGTTTTTGTTGTTGTTGTTGTTGTTGTTGTTGTTTTTTAATCCACATGCTCATCATTGTTTATATCAAAAACAGTATTCTATTACATTAATGTACCAAAACTTGTTCAGTCATATCCCCACTGATGGGTATCCCCTCAGTTTCCAGTTCATTGTCACCACCAGAAGAGTTGCTGTATATATGTGTGTGTGTGTGTGTGTGTGTGTGTATATATATATATATATATATATATATATATATATATATATATATATATATATATATATATATATATATATATATATATATATATATACATACATATATATGTATATGTATATGTATATGTTTGTACATATAGGTCCTTTTCTCTTTTTTGTGATGTCTTCGAGATACACACCCAATGGTGGTATTGTTAAGTCAAAGGGTATGCACAATTTGATTGTCCATTGGTATAGTTCCAAATTGCTCTCCCGAATGGTTGGACCAGTTAACAACTCCACAGACAGTGCATTAGTTCCCAATTTTCCCACAAGCTCTCTAACATAGCATCCATACTCTTAAAGGAAAAGTTAAATGAGTTACAAGTGGAAATAGTAAAACTAGAGTAGTGGGGAACCTTAAATTTCACTACCCAGGACTAGATAAATCTAATAGAAATACACAGGAAATAAGTTAAGGATAATATAATTTTATTTATTTTTTCAGAAAGTATTTTTAAAATTAATTATTTCAGTTTTCAATATTCATTTCCATTACATTTTGAGTTTTACATTTTCTCCCACTACCTCTCCCCTCCCCAAGATGGGACATAATCTTATATAGGCTTTACATATACATTCATACTGAACATAGTTTCATATTATTCATTTTGTAAAGAAGAGTAAGAAGCAATGGTAGGAACCATAATAAAGAAGAAACAAAACAAAGCAACAACAAAAAAGAGAATAAATGCTATGCTTCTATCAACATTCGGACTCCAAAGTTCTTCCTTTGGACTCGGATAGCATTTTCTATCATGAGTCTTTTGGAGTTGTCTGAGATCCTTGTTTTACTGAGAAGATCCACATCTACCAAAATTAGTCATTGCACAATGTAATTGTTACTGTGTACAATGTGCTTCTGGTTCTGCTTACTTCACTCAACATCAGTTTATATAAGCCTTTTCAGGTTTTTCTGAAGTCAGCATGTTCATCATTTCTTATAGTACAACAGTATTCCATTACACACATATACCACAACTTGTTTAGCCATCTCCCAGTTGACGGGTATCCCTTCAATTTCCAATTCTTTGTCACCACCAGAAAAGCTGCTATAAAAGAGTTTGTACATATAGGCCCTTTTATCTTTTCAGTGATCTCTTTGAGATACCAACCTAGTAGTTTTATTGCTAGGTTAAAAGGTATGTACAATTTGCTTGTTCTTTGGGCATAGTTCCAAACTGCTCTCTGGAATGGTTGGACCAATTCACATCTCCATCAATAATGCATTAGTGCTCCAATTTTTCTGCAATCTCTCTAAAATAGCAATCAAATTTTTAAAGGAAAACTTAAAAGAACTAGAAGTGAGAATAGACAGCAAAATTAGAGTAGTGGGGAACCTCAACTTCTTCTTCTTGAGACTAGATGAGTGTAACCAAAAACACACAGGAAATAAGGAGAACAGAGTTTAGAAAAGTAAGATATTATAGATTTATGGAGAAAATTGAGAATAGAAAGTGAACCTTTTTTTCCACTATACATGGACTCTATATAAAAAGTGACTGTATATTAGAGCACAAAAACTTCACAGTCAAATGCTGAGGAGAAATATTAGATGCATCCTTTTCAGAAAATAATACAAAAATACATTTAATAAAGAGGCATGGAACCATAGTTTAAAAGTTAATATATTAATAAGTAATCTAATCCTAAAGAATGATTGAGCAAAAGAACAAATCACAGAAAACATCAATAATTTCATTGAGGACAATGACTACAGTGAATAAATATATCATAATTTATGGGGTGCAACCAAAAGAACATATAGGGGGAAATTTGTATTTCTAAACACTTACATCAGTAATGTAAAGAAAGATCATATCAATGAATTGAGCATGCAAGTTAAAAAAAAAACTGGAAAAAAGAACAATTTAAAATGCCCATTTGAAGACTAAATCAGAAATCCTGAAAAATAAAAGAGATTAGCAAATGAAAGTAAGAAAATATTGAATGAAAAAAACTAGCAACTTTTTTTTTACCATAAAACCAACAAGATAACCCATTGGTTAATTAGTTTACAAGAAAGACCAGGAACAAAATGAACATAAAGCATAAAGATTTAGGAATGAAAAGGGTGAATTCAACACCACTGAAGAGGAAATTAAAACAATTAATAGGAAATATTTTTATCAAATATATGCCAATGAATCAGACAATTTAAGTGAAATCTGTTTTCTTTTTAAAAAAATATAAATTGCCCACATATACAGAGGAAAAAATGACATACTTAAAAACCTATTTTAGAAAAAAAGTAATTGAACAAGTCATCAATGAGCTCCCTAAGAAATAATCTTCTGGACCAGATGGATTCATAAGTGAATTCTGCCAACCTTCAAAAGACAATGAATTTCAATACAAGATAACTATTCTGGGGAAAAAATAGCCATTGTGTCCTACCAAATATCTTATTCAATTTACTTTTTGATATGGGGTTATTTAGGTATTTTACTTCCTCTTCTCTTAATCTGGGCCATTTACATACACACACATATACACATATATACATATGTATATTCACATATACACATACATACACACACACACACACACACACACACACACACACACACACACACACACACACACACATATATATATATATATATATATATATATATATATATATATATATATATATATATATATACTCATTTCACTGAGATTGTCAAATTCAGGGCCATACAGTTGGGCAAAGTAATTTCTAATTATTTTTTTAATTTCCTGCTTGTTGGAAATGAGTTCAAATTTTTCATTTCTGATACTCGTAATTTGGTTTTCTTCTTTCTTTTTTCCAAATCTAATTGACCAAATGCTTATCAATTTTATAGATTTTTCATAAAACCAACTCTTAGTTTTATTTCTTAATTCAATAGTTTTCTTAATTTCAATTTTATTAATTTCTCCTTTGGTTTTCAGTATTTCTAACTGGACATTTACTTGGGAATTTTCAATTTTTATTTTTCTAACTTTTCCAGTTACATGCGCAATTCATTGATTTCTTTTTTCTCTATTTTATTCATGTAAGCATTCAGCAATATAAAATTTCCCCTAAGTACTCTTTTTACTACATCCCTTAAGTTTTGGTAGGTTTTCTCATCATTGATATTCCCTTGCATGAAATTATTGATAAGTTCTATGAATTGTTGTTTAACACACCCATTCTTTAAAATTATTTAGTTTCCAGTTAAATTTTTGTCTATCTTTCCACAGCCCTTTATTACATATAATTTTTTATTGCATCATGATCTGGAAAGGATTAGGTGACTGCCTCTATCTTTCTGCCCTGGACTGTGAGGTTTCTATGCCTTGGACATGGTTAATTTCTGTGCATGTATCAGGTACAGCTGAGAAAAAAAAAGGTATAATCTCTTTCATTCCCATTCATATTTCTCCAGAGGTCTATTATATATATACCATATCCAGAATTCTATTCACCTTCTTAAGTTCTTTCTTGATTATTTTGAGGTTAGTTTAATCAAGTTCAGAGAGGTGCAAGTTGCGGAACCCAATAGTACAGCTTTGTTGTCTATTTCTTCCTGTAGCTCAACTTCTCCTTATCAACTTATTTTCTCAGAATTTGGCTGCTACACCACTGGATGCATATATGTTTAGTAATGATATTACTTCATAGTCTGTGGTGCCTTTTAGCAGGATGCAGTAACCTTTCGCACCTCTTTTCCTTTTTTTTTTTTTTACTTAAATTGTAACATTTATTTTCACAAAATTTTGGGTTACAAATTTTCTCCCCTTTTATCCCCTCCCCCCCCAAACCCAAGCATTCTAGTTGCCCCTGTGACCAATCTGCTCTCTCCTCTTTCCTCCCTCCCTGCCCTTGTCTCAGTCTTCTCTTTTGTCCTGTAGGGCCAGATAGATTTCTTAACCTCTTAACCTGTATTTCTTATGTCCCAGTGGTAAGAACGTTACATTTGATCCTAACACTTTGAGTTCCAACTTCTTTAGCTCCCTCCCTCTCCACCCCTTCCCCTTGGAAGACAAGCAATTCAATATAGGCCAAATCTGTGTAGTTTTGCAAATGATTTCCATACTAGTTGTGTTATATAGGACTAACTATATTTCCCTCCATTCTATCCTGTCTCCCATTACTTCTATTCTCTTATGATCCTTTCCCTCCCCATGAATATCGACCTCGGATTGCATTCTCCTCCTCATGCCCTCCCCTCCATCCTCCCCCCCACCCTGCTTGTGCCCCTGTCCCCCACTCTCCTGTATTATGAGATAGGTTTTCCTATCAAAATGAGTGTGCATTTTATTGTTTCCTTTCGTGGAATGTGATGAGAGTAGACCTCATGTTTTTCTCTTGCCTCCCCTTTTTATCCCTCCACTAATAAGTCTTTTGCTTGCCTCTTTTATGACAGATAATTTGACCCATTCAATTTCTCCCTTTCTCCTCCCAATATTTCTCTCTCACTGCTTGATTTCATTTTTTTTTTAAGATATGATCCCATCCTCTTCAATTCACTCTGTGCACTCTGTCTCTATGTATGTGTGCGTGTGTGCATGTGTGTGTGTGTGTACTCCCACCCAGTACCCAGATATGAAATGTTTCAAGAGTTAAAAATATTGTCTTTCCATGTAGGAATGTAAACAGTTCAACTTTAGTAAGTCCCTTATGACTTCTCTTTGCTGTTCACCTTTTCATGCTTCTCTTCATTCTTGTGTTTCAAAGTCAAATTTTCTTTTCAGCTCTGGTCTTTTCATCAAGAAAACCTGAAAATCCTCCATTTCATTGAAAGACCATTTTTTCTCCTGAAGTATTATAGTCAGTTTTGTTGGGTAGGTGATTCTTGGTTTTAGTCCTAGTTCCTTTGACTTCTGGAATGTCCTATTCCATTCCCTTCGATCCCTTGATGTAGAGGGTGCTAGATCTTGTGTTATCCTGATTGTATTTCCACAATACTTGAATTGTTTCTTTCTAGCTGCTTGCAATATTTTCTCTTTCACCTGGGAATTCTGGAATTTGGCCACAATGTTCCTAGGAGTTTCTCTTTTTGGATCTCTTTCATGCGGTGTTCTGTGGATTCCTTGAATATTTATTTTGCCCTCTGGTTCTAGAATCTCAGGGCAGTTTTCCTTGATAATTTCATGGAAGATGATGTCTAGGCTCTTCTTTTGATCATGGTTTTCAGGTAGTCCCAGAATTTTTACATTGTCTCTCCTGAATCTATTTTCCAGGTCAGTTGTTTTTCCAATAAGATATTTCACATTATCTCCCATTTTTCCAATCTTCTCGCTATGTTCTGTGATATCTGTCTTTCTCATAAAGTCCTTAGCGTCCATCTGTGCCATTCTAGTTTTGAAAGAACTATTTTCTTCAGTGAGCTTTTGAATCTCCTTTTCCATTTGGCTAATTCTACTTTTGAAAGCATTCTTCTCCTCATTGGCTTTTTGAACCTCTTTTGCCAATTGAGTTAGGCTAGTTTTCAAGGTGTTATTTTCTTCAACATTTTTTTGTTTCTCCTTTAGCAGGGAGCTGATCTGCTTTTCATGCTTCTCTTTCATCCCTCTCATTTCTCTTCCCAGTTTTTCCTCCACCTCTCTAACTTGATTTTCAAAATTCTTTTTGAGCTCTTCCATGGCCTGAGCCCATTGGGTGGGCTGGGACACAGAAGCCTTGATTTCTGTGTCTTTGCCTGATGGTAAGCATTTTTCTTCCTCATCAGAAAGGAAGGGAGGAAGTGTCTTTTCTCCGAGAAAGTACCCTTCCATAGTTTTATTTCTTTTCCCTTTTCTGGGCATTCTCCCCAGCCAGTGGCTTGACCTCTGAATATTCTCCTCACACCCACCTCACCTCCTGATCCTCCTAGCCAGTGTTTGGGGACTGAGATTCAAATGCTGCTTCCCCCTTAGGGCTTTTGGTGTGGGTAGTGCTGCTATTCAGTGTGAGAATTAAGTTCAGATGGTCAGGTCAGGGCAGGGCCGCCTCTCAGGCACAGTTCCCTCAGGGGGTTTATGCACAGACCTTCCACAATGGATCCAGGCTCCCGCCCGCTTGGGGAGCCCCTGTCTGCAGCCGCCTCTCAGGTTCTATCTCCCGGGGGGGCCCGAGCCATGGGGGCACCCCACTCCCATCTCCACCAGCCAAAGAGACTCTCTCACCGACCCTCGTCACCTTTGGGTGAGGGGGCTTGTGCCGCCGCAGGAGATCCCGTCTCTGAAGCCTCCTCGGATCTGTACCTCTCGGAGCCGCGGCCGCCGCAGGTCTGGGCTGGGCTCTGTGTCTGCAGCGTGACAGACCTTTTGCGAGAGGTTTGCAGGTCCCTCTGTGAGTGGAGGGACCCGCGTGGCCGCTGGAGATCCTGTCCCCGTAGCCCGTTCGGATCTTTTCCTCATGGTGTCATGGCCGCTGCAGGGCTGCACTCAGCTCCCAGTCCCGGCGCCCAGTCCGCAGTGCAAAGGACCCCCCGCGAGAGGTTTGCAAGTGTCTCCAGAACAGAAATCTCCCTCGCTCCAATATTCCGTGGCCTCTGGGTGCAAAATTCACAGTGAGTTGGTCCCCTCCAGCCGTTCTGTGGGTTGTGGGTTCGGAGCTATGTGTATGTGCGTCTTTCTACTCCGCCATCTTGTCTCCACCCCCCTCATCTCTTTTCATTAGAACTATTTCTGCTTTTGCTTTGTTGGATATTAGGATTGCTGCTCCTGCTTTTTTTTTTCCTATCAGCTGAATCATAATGTATTCTGCTTTAAACTTTGACCTTTATGCTGTGTATATCCCCTTTTTTCAAATGTGTTTCTTGTAAACAACGTATTATGGGATTACTGTTTTTAATCCATTTTCCTTTGCACCTCTGTTTTATGGTCGAGTTCATCCCATTCACATTCACAGTTATGATTGCTTTCTGTGTCTCTCTCCATCCGATTTTCCTGTTTATGCTCTTAATTCTCCTTTCCCCTCTTCAATAGAGATTTATCTTTCACTACATCCTCCCTCAATCTTCCTTCCCTTCTATCAGCCCTTTTCTATTTTGTTTCCTTTACTACTTCTTCCCTCCATTTTACCCTTCCTTTTTCTTTCTGCTTCCCCTTGCCCGTAGGGTAAGTTCACCTTGTATACTTAACTGAGTATGTTTTCCTTCCTTGAACCAGATTAGATGAGAATAAGGCTCAAACAATGCTTATCTCCCTCTCCTCTTTTCCTCTACTATAATATGTTTTTAGCGGTATCTGAAGCAATTTGTGGTAGGACTCAGGTGAGTCCTTTCTCTCCATTCACCATTTTGGCCCCAAATTTCTTTAAAACACAAATATGATCCTGCTACCTAAATCAGGAAGAACAGAAACGGAGAAAGAAAACTAGACCAATTTCGTTGATGAAACTTGATGCATAATTATTAAATAAGATACTAGCAAGTAGATTACAGCAATATATCACAAAGATAATACTTTATGACCAGGTAGAATTTATACCATGAATGCAAGACCTGCATCCTAAATTGAAAAATTATCATCCTATGACTACATCAAGAAAAACAGGCAGTAAAAAATCATATGATTATCTCAATAAATACAAAAAAAATTGACAAAATTCAACATCACTACTATTAGAAACTCAGAATCATAGGAATAAATGGATCTTTTCCTTAAAATGGTAAGTAATGTCTGTCTAAAAACACCAGCAAGCATTATTTCTAATGGCGATAGGTTAGAAGTGTTTCTAATAATATGAAAGGTGAAGCAGTGATGGCCATTATCACCACCTGCTATTGAATATTGCTCTAGAAATTCTAGCTATAGCAATAAGACCAAAAAATTGAATTAAAGTAATAAAAATAGGCAATAAGGAAACAAAATTAAAGTTTTTCACACAAATAATGAGAAATTTAACAATTGAGGAAATATTAATTACTCATGGGGAGGCTGAACCACTAAAATGAAAATGATAATGCTACTTATGTTTTTATTTAGTTGTATACCAACAAAGTTACTAAAAATATAAAGAATAAAATAAAAAAAAAATTATCTAGAACAAAATGTCAAAGACGCCAGTGGAATCAATGAAAAAAACATATGAAGTTACTAGGTAGTTTGGTCACACCACAAACTGGTAATTATCAATCTGGCTAAAAATAGAGTAGAGGATCAGAGGCATACACTAATTACAAAATACAAAGTAGTAAATGACCATGGAAATCTAGTGTTTGACAAACAAAAAGCCCCAAGGATTTGGTAACAACTCAACTTTTGTCAAGAACTGCTGGGAAACTAGAATGTGCTTTGAAAGGACAAAGGCCTAGAATGAATTCTTATACCATACACTGAAAAAAGACAAAATGTGTACATTATTTAAACATAAAGAAAATTGGGTGAACACTCAATATTTTCCTTTTTAGATCTAGGAATAAGGAAAGAATTTATGATTCAATAAAAGAAGGGATATTATGGGATGTAAAACCTATGACTTTTATCTTTTCCCTATGTTTTTATGAAATAATCATCGAAAATAATCAAATGAATGTGCTGTTCAGTATGCTTTATGGGCCCCAGGGTTTGCCCACTTTAGTGGTAAGCAGCATTTATAGGGAAACATTTCCTACATTGGAATGTTAGCATTTCTGGTTTGTATTGTTATATAGTTGGTTGCTTGTTCTTCATTCCCAAAGATCAAAATGGAATTACTCTGTTTTAGACAGTGCATGGTGCATCTGACTGTGCATTATCAGAACATTATGAGCTCAGAAGGCTACAGGTCAGCAAGAAATAGTCTATTAAAATATTTGGAATGGACATGTTTCTAAATTTGTGCATTGCATATTTCTTTTGATCTACTGCAATTCTGCTTTGCTTGTAGAGTACAATGCCTTCTTTGAAATGGGCACACAACGTTTGGCAATCTTGTGCCAGTATCTCTTGTGTTTTAAAACTGATAATAAAGTTATTCTGAAACCTTGACAATATCCTTGTATTTCTTCTGCTAACTTCTATGTGTGATCTTGCCTTGTGTGAACTCTGCATAAAATATTATTTTACACAAATGTACTTTTGGTTTGCAAACATGTTCAGCCCACTGGAGTTGTGCTTTTTGCAGTAGAGTTTGAAAACTTGGCAGTTCAGCTGTAGAAAGGAACTTGGTCTCTCTTACCTTGTCTTGCAGGATCATCTTCAGAATTTTCCTAAGGGAATTCAAACAGAAACAATACAGTTTCCTAGCATAGTGCAAGTAGGCTATCTATGTTTCATGGGTATACAGTGAGATCAGCACAATGGCTCTGTACACCTTCAGTTGGCAAGGCAGTCTAATACCTTTTCTCTGCCATACTTTCCTCCCAAAAGCTCCCTCCCAAACACTAAACATTACTCAGGTAATGCATGCATCAAGCTCATCATCTATGTGTACAACCCTGGGAAATATACTGCCAAAGTAAGTGAATTTATCCATAGCATTCAAATTTCTCCGTTTGTGATAATTGATTATTTCAAATATGGATGATGTGGTGTTGGCTGTTAGAGATCTTCCCTGTTTAACTGTCAATTGTTAGTCCAAAAGTGTATATGCAGCAGAGAATCAACCTATACTTTTACATCTCAACCTGAAAAAAACTGTATTGAGTGCACAATTATCTGTGAACAAAAAAGCATGCACCAACCCTCCCTCCATTTTAGTCTTGGCTTGTAACCTTCTCAAATTAAATAATATACCATCAGTGTGACCTTGATGCCTTTTTTGGTCCTGATTGAAGGTGTTTAATAACATCGCTGAAAATGTTATGCTAAAAAAAATGAGATTAACTACACAGCCCTGCTTCACTGTTTGGTGACAGGGAAACTGAGCAAGTATTCTCCATTATTCAGAACTCATGCAAGCATGCCATCATGAAACTGACATATACTACTGATGAATGCCACTAGGCAACCAAATTTTGCAATAATTTTCCAGAAACTCTCATAACTAATATTAAAAAAGTCCTTGGTCAGATCAGTGAATTTTGCATCCTGATGTTTATTCTTCTCCTGGCATTTCTCCTGGAGTTACTGGTCAACAAAACATGTTTATCATTCCTCACTCTTTCTGAAGCCACACTGGTTCTGAAGAAGATGAAAATATTCTAGATGAAATCAGTCTATTTAGGAGAATTCTGTCAATAATCTTCCTGGAAATTATTGGAGAGAGGTTTCCTTGTGATTGTCACAAGACAATCTATTTCCTTTTCCTTTATTTAACTGGACAATGGAGACACTCTTGGACTCCTGTTGGGATAATCTCCTCTTGTTATATAACCCAGAAAACTTCAGTTTTTCTTATAATCAGTGGATCCCCTGCTTCTAAGTCTCAACTGGAATTGAATCAACACAAGACACTTTGCCACACAAGAGGCAACTAATAACATTTAAAACTTTTTTAAATTGAAGATTCGGCTAGAGATGGGATAATTTCAACCTGAAGTATAAGGTCAATAGCTACAGCATTGATTACCTTCTTGTGGTTTCAAAGAAAAAAAAAGTTTCACTAGCTTTAACGTCTTTTATCACATTTTCATTTTCATGACAGTTTTGAGTAAGACAGAAGAACTCTATTCCACTCCACCTCTAACTTACATTGATTGAAGTCTTTTTGTTCCTGACACTGATTTGGAGTTTATGAAATTGGAAATATTTGCCAGAATTTCGAATTTTTTTCTTTCCATTCATCCATAATATTCTTTTTTTGAACTGAAATATTTTATTTGTTTTTAGTGTTTTACAATCACTTCCATGTATCTTAGATTTTTTTCCACTTCCCCTCATTCCCCAGTCCTTCCCCACTCCCTCCCTGAGATGGCATACAATCTTATGTAGGTTCGACATGTACATTCCTATTAAATTCATGTTGCTTAGAATTAAAATGAATGGGAGAAACTATAAAACAAAACAAAACATAATACAAAAGGAAAGGGTCTGTTTCTATCTGTGATTCAATTTCACAGTTCTGTCTCTGGAAGTGGAAAGCATTTTGCCTCAAGAGTTCACTGGAAATTTTTTAAGTACATCCATTTCAATGAAGTACTAAATCTACCAGAAAAATTCCTTGCACACTGTGGTTGCTATTGTATACAAAGTTTCCCTCGTTCTGCTTCTTTCACTCAGCATTAGTTCATATAAGTCTTTCCAGGCTTCTCTGAAGTATTCCTGTTCAATGTTTCTCTTAACACAATAGTATTCCATTACCTTCATATATCACAACTGATTCAGCCATTTCACAAATGATGGGCATCCCACTGATTTCCAGTTTTTGACCACTACAAAGAGGGCTACTATAAATACTTTTGTGCATGGGGAACCCTTACCCATTTCTATGATCTCTTAGGGATAAAGTCCCTGAAGAGATATTGCTGGGTCAAAGGATATGCACATTTTTGTAGCCCTTTGGGCATAGTTCCAAATTGCTCTCCAAGATGGTTGGATCAGCTCACAGTTCCACCAACAATGAATGAGTGTTCCAACTCTCCCACATCTTCTCCAACATTCATCATCATCCTGTTTTTTCATGTTACCAATCTGATAGGTGTGATGTGGTAACTTCAGAACGATTTTGATTTGCAACTCTAATCAACAGTGATTTAGAGAATTTTTTTCATATAACTAGAGATATCTTTAATTTCTTCATCTGAAAACTGCCTGTTCATATTTTTTAACCATTTATCGTTTGGGAAATGACTTGTATTCTTGTACATTTGACTCAGTTCTCTATATATTTTAGAAATGAGACCTTTATCACAGACACTAGTTGCAAAAATTCTTTCAGAGTTTTCTGCTTCGTTCCTAATCTTGATTGCACTTTGTTTCTTTGTGCAAAAACTTTTCAATTTAATATAATCAAAACTATACATTTTGTACTCCATAATATTGTCTATCTCTTGTTGAGTCATAAATTTCTCCATTCTCCATAAATCTGACCAATACACTATTCCTTGCTCCACTAATTTGTCTATAGTATCAATCTTTATACCTAGATCATGTATCCATTTGGACTTTATTGTTGTGTATGGTGTCAGGCATTGCTTTATTCCCAGTTTCTGCCACAGTATTATCCATTTTCCCAGTTGTTTTTGTCAAACAGTGAGTTCTTATCTCAGAAGCTGATGTCCTCAGGTTTGTCAAACAGTAGGTTGCTATATTCATTAACTACTGCGTTTTGAACACTAAACATATTCCACTGGTCTACCCTTCTGTTTCTTAACTAGTACCAAGTAGTTTTGATGATTACTGCTTTATAAGACAATTTGAGATCTGGTAGGGCTAAGCCACCTTCCCTAGCATTTCTTTTCGTTAGTTCCCTTGATTTTCTGGATCATTTGTTCTTCCAGATGAATTCTGATATTATTTTTTCTTTCACTAGAAAATAATTTTCTGGTAGTTTGATTAGTATGACACTGAGTAAGCAAATTAATTTAGGTAGAATTGTCATTTTTATTATATTAGCTCAGCCCACCCACAAGCAACTGATGTTTTTCCACTCACTTAAATCTCACTTTATTTGTGTAAAAAGTGTTTTGTAATTTTGATCATAAACTCGCTGAGTTCATTTTGGGATGTACCCTCCCAGATATTTTACAGTGTCTATGGTATCTTTAAATGGGATTTCTCTTTCTATCACTTGCTATTAGGTTTTGGTAGTAATATATAGAAGTGTAGATGATTTATGTGGGTTTATCTTGTAATCTGCAAATTTGCCAAAGTTGTTTATTAATTCAAATAGTTTTTTACTTGATTCTCTGGGATTCTCTAAGGATATCATCATATCATCCATAAAGAGTGATAACTTAGTTTCTTCTTTACCTGTTCTAATTCCTTCAATTTCATTTTCTTCTTTAATTGTGCAGCTAGCATTTCTAATACCATATTAAATAACAGTGGATGATAATGGACATCCTCATTTCACATCTGATTTTATCGGAAATGCATCTGGGTTGTACCCATTGCATACAATGCTTGCTGATGGTTTCAGGGAATTATTGCTTATGACTTTTTTGGCAAGGTCCATTTATTCCTATGCTTTACATTGATTTAAATAGAAATGGGTGTTGCATTTTGTCAAAAGCTTTTTCTGCATCTATTTAGATGATCATGTGTTTTCTGTTAGTTTTGTTGTTGATGTGAACAATAATGTTAATAGTTTACTAAACAGCCCTGCATTCATGGTAGAAGTCTTATCTAATCATCGTGTATTATTCTCATGATAAGTTGCTGTATTCTTTTTGCTAATATCTTATGTAAAATTCATTCAGTTTCCTTTTCTGACGTGCCTTACTTAAGTACTTAAATTCCTCTTCTGTTAATCTGGGCAATTTATATATATATATATATATATATATATATATATATATATATAGATATATATATATATATATATATATATATATATATATACGTATATATATATACGTATATATATATATACGTATATATATATACATATACACATATATATATATATATTTAAATAGTCATCCTTCTCATGTAAACTGTCGAATTTATGGGTATAGAATTGGACAAAGTAATTTCTAATTACTGATTCAGTTTATTCCTCATTGGAGGCTAGTTTACCCTTTTCATTTTTGATATAGGTATTTTGTTTTTTTTTTTCTTATTTTTCATCAAATTGACCAAAGGCTTATCAATTTTATTTGTTTTTTCACAAAACCAACTTTAATTTTATTTATTAGTTCAATGGTTTTCTTAATTTTAATTTGATTAGTCTCTCCTTTGGTTTTCAGTATTTCTAAATTGTATTTACTTGGGGATTTTCAATTTGTTCTTTTTCTAGCTTTTTCAGTTGCATGCCCAATTCATTGATCTCCTCTTTCTCTATTTTATGCATGTTACCATTAAAAGACATAAAACTATCCTTATGCACTGCTTTTACAATATTCCATAAGATTGAGGAGGTTGTCTCATTATTGTCATTCTCTCGAATAAAGTTGTTGATTGTTTCTCTAATTTGTTGTTCAACCTTCTCATTCTTTAGAATTAGATTGTTTAGTTTCTAGTTCGTTATCAGTTTATATTTCCAAGGCCTTTAGTTAAATATAATTTTTATTGATTTATGATCTACAAAGGATACTTTGACTACCTCTGCGTTGCTGTGCTAGATTGTGAGGTTTTCATGGCCTAGTACATGGTCAATTTTTGTATATGTGCCATGTACCATTCAATTTTCTATCCCCATTCAATTTTTTTCCAGTGATCTATCATATCTACTTTCTCCAGAGTTTTATTCACCTCCTTAACTTCTTTCTTGTTTATTTTGTGGTTAGATTTATCAAGTTTAGAGAGGGGGAAGATGAGGTCCCCCCTCTAGTATAGTTCTGCTGTCTATTTCTTCTTGTAACTCCCTTAACTTCTCCTCTAAGGATTTGGATGCCATACTACTTGAAGCAAATATGTTTAGTAATGAAATTGCTTTGTTGTCTGTGGTGCATTTTAACACCTTATCTTTTCTTCCTTATCTCTTTTGATTAGATCTCTTTCTGCTCTTGTTTTGTCTGAGATGAGAATTGCTACCCCTGCTTTTTATAGATCAACCGATAGACAAAATATTCTGTTTCAGTGTTTTACCTTTACACTGTGTGTATGCTCCCATTTCAAATGTGTTTCTTGTAAATAACATATTGCTGAATTATGGTTTTTAATCCATTCTTCTATCCAACTCCATTGCATGGGAGAGGTCATCCCATTCACATTCATAGTTATGATTACTATCTATGTTTTTCCCTCCATCCACTTTCCCCTTGTTTATGCTTTCAGTTCTCCCTTCTGCCTTACCCTCCAAAAAAGTTTTAAGTTTTTAACCACTTCCTCCCTCAGTCTTCCCTCTCTTCTTTCAGCCCCTCTCCCTTTTAACCCCCTTTTCCCTTACTACTTCCTCCCTGCCTTTAACCTGCCCTCCCTTTTCTTTCCTGCTACCCCTTCTGCTGCCTACAGAGCTGGTTGCATTTCTGTACTTAACTGAGTTTGTTGTACCCTCCTTGAATTCAATCAGATGAGAGTACCTCTCCAACAATGCTCCTCTCTTCTTTCCCTCTACTGTAATATATTTTTGTTTCTCTTCTTGTGATGGAATTTATTTTTGTCTGCCTCCTTTTTCATATCTCCCATCACAATCCCTTTGCACCCTTAAATCATATTTGTTATCACCATATCATTTAATTTCCACCCACTCTCTCTATCTATGTATATGCCTTTTATATTTCATAATAAATATACAGTTCTCAAGATTAACAAGAATCATCTTCCTTCACAGGGATGTAAACACTTTGTCCATACTGAGTAAAAATTTTCTTCTCCTGTTTACCTTTTTATGCCTCTCAAGACTTTCATTTGAACATCAAATTTTCTATTGAGTTCTGACCTTTTCATCAGGAAGGCCCAGAAATCCATTACTTCATTGAATGTCCCTCTCCTTGCCTGAAATATTATGCTCAGTTTTTCTGGGTATTTAATCCTTGGTTGTAGTCCCAACTCCTTTGCCTCACAGAATATCATATTCTCATTCCTTCAATTTTTGAATGTAGATGCTGCTAGGTCCTGTGTGATCCTGAGTGTAGCTTTTTTATATTTGAGTTGTTTCTTTCTGACTGCCTGCAGTATTTTCTCCTTAACTGCATAATTTTGGAATTTGGCATTGGTATTCCTTGGCATTTTTAGTTTGGGGTGTTTTTAAGGAGGTGAATGGTGGATTCTTTGGATGACTATTTTGCCTTCTGGATCTAGGACTTCAGGGCAATTTTCCTTGATGATTTCTTGCATGATATTGTCCAGGCTCTTTTTGCCATCATGGCTTTCTGGTAGACCAAAAATCCTTAGATTTCATCTCATGGATCTATTTTTTAAGTCACTTGTTTTCTCAATTAGATATTTTGCATTTTCTTCTATGTTTTCATTCTTTAGATTCTGTATGACTGATTCTTGATGTCTCATGGATTCATTAGCTTCTACTTGTCTGATTCTCATTTTTATCAAATTGTTTTCTTCAGTTAACTTTTGCATCTCCTTTTCCATCTGTTCAATTGTTCTTTTTAAGGAGTTACTTTCTCCCGTTAGGTTTTGTGTTTCCTTTTCCATTTGTTCAATTGTCCTTTTAAATTCTTCTGTAATTTTGTTTTTCATGCTTTTTTTTAAAGTCATTGGCCAGTTTTACTTCTATTTCTCTTATTTGACTTTTAAAATTCTCCCTGAGCTCTTCCAAGAAGGCTCTATGTGCTTCAGACTATTTCATATTCCCTTCTGGACTTTCAGGTCAGAGTACAGTTTCAATGCTGACCTCTCTGGTATTTGTGTTTTGGTCCTTGTCACCATAGACATATTCTATGGTCTTCTTTTCTGCTTTGCTTCTTACTTATGATATGATCATCACCATTTCCCTGACTTTTAAAGAAGATCTCTGTGTCTGGGTCACAGGTGGCTCTGTCCCACAGTTCTTGTGCCTAAAACTTGAGGCTTTGTTTGTTGTGGCCTCTGGTTCTTTCAGTGAGTAGCTAAAATACTGCAGCTTACCTGGTACTGAGCTGACTGGTGTTGGGAAGCAGATGTCAGGTGAGGTCTTTTTGAGTTTCCCCACATTTAGCCTGGAGCTAACTCGTTAAGCATGGGGGGATGTGTGGTCTGGCCACAGGAGGTGTTCTCTGCTGAGCTGAAGCATAGACAAGCTCAGGTCTTGGTGATTGTGTCTGTGCTAGTGTCTTCCAGATTCCCCTGGGGTTCTGAGGCATGCCTGGGGTCCTGGTGTTGGCAGTTGCTGGCTTAACCCCACGGAGGCTCAAGATCTTCTCCAGTTTTTGAAGTAGGGCTTTCTGGGACAGCTCTGATCCTCAATGGGTTCCCTTCAGCCACAGAAGGAGGTACCCTCCTTAACTATCCTCCTAGCCTCATTTGCTAAGAGTCTATTTACCCCTTCAGCTGTTCCCCCTGTTCTAGGATTTTTCCCCAGAGAGATATTCTCTGAGCTCCTCAAGGTCAACAAAGTGAAGGAAGCAGCAATTATTTGTCACTCTGCCATCCTGGCTCCTGGACCAGCCAGAATTTCAAGTTCTCATCAGGCCTTCAGAGCTACCGTGAAGTTCTGAGGACACATAATGTTGCCTCTATAGATCAAAGTGGCAGTTGTTGATTTTTTTGTTATTATTAACTACTTTAAGAATTTACCCTAGTATAAAAACCCAAATGAATAAACTCCTCTAAGTGAATAATATGGTCCTGATATGTCCCGGCCTAATTGCCATGGGCTGCCCAAGTCATCTTACCTATCCCAGGTCTTCGGTGGCCAGCCAGATAAATGTATCAAGAGAAGAGACTTTCCACAGTCAAACAAGGGTTAGGCTTTATTCAGGATCTTGGTTACATCTCCATATTCAGGCAAGTTCTTCCCCAGGAGAAAGGAACTCCCCTCCTCTTTAAGGAGCAAGGATCACACAATGAGAGGAGAGGACGGGGGTGGAAGAGGGGAGGGACCGCCCTCAGGCTTTCCTGTCCCCACTTAAGCTCTCCCAGCTTCATAGTCCGCACGTGGATACCATGCATGCTCTCAGCCCCTAGCTAATCAACAAAAAGGTGTGCTCAGACCACGGACCAATCTCAAGGGTGGGATGCTCTCCCCAGCAAGTTTCCACTGAGAAGAGGTGGAGAAACAGAAAGCTTGAGTCTCACTTCTCAGTTCCCAGCTGTTCCCTGGGAGGCCTCCTGAGAGCTCACATTCAAGAAGCCCTCATTTTTACCTGCCTGAAACTGTTCACATGAGAACTGAGCCTACACCCCAACACTGATACCTAATGCAAAAATGGATATTGCCTTGATGCTACACCAGGAAAATACTACTACAGACTAATACTTTTAATAAATTAATTTCAAAATGTTAAATATATAAAATCACTCAAGTTAAATTTATAGTCTCTGAAAATTAACTGGGACCCTAAAGATTTAAATGACTAGTCCATGGTCACATTTTAAGTATGTGCTGCAAATGAGGTTTTAACTTTGATATTTTTGATTCTGCTATCAGTTTTTTATTTGCTATGTCACACTGCATCTTCTAACTTATAATATTAATGACAAGAAAAATCACTTGAAAATATCAGATAGATACTGAAAAATCCATCAATAGCATACAGCATTCAGTAGTGTTAATAATACATGCACAAAACTCTAATTCTTGGGAGGAAATGTAATATAATAATTTCCTTAATAAAAATGAAAACTTTTTAATAGCATTATTTGTAATAGAAAAATACTGGAAACACTTTCAATCCCATTAAAAATGAAGTCAATTATACCTTACTGGCACTATTATTCTACATGCTAAGATTATGTTCATGCCAAAGGAAAACAAAATTCATGAAACTGGCATAGCCAAAGAAGTTACAATATTAACTGTTTACAAGCATCATAAAGATTACATAGAAAAACCTTGAAAATCACCAACATAAAAAGGAAAAAAATTAAAGCATCAGTAAAGTAATAAAATCCCAAGCAGAAGCAATTCATCCTTTTCTATTAAACTAAGAGTAAGAGACACATACTTTTCACTTAGCATCACAACATGTATGAACTATCCTGGGTTTAAATAGAAATAAGATTTGCAGAGCTCTGTCCTTTCCACGTTGTTTTTTTTTTTTTTTACATTGCTATACTTCCAAAGCAGGAATACTATCCCTTCTTTGATCTTCTTTCTCTTAACAGTGTTAAAAGCCCTTTTTGGTGTCCTTATTTTTCATTGCCAATCTCAGCTTGTTCTGTGCTTTAGCATACTAGACAATCTTCTTACAGTATTATGCCACTGATTTGTATTCAGTCCTAATTACATGTCTTTGCCTTCAAGGGCAGGTAATCAAGTAGATACCAGCAGCTAACATTAAATAGCAGCAAGAAACTGGGGAGTCTTATCCATAAAATTATCGGTATTTTTAAAATTAAAAAAAAAAACTAACTAGGTCAAAACAAAAGAAATAATTCTGTTAACTTGACTTAATTTTTAAGTATGCTTTGGCACTTTCCCATATCCATCACACATGCATTTTGAGTGAGGCATCTTCCATTCCTGGATTACATTGCTTTTTATTTTCTTTTTGCTCAAGTCCTTCTCTTCCCTAAATACCCAGCTCAGCTGCTGGGTCCTTCTTAATGATTTTTCTCTTTGATGGCTCCCTCAGATATTTCTTGGCTACTTTGTCTGAATTTATCACTTATCTTTACTTCATATTACCATGTAAAATTTTTATCATTTGTTATGTTATTACCTTTTCAAACTACAACATTCATTCTAATGGATTTTCTTTCCCTCCTCTATACAGACAAACTCTCCTAACACTAAAGACTTAAAAAGAAAAAAAAATTATCAACACAATGAATAATTTGATAATAAAACCAATATATAATTCCACATCTTTTGAATGAAAGGGAGTATTTTATTAGCTGTTTTTAGATCCAGACAGTCATTATAATTATATAAATATCAGTTTTTTCTTTTACTCTTACATTACTGAAATCATTATATATATTGTTTTCTCAATACTATTTACTTAACTCTGTATCAATTCATATTAGTCTTTCTATGTTTATCTCCATTTTTTCATGTCTAGTCTTTATGGCATCTTTATATATTATAATCTCAATTAGGGCAACAGCTGTTTATTTTTCTTCCTTTGTTTTTGGTTTAATACAATCTCTTAAACACAGTAATTACATCATTTGACAAATGTTTGTTGAATTGAATTTTGTGAATCCAAGGATCTAGGAGGGGACTTTCAAAAAAGAAGTGGAATAGAGAAGGGAGAGAACAAAAAGGCAGAGGAGAGGAAGTTAGGAATAGAAAGAGCAAGGAGTGGATGTGCTTTTAGGGTCTATAAACTGATGTGCCACAGTGGCTGAGAGTAAACAGTATTGAACAAAATAGATCTTGGACATGTTTCTATCACATGCCATGTACGAAACAGACTATTAAGGATTGAGGTATGTCCAGGGAATACAAGTGCTGGAAAACTCTGGTTTTCATTGATTTAATTGTACCGGGTTTTTACTGGAGCTTTGAAAGAAAATTTGCTAGAAATGTGTTGAAAATATGCCAAGGACTTTAGAAAGATAATATATTATTTCAAGATTTTGCAGTAAGGTAGGGAATAGAGTTTATTATTCCTCTCCACTTATAGAATTATCGTTTGGCTTCTGACAAATCATATAACCTATCTCTATGTAAAATGGAGACAATACTTCTGATTTAGTGAATGGAATAGTTTTAATCTAAATTTGATCATACGAAGTTGCAGGAAATATAAGCATCCCACAATTTTTCCATTGTTGTTTTTTCAGTTCAGATGATCTTGTTGATAAAACATTCTAATCATATTTGCTTCTGCTGGCATTTCCTAGGTAACCAGCAAAAACAAAAATAAAAAAGTGAAAAAAATTAACTCTACTTCCTTATTATTTTTAAAAGTATATCACATTATTGCTATTACTATTACTAGGAGGATTGTATTCAAATATCCAGCTGTATTAAAACACAAAGTCATTAGTGAAAACAAACAGAAATAACGAAATAAATTATTCAGATTTAAGCACATAACTCTTTCTACATTTTAGAACACGGCTGCACTTGTTTTAAAAGATGTCATTAGTAATCCTTGATAAAGTAATGAGATCTTAGATTTAAATTTGGCAAGGGGCTTAGAGGTCATCAAGTTCAATCCTTTCATACCAGGAATGCAGGATTGGTTGAATATTAGGAAAACTATTACCATTATCGGTCATATCAACAACAAAATTAATAGAAACCACGTAATTGTCTCAATAGATGCAGAAAAAGCTTTTGACAAAATGCAACACCAATTCCTACTAAAAACACAGGAGAGTTGGGAGGAGCCAAGATGGCGGAGTGAGAGCAACGACTCACCTAAGCTCTTGGACAAACTCCTTTGGATACCTCTGAAAGGAGAATCTGACTAAATTTTGGAGGTGCGGAATTCAGTGGAAGACAGAGTGTGACAGATTTGGAGCCCAGGTTACACTGGAAGGTCCACAGGAAGGATCTGTTGCACTGGGGTGAGACCCCAGTGCACAGCAGAGAGGTCAGTGAAGCAGAGAGGAAGGGACCCGAGAAACCTGAGACCTGTAGGTGGAACTGGCAGAGCGGGAAACAAGCCAAACCAAGCAAATGAGAGCCGCTGAGTGACAGACATAAGCGCAGCAGCTCCTGAGAACTTCAGCCTGAAAATTAAACTATGGTAAATCACGTACTTGAACTTCTGGGAGTCAGGATGGCAGAGTGATCAGTAAATGCTCTCTCCTCCCCCTCTGTTGACCATGAAAAAAACCATAAAATATTTCCCCAGAAAAATCCTGGATCAGTGGGAACAGCAGAAGGGGTAAATAGTCTCATAACACCTGAGGCTAGGAAAATAGCTAAGGGAGATTCTTCCTTACTGTGGTGGAGGTGACCCAGAATGACAGAGGAACCAGGGCAGAGAAAACTCACACTAGGACCCAGGCAAGCCTCAGCGCCAGGAGAGGAGCCCCAGGAAGGGTGGGAACATGCATTAGCATCTAGGCCTGACTCAGACCTCCAGGGGAAATGGGAAGACAATAGGGAACCTGGGACCACTATCCCCTGAGCTTGCCTTTGCCTCAGTTCAGCTGAGGAGATCTCGTGTGACCACACCACTCCTCCCACACACTTAACAAGCTAACCCCAGGGTTGATCCAGGAAACCAAAAACAAAAATCTGCTATTAACTTTTTCACACATCAGCTCAACACAAAGTTCTGTAGCTTCTGACTGAAAGAACCAGAAGCTACAACACTCAGCCAACATCATGAATCAGAAAAAGCAGACGAAAAGTGAAAAAACCATAGAATCTTTCTATGGGGATAAGGACCAAAACACAAACACCAAAGAGGTCGGAGCTGAGACTGTACTTCCATCTGAAACTTCAGAAGGGACTATGAACTTCTCTCAAGCACAAGCAGCTCTCCTGGAACAGCTGAAGAAGGAAATAGAAAAAAAACTGGTCAATGATTTAAAAATTATAAAAAAAGAATTCACTGATGAGAACATCACTTCGAAAAGGAAAATTGAACAAATGGAAAAGGAAGTTCAAAAATTAACTGGAGAAATTAGCTCCTTAAAGGGAAAAGTTGGTCAGATGGAAAAGGAGATGCAAACGTTAACAGAAGAAAACAATATGATAAAGATGAGAACTGAGCAAGTAGAAACTAATGACTCAATGAGGGAGCAAGAATCAGTCAAACAAAATCTAAACAATGAAAAGATAGAAGAAAATGTAAAATATTTAATTGGAAAAACAACTAACCTGGAAAATAGATTCAGGAGAGAAAATTTAAGAATTATTGGCCTGCCAGAAACCCATGATGAAGAAAAGAGTCTGGACAATATATTCCAGGAAATCATCAAGGAAAACTGCTCAGAAGTGCTAGATTCAGAGGGCAAAATAGTCATTGAAAGAATCCACAGTTCCCCTCCCAAAAGGGATCCCAAACTCAAAACCCCAAGAAATATCGTTGCCAAATTCCAGAGCTATCAAGTGAAGGAGAAAATACTACAAGTAGCCAGAAAGAAACAATTCAAATATCAAGGACATACAGTTAGGATCACACAGGACCTTGCAGCTTCTACATTAAAAGATAGAAAGAATTGGAACCCAATATTCTGTAAGGCAGAGGAGTTGGGACTACAGCCAAGGATCAACTACCCAGAAAAGTTCAGCAAAACATTTCAGGCAAGGAGAAAGTCATTCAACAAAATAAGGGATTTCCAGAGCTTCCTGACCAAAACGCCAGAACTCAATAGACAATTCGATCTTCAAACGCAAGTCTCAAGAGAATCATAGAAAGATAAACAGGGGGGAAAAAACAAAAACAAAACTTGTTACTCAATTAGGGCAAACTGTTTACCTCCCTATAAGGTCAAATGATACCTGTTAATCATGAGAATTGTGCAGCTATTATGATAAAAGGGGTATACATAGAGGGAACGGGTATAAAGTAAATGATGTCAGGTCAAAAATATGATTTAAGTATGAGAAGGGATTGTAATAGGAGGTGTGAAAAGGAGGAAGCAGAAAATGGCAAATTACATCACAGGAAGAAGTACAAAATTATAGTAGAGGGAAGGAGGGGAGGGAGATGAGGATTGTTTGAGAGGTACTCTCATCTGATTGGTTTCAAGGAGGGAACAATAAACTTGAATAGATAATCCTAACTAGCTCTATAGGCAGTAGGAGGGGAAGGGGGAAGAAAGAAAGGGGAGGGTGGCTAAAAGGGAGGGAAGAAGCAATAAGAGTAAAGGGAAGTAAAAGGGAGGGGGGCTAAAAGAAGGAGGGGAAGGCTGCAGGAGGAGGGGGTGAAAAGTGAATAGTATTGAGGAGGGGAAGGGAGATGGGAGAGCTAAAAGGACAAATGGTGGGAAAGAGGATGGAGGGAAATACACAGATTGTAATTGTAACTGTGAATGTGAATGGAATGAATTCTCCCATAAAACGGAAACGGATAGAAGAGTGGATTAAAACCCATAATCCAGCAATATGGTGCTTAGAAGAAACACATTTGAAACAGGGGGATATATATAGGATAAAGGTCAAAGGATGAAGGAGAATATATTGTGCTTCAGATGATGAAAGAAAGGCAGGAGTAGAAATCCTAATCTCCGACAAAGAAAAAGCAAAAATAGATCTGATCAAAATGGATAAGGATGGAAACTATACCTTGCTAAAAGGCACCATAGAAAATGAAGCAATATCATTACTAAACATGTATGCATCAAGTGGTATAGCATCCAGATTCTTAGAGGAGAAGTTGGGGCAGTTGAAGGAAGAAATTGACAGCAAAACTATACTAGTGGGGGACCTCAACCTCCCCCTCTCTGAACTGGATAAATCTAACCTCAAAATAAACAAGAAAGAGGTTAAGGAGGTAATTAAAACTCTGGATAAGGTAGATATGATAGATGTTTGGAGAGAATTGAATGGGAATAGAAAGGAATATACCTTTCTCTCAGCAGTACATGGAACATTTACAAAAACTGACCATGTACTAGAACATAAAAATCTCACAATCCAGTGCAGAAAGTCAGAGATAATCAATGCATCCTGCTCAGATCATAATGTATTAAAAATTACATGTAACAAAAGGCCATGGAAAGATTAACCAAAAATCAATTGGAAATTAAATAATCTAATCCTAAAGAAGGAATGGGTTAAAGAAGCAATCATAGAAACAATCAACAATTTCGTTCAAGAGAATGACAATGATGAGACAACATACCAAATCTTATGGGATACTGCAAAAGCAGTTCTTAAGGGAAATTTTATATCTTTGAATGCCTACATAAATAAAATAGAGAAAGAGGAGATCAATGATTTGGGCATGCAGTTGAAAAAACTGGAAAAAGAACAAATTGAAAATCCCCAAATAAATACCAAGTTAGAAATACTGAAAAACAAAGGAGAGATTAATAAAATTGAAAATAAGAAAACTATTGAATTAATAAATAAAATAAATAGTTGGTTTTATGAAAAAACAAATAAAATTAATAAACCTTTGTCAACATGATTTAAAAAAAGAAAGAAGAAAATCAAATTACTAATATTAAAAATGAAAGGGGTGAACTCACCTCCAACGAGGAGGAAATTAAAACAATAATTAGAAACTACTTTGCCCAACTTTATACCCACAAATTCGATAATCTAAATGAAATGGATGAATATTCTAAAAAATACAAATTGCCCAGATTAACAGAAGAGGAATTTGAATACTTAAACCACCTCATCTCAGAAAAAGAAATTGAACAAGCCATCAATTAACTCCCTAGGAAAAAATCTCCAGGGCCAGATGGATTCACAAGTGAATTCTATCAAACATTGAAAGAACAGTTAATTCCAGTACTATATAGACTATTTTTGAAAATTGAGGAAGAAGGAGTCCTCCCAAATTCTTTGTATGATACAAATATGGTTTTGATACGCAAACCAGGAAGAGACAAAACAGAGAAAGAAAATTATAGACCAATTTCTCTAATGAATACAGATGCGAAAATTTTAAATAAGATTTTAGCAAAACGAATACAGCATCTTATCACGAGATTAATACATTATGATCAGGTCAGATTCATACCGGGAATGCAGGGCTGGTTCAATATTAGGAAAACTATTAGCATTATTTATCACATCAACAACAAAGCTAACAAAAACCACATGATTGTCTCAATAGATGCAGAAAAAGCTTTTGACAAAATACAACACCCATTCTTATTAAAAACACTGGAGAACGTAGGAATAAAGGGAAATTTCCATAAAATAAGAAGCAGTATCTATCTAAAACCTTCAGCAAGCATTATATGCAATGGAGATAAGCTAGATTCATTTCCAATAAGACCAGGGGTGAAACAAGGATGTCCATTATCACCACTATTATTCAATATGGTACTTGAAATGTTAGCTGTAGCAATTAGACAACATAAAGGTATTGCAGGAATAAGAATAGCCAAAGAAAAATCTAAGTTATCACTCTTTGCAGATGATATGATGATCTACTTAGAGAATCCCAGAGATTCAAGTAAAAAACTACTTGAAATAATAAACAACTTTGGCAAAGTTGCAGTTTACAGAATAAACCCACAGAAATCTTCCGCATTCCTATATATTATCAACAAAGTCCAACAGCAAGCGGTAGAAAGATAAATCCTATTTAAAACTAGGGTAGACACTATAAAGTACTTAGGAGTTTACCTACCAAAACAAATGCAGAGATTATATGAATACAATTACAAGACACTTTTTGCACAAATAAAGTCAGATTTAATTCAGTGGAAAAACATCAGTTGGTCATGGGTAGGCTGTGCTAATATAATAAAAATGACAATTCTACCTAAATTAATTTACTTATTTAGTGCCATACCAATTAAACTATCAGATAATTATTTTTTAGAGCTGGAAAAATAATATCAGAATTCATTTGGAAGAACAAAAGGTCCAGAATATCAAAGGGACCAATGAAAAGAAACGCTTGGGAAGGTGGCCTAGTGCTACCAGACTGCAAATTGTACTATAAAGCAACAGTTATCAAAACCACTTGGTATTGGCTAAGAAACAGAGAGGTAGACAAGTGGAATAGACTTGGCACTCAAGACGCAGTAGGCAAGGAATATAACAACCTTCTGTTTGATAAACCCAAGGACCCCAGCTTCTGGGATAAGAACTCACTGTTTGACAAAAATTGCTGGGAAAACTGAATAACAGTGTGGTGGAAATTAGGCATAGACCCATGCCTGACACCATACACAAGAATAAAGTCCAAATGTGTACATGATTTAGTGATAAAGATTGATGCCATAAATTAACTGGAGAAGCAAGGAATAGTGTATTTATCAGATTTATGGATAAGGAAAGAATTTTTTACTAAAGAAGAGAGAGAAAGCATTATGAAATGCAAGATGAATAAACTGAGAAGTTTTTCCACAACCAAACGCAATGCACTGAAAATTCAGAGGGATGTAGTAAATTGGGAAAGAATTTTTATGGCTAAGCTCAGGGATAAAGGCCTCATTTCTAGAATATGTAGAGAACTGACTCAAATGTATAACCATACAAGTCATTCCCCAATTGATAAATGGTCAAAGGATATGAACCCGCAATTTTCAGAGGAAGAAATTAAAGATATCTATAATCATATGAAAAAATGCTCTAAATCACTATTGATTACAGAGATGCAAAAATCAAAACAATTCTGAGGTGCCACATCACACCTATAAGATTGGCAAACATGACAGAACAAGAAAATGATAAATGCTGGAGAGGATGTGGGAGAGTTGGAACACTAATTCATTCTTGGTGGAGCTGTGAGCTCATCTAGCCATTCTGGAGAGCAATTTGGAACTATGCCCGAAAGGCTACAAAAATGTGCATACCCTTTGACCCAGAAATATCGCTACTAGAACTGTATCTCCAAGAGATCATAAAAATGGCAGAGTCCCACATGTACAAAAGTATTTATAGCAGCACTCTGTAGTTGCCAAAAACTGGAAGTCAAGGGGTTGCCCATCAATTGGGGAGAGGCTGAATAAATTATGGTATATGAATGTAATAGAGTACTATTGTGCCATGAGAAATGATGAACAAGAAGACTTCAGAGAGGCCTGGAAGGATTTATATGACCTGATGCTGAGTGAAAGGAGCAGAACCAGGAGAACTTTGTGCACAGCAACGACCACAGTGTGCGAGAGTTTTTTCTGGTAGACCTGGAATTTTGTAATAACGCAAGAACTTATTAAAAAAAAATCCCAATGGTGATTTTCTAAGGCAAAACGATTTCCACACTCAGAGGAAGAAATTTGGAAGTCATCTGAAGAATATAGCAGATCATGTTTGTGTGTGTGTGTGTGTTTGTGTATCATGTTTTGATTTGTTGTATGATTTCTTCCATTTATTTTATTTAGACTACATAGCATGACTATAGTGAAAATGTACTCAATAGGAAAGTATATGTAGAACCTATACAAAATTGTATGCTGTCATGGGGATGGAAGGGGGTAGTGGGGGGGTAGGTGAGTGGGGGATAAAATCTTAATTTTTATGGCAGTGATTGTAAAACATTAAAAAATAATAATAATAAAATTAAATTTAAAAAAAATCTAATAAATAAATAATTACTTGTTAACTACGAAAAAGAAAAAAAGAAAGAAAAACACAGGAGAACATAGGAACAAAGGGAGCTTTCCATAAAATAATAAGCAGTATCTACCTAAAACTTTCAGCAAGTTTTATACGCAATGGAGATAAGCTAGATTAGACAAGATAAAGAAACTAAAAGAATTGGAATATGCAAAGAAGAAAGTTATCACTCTTTGCAGATGAAATAATGATATACTTAGAGAAGCCCAGAGATTCAAGTAAAAAAACTACTTAAATAATAAGCAACTTTGACAAAGTTTCAGGTTATAAAATATACCCACACAAATCTTCTGCATTTCTATATATTAGTAACAAAGCCCAACAGCAAGAGATAGAAAGGGGAATGCCATTTAAAGGTAGGGTAGACATTATAAAATATTTGGAGTCTACCTACCAAAACAAATCCAGGGACTATATGTACACAATTATAAAAAACTTTTCTCATAAATAAATTCAGATCTAAGTAAGTGGAAGGACGTCAGCTGCTCATGGGTAGGCCGAGCCATATTAATAAAAATGACAATTCTACCTAAATTAATTTCTGTATTTAGGGCCATACCAATCAAACTATGATATAATTATTTTTAGAGGTAGAAAAAATAATATTGAAATTCATCTGGAAAGACAAAAGGTCCAGAATAGCAAGGGGACTAATGAAAGGAAATGCTTCCCAGTGGCCTAGCGCTACCAGATCTCAAATTGTATTATAAAGTAGAAATTATCAAAGCCACTTGGTACTGGCTAAGAAGAAGAAGGGTAGTTAAGTGGAATATTTTAGGTACTGAAGACACAGTAGGCAATGAATATAGCAATCTACTGTTTGATAAAGTCAAGGACACCAGCTTTTGGAATAAGAACTCACTGTTTCACAACAATTGTTGAGAAAACTGGATAACAATGTGGTGGAAACTAGGCACAGACCAATGTCTGATACCATACACAAGAAAAAGTCCAAATGGGCACATGATCTAAGTATAAGTATAATATTATACTATATTACATATAATATATATGTATAATACTATATATACATTTATACATATATATAGTAACGTATAAGTACAATACTATACTATATGATACTATACACAAATTGGTGGAGCAATGAATTATGTATTTATCAGATTTATGGAGAAGGGAAGAATATTTGACTGAAGAAATGACAGAGAGCCTTATGAAGTGCAAGATGGATAACTTTGATTACATCAAACTGAAAAGTTTGTGCACACACCCAGTGCAACCAAGATTCGTAGGGATGAAGAAAACTGTGAAAGAATTTTTGTAGCTAGTATCTATGATAACAGCCTCATTTCTAGAATATATATAGAACTGAGTCAAATGTACAAAAATACAAGTCATTCCCCAATTGGTAAATAGTCAAAGGATATGAACAGGCAGTTTTCAGAGAAAGATATTAAAGACATTTATAGTCATATGCAAACATGCTCTAAATACTACCTATTAGAGAGATGCAAATCAAAACAACTCTGAGGTAACACATCACACCTATCCGAATGGTAAGCATGACAGAACAGGAAGATGATAAATGTTGGAAAGTATGTTAGAGAGTTGGAACACTAATTCATTGCTGGTGGAGCTGTGAACTGATTCAACCATTCTGGAGAGCAATTTGGAACTATGCCCAAAGGGTGACAAAAATATGTATACCCTTTGACCCAGAAATATTGCTTCTTGGACTGTATCCCCAAGAGCTCATAGAAATGGGAAAGGGTCCCACATGTACAAAGGCATTTATAGTAGCCGTCTTTGTGGTGACCAAAAACTGGAAATCAAGGAGATGCCCATCAATTGGGGAATGACTGAATAAATTATTTTATATGAATATAATGGAATATTATTGTGCAATAAGAAATGATGAGCACGAAGACTTCAGAGAGGCCTGGAAAGTTTATATTATCTGATGCTGGGTGAAAGGAACATAACCAGGAGAACTTTGTGTACACCAATGACCACCATGTTCAAGAGTTTTTTTCTGGTATACTTGGAACTTCATTGCAATGTAAGGACTTAAAAAAATTCTCAATTGTTTTTTAAGGTAAAATATTTTCCACATGCAGAGAAAGAATTATGGAAGTCTATTGCAGAATGTAGCAGATCATTTTTTGTGTGTATTACATTTTGGTTTGTTATACAATTTCTCCCATTCATTTTAATTCTTTTATACGGTATAACTACAGTGAAAATATATTTAGGAATGCATGTGCAGAACCTATACAGAATTGTATGCCATGTCATGGAGAGTGAGGGGAGGGGGAAACTAAGTTATATGGTAGTGATTGTAGAACACTGAAAATAATAAGGATAATTTTGAAAAAGATTATTTTACCCTCTGGTTCCAGAGTATCATGGCAGTTTTAATTGAAAATTTCCTGAAAGATCATGTCTAGGCTCTTTTTCTTTAGTCATGGCTTTCAGGTAGTCCTACAATTTTTAAATTGTCTCTCCTGAGTCTGTTTTCCAGGTCAGTTATTTTTCCAATGAGATATGTCACGTTGACTTCTATTTTTTTTCATTCTTTTGGTTTTGTTTTGTAATCTCTCACTTTCTCATAAAGTTATTAGCTGTGAGACTTTGAACCTTCTTTTCCATTTGGCTAATTCTGCTCTTTAAAGTATTTTTCTCCTCATTGACTTTTTGGGCCTCTGTTCCATTTGAGTTAGTCAATTTTTAAGTGTTAATTTCTTCATCATTTTTTGGGGTCTCCTTTAGCAAACTGTTGACTTGTTTTTCATGATTTTCTTCCCTCGCTCTCATTCCTCTTTCCAATTTTTCTTCCACCTCTCTTATTTGATTTTCAAAATCCTTTTTGAGCTCTTCCATGCCTTGAGAACCTTGAATATTTATTTTGGAGGTTTTAGATGCAGAAGCATTGACTTTTATGTCTTTTACTGAAGACCTAAATTGTTCCTCCTCATTCAAAAGGATGGAAGTAAGTGCCTGTTCACCCAGAAAGGAACCTTCTATTATCTTACTCTTTTTCCCTCTTGGGGGCATTTTCCTCTCCAGTTACTTGACTTTTGAATTCTTTGTCAAGGGGAGGGTATACTCTGGGGACCTGTAAGTTCTCAGTTCCTCTAAGGTGGCACAATCAAGGGAGAGGATTTTATTCCTCTCTTGGCCTGAACTCTGGTTTGTGAGCAGGATTTCCTCAATATAACCTCCGCCAGCTCCTCCCCACTAGCCAACACTCCACACCCCAGGGCAGTCCCTCAGGCCTGAGATCCAGATCAACTGCTCAATTCTCCCAGGAGTTTTAGGCCAGGACACCAACAATGGAAGCTGTCACTCCCTGTGGCCATGGCTAAACCACTGCGTTCCCTTCTCACCCAAGTGAAAGAGTTTTCTCACTGATCTTTAAGATGTCTTTGGCTTTTGTGACTTGAGGAATCTGCTGCCTGAGGTATGGTGCCTTGAAGTCTGCTCCTGTCCTGTCCTTCTTGTGGTGCACTCCGCACCTGTGATGGCTGCACTCTGCTCCGTGCCTGTCCTGGACTGTGCTCTGCTCCTTCCTTGATAATTTCTAAAAAGATGATGTCTAGTCTCTTTTTTTGATCATGGCTTTCAGGAAGTCCCATAATTTTTCAGTTGTCTGTCCTGAATCTATTTCCTGGTCAGTTGTTTTTCCAATGAGTTATTTCACATTATCTGTTATTTTGTTTTTTCATTCCTTTATTTTTTATTTTATAACTTCTGGATTTTTGTTCACAAATTCATCAGCTTCTATTTGAGAGTAGTTTACTTCAATGATCTTTTGCACCACCTTTTCCATCTGGCCAATTCTGGTTGTTAATGCATTCTTCTCCTCATTGGCCTTTTGGATCTCTTTTGACATTAAATTTAGTCTTTTTTTAAGGTATTATTTTGTTTCAGTATTTTTGGGGTCCCCTCTAGCAAGCAGTTGGTTCATTTTTCATCATTTTGTTGCATCACTCATTTCTCTACCCAAGTTTTTTTCTACTTCTCTTACTTGATTTTCAAAATTCTTTTTGAGTGCTCCTATGGCCTGAAATCAATTATTATTTTGTCTTGGAGGTTTTGGACATAGAAGTTTTCATCTTGTTGCCTTCTTCCATTTGTGTATTTTAGTCCTCCATTTCACTAAAGTAAGATTCTATAGTTTGTGTTTTTTCTGGTTTTGCTCATTTCCCCTGCCATTTACTTGACTTTTGAGCTCTCTTTCAAGGGAGTTCTCTGCTTCCAGTGAGGGTGGTTGGGTATACTTTCAGCCACTTGATCCCCTCCAAAATCTGTGGGCCTAGATATAAACAATGCAATCACACTCTCAAGGTCTGTCTCAAGAACTTTGGATTTGACTGTGCAACATGGGAGATACTGGCACAGGACTGCTCACAGCATAGCATGCCCACATTAGAAAGGGACCTGTGCTCTGTGAGCAAAGCTGAATTGAAACAGCACAAAGTAAATATAGGAGGCGCAAATTAGCATTATCTACCCAAAACATTCACACAAATTATCTGTGCCCAGCCTGTGGGATAGCATTCCAAACTCCTATTGATCTATCAGTCACAGTTGGACACACTGAAACTTTACTTTCTCATGGTGATGTCATTTTGTTCCTCTTCAAAACTGAAGGCCAAAAACCAGTCATACAAAATGACTTATTTAGTTCCATATCAATCAAACTACCAGAAAAAATATTTTCTAGAGCTAGAAAAAATAATATAAAACTTCATCTGGAAGAACAAAAGGTCCAGAATACCAAGGGAATTAATCAAAAGAAATGCTTGGGAAGGTGACCTAGCCCTACCAAATCTCAAATTGTACTATAAAGCAGAAATCATCAAAACCACTTGGTACTGGCTAAGAAATAGAGGGGTAGACCAGTGAAATAGGTTAGGTGCTCAAAACACAATAGTTAATGAACATAGCAATCTAATGTTTGATAACTGCAAGGACCTGAACTTCTGGAATAAGAATTCACTGTCTGACAAAAACTGCTAGGAAAATTGAAAAACAGTGTCATGGAAACTGATCATAGACTAATGCCTGAAACTGTACACAAGAGTAAGTCTAAATGAATACATGATCCAGGTATAAAGACTGATACTATAATCAAATTACAAGAGTAGTATATTTGTCAATAGTATATTTATGGAGAATGGAGAAATTTATGACCATAGAAGAGATAGAGAACATTATCAACTGCAACAAGTATAGCATTGATTACATTAAATTGAAAAGTTTTTGCATAAAACCAATGCATACAAGATTAGGAGGGAAGCAGAAAACTTGGAAAGAATTTTTGCAACTGGTGTCTGTGATTGCTGAGGGCCAGGATGGAGTGCAGTTGACAAGTTCAGGATAGACCTTTTAGAAAACTGTTCTTTGAGACTGTGCTCATTATCATCCGGAATGGCTCTCCATGCCTGGATGTTTCTGTCTCCCTGAGACAAACAAGAGAACTACAGAATACAAAGGATATGTAAAATAGATGCCTTCTAGGCTAACAGTCTTTAAAGACAATAAGACTGGCCAAATCTCTAGGACAGGAGACTAGCAGAATGTCATGTAGGCTTGCAGTTTCTATCTATCAATTCCCTGACCCTAGGATCAATAAAAGGAGTTGGTCTGTCTTCACCTGCCCGCCCATGTCTTTCTTCTTTACCACATCACCGAGCTGTGTGGGGATGCAGGCCATCCACCACGTGTGATAAAGGCCACATTTCTAAAATACATAGGGAATTGAATCAAATGTACAGGAATACAAGTCATTCCCCAATAGGTAAATGGTCAAAGATATGAACAGGCAATTTTCAGGGGAAGAAATTAAAGATATCTATAGTCACATGAAAAAAATGCTCTCAATCATTATTGATTAGAGAGATGCAAATCAAAACAACTCTGAGATATCACATCACACACAGTTCGCTAACATGACAAAACAGGAAGATGATAAATGTTGGAGAAAATGTAGAAGAGTTGGTACAACAACTCATTGTTGTTGAAGCTGTGAGGTAATCCAATCATTTTGGAGAACAACCTGGAACTGTTCCCAAAGAGCTACAAAAATGTGCATACCCTTTGACCCAGCGATATCGTTTCTAGGACTATGTCCCAAAGAAATCATAAAAATGGGAAAAGGGTCCCACATGTATAAAAATATTTGTAGTGACTCTCTTTGTGGTGGCCAAAAACTGGAAATCAAGGAGATGCCCATTAATTGGGAAATGGTTGCATAAGTTGTGGTATATGAATATAATGGAATACTATTACAATATAAAAAATGATGAACAGGAAGACTTCAGAGAGGCCTGAAAGAACTTATATGAACTGATGCTGAGTGAAAGGAGTAGAACCAGCAGATGGTTGTACATAGTAACAACCGCAGTGTGGAAGGAATTTTTCTGGTAAACTTAGCCATTCACAGTAATGCAAAGACCTAAAACATTCCCAAAGAGTACTTGAGGCAAAATACCACCCATATCCAAACAACTATATAATTGGAATGCAGAATGAAGCAGAATATTTTCTCTTGTGTTATGTTTTGTTTTGTTTGGTCTTCTCTCATAGTTTCTTCCATGCATTTTAATTCTTTTATGCACAAAACTAATGTGAAAATTTATTTAAGAAGAATGTGTGTGTAGAACCGAGGCAGAATTGCATGCTGTCTTGGGGAGTGAGGCAGGAGGGAAGCAGAGAAAATCCAAGGCTTATGGAAGTGATTGTAGAAAACTGAAAACAAATAAGTTAATAACAACAAAGCAAAACAAAAACCAAGCAACAGCAAAAAAAATAAATAAATTAAAAAATAAAAATAAAAAAAAGACTGACCTGGAAAATACAATTAGGAGAAAAGCTCTAAGAATTATTGGTCTAAAGGAAAGCCATGATGAGAAAAGAGCAGAAATGAGCAAATAAATAAATTTGGGGAAAACAAAAAGTTATTAGTGTTTGAAAATCTATGAAGAAATCCTCAAGTTTAGAATCCTTTATTCTTAGGATCATTAATCTCTTATATATGCTCACAAAAGGAATCAGTCAGTCGACAAGAATTTGTTAAACTCTATAACAGCATATGTCAGAGACTGTGCTAAGCAGAAGAAATATACAAGAAAAGGCAAAATCACAGCCCTTCTAAATATAGAGCCTAAAATTAATGATATAAAAATGTAGAAGGCAACTGGAAACTAGAGGTCCAGGAACTTCCCTTTCATGCTTACCTGAACAATTACAGATTATCATGTTTATCTTTCCAGATGCTATTTTTGTTCATCAGTGGGCAGTGTTAGAGAGCATTGGAAGTCTTTTTCTTTTGGCACAGCAATATAAAAACTTAATATTGTGAACGTGTGGAGAAAATGGGAGTAGCTCAGCTTGTTTATTTACATCAAATTGGAGTTATCCTGTTGAGCTTCAGTACAGATATCATCATTAGCCACAAGTGAGTTTAGCACAATCAAAGGGATTCCCTGTGAAATCTCAGCAAGGGGATGAAGTATATGCATGCATGTATATGTGTGTGTATGTGCATGTGTATGTATGTATGTATGTATATATACATATGTGTGTATATATACATATATATGTCTATATAGTGTATGTGTGTGTGCATGTGCATGTATGTATGCAAATATGTGTGTATACATATATATGTCTATATAGTGTATGTGTGTGTGTGTGTGTGTGTATGAATGACTCCATCAGAAGTGCCCTTCTAACAAAGGTATGCAGCTTATAATTTCACCAAGTTAATTGGTGGGAGGTATATAAAATCGATCAAGGATTCTCCTGTTTCTCCATTAAAATCAAAACACACTATCTTTGGGAGCTCTCTTCACTGGGTCCAGAGGGATGTAGGAACTACCAGCTCTCCCATTCTTCCATACTAGGAAGAATCTCCTTCTGCCTCTCTGAACTGCTGTAAAGAAATGCTGGGTTCCTTCCCACAAGAAAAAAGATGGAGTAAGACAAAAAAGCCTAATCATAAACCATGCCACCAAGTCCTCTAAAATTTATAATATTAAAATTAGTTATTTTATTGATGTTATATGTGACATTATAGTAGTACACTGACATTGGTTATCATATCACTCTTATGCATAACATAGACATGATAACCAATATTGGTGCAATAAAACAATATGCCCTATGTCACATTCCATATATACTATAGTATGTTTTAATGTATAATATTTTGCATTTATGTAGTTACCATATCAGTGTTATATATAAAGCACTGGTGTCACATATAATCATACTAATGTTATGTGTAACATTAATATAAGTAATACTAACATAACGATATTTTATATTATATTTACTTGCATGATATTGTACTCAATATTTTAAGTTCAATCCTTCTACAGACATTTTTAATTAATTTAAAATTATCCTAAATCCAAGACTTTATAATTTAGAGAAATGTCCAAACTGGCATACCATTCCCACCCACTATAATGCCCTCTTCACTGTCACCATCATCTAATTTCCCCAAACCAAAACAATTTGAGTTAACATTTACATGAACCTGAATAAGGTAATGTTCATATCATGTTAAAATATAGTTTGAGATTAACATTCCAGGACAATAGTCACTTAATCTTCAGCTAGAACTTTCTTGACCACTCCATTTAAATAGTTAAAGGGAGTCCCTCTATGATAAAAATATGTCAGTGCTTTCTGAATTAAAAGGGCAATTCCATTAGGTATATCAGAGTCTAATTATTTTAGGGATGGGGATGGCAAATATTTTAAATGAATGGGAAGTTCTTTTTATCATAAATTTCTTTTCAACATTATTTCAGTTTCCATAGGAAGGAATTTTTCTCTTTACCAGACAAGTCAAGAAAAGTACATGTTAACTACTAAAACATAATCTCTAAGTAAAATAAACTAAACATCTATTGAGAAACTCTACAAAGCAAAATGCCTTTCTACATACCATGACAGAATACAAAGAATTGCAGAATGTATTTTATGGTCATGTAAGATGTGCAGTTTAGGAGCAGAAGCATGAAATAAAACCATAGAAAGTTGGAATAGCAACAAAATCAGATTTGAATAACAGTTCACATGTTAGTAAGAGAAATGTCTCAAAGCAATGCATGGTTAATTGCCAAATTAACGAAATATGAAAAATGTTATAAAAATTCAGAGGAATATACTTCTGAGAAAGACACATATCATTTCAGTTTATAAGAGGTATTTGAAATTAATAAAAAGGAGCAGGTTACCTATTCAATTTAATTATTCTTATATAATCTTTGGTAAAAACAATAAAATTGGTTCAGCCAATGCTTTTAATGACTTCCATCAGAAGTTATGAATGAGCCTAGAAACAATAAATAAACAAAGCAATTTCAGCATTAGTTTCCCCAAAGCATATAATTTCAGTAAATTAGGTAGAGTATTCATATCTGACTCCAACAAAAAAAAAATACTGTTTTTGTATAAAGGATAAACAAAGGTCATTATTGAAGTATCATGCTCTTTTAAAAGGTGAATTAGCATAATTTAATATCTAGTACCACTTGTTCTTTGCAATAATATTTTCACTGAGTCAATTCTCAACAGATATTTTTCTTTTTAAATAAAAGTCCCACATGTCTATCTGGTGGGAGACTAGGTTTCCACAAATGTAAGTTGCAACCAGTTTGCCAAGAAAGATAGGAAAAACAATATCAACCCATCACCTATATTATACATGAGTTCATCAGTTAGCTTGTTTATACCTCTCTCTCACATCTCTACTTTAGACCTTTTAGCCCAGAGAATAAAGCTTGGGGTTTTGTACTGTTTTGCCTGTTCTTTCAATTCTAGGCTTACGCAACAGAGCCCCAGGCCACTACCTGAAGTTATGGTGACCTTGGAGCCCAAATTCCAAGAAGAATTTTGCTGTCAGCATAGCAAAGAAATACTAACAAGAGAGAGTGCCAGGATACACCCTTTGTAATTTGAAAAGGTAGGACTTTTCTATGTTGAGAATTGAGTTGTCATGAACCTAATTCACTTCCCATTCCAGAGACTGAGGTGGCAAAAAGTTGTATTTGATTTATGGTCCCAGGTGTTGTGGGATGTTTGGGATTTCTCATCATATTTCTGAAATAAAAATTCTATTGCCGAAATATATTCTTCCAAAAGTGGTTAAATGGAACCATTGTGGGGCATATGGGCTTTAACCTATGGCAGAGACTCTTTGGGGTGGGGAACCTATGATCTTGAGTCACATGTGGTCCTTGGGTGCAGACATTTGAGTGAGTCTAAGTTTTAAAGAATAAATCCTTTAGGAGGGGCGGAGCCAAGATGGCGAAGTAGAAAGACTCACATACACACAGCTCCGAATCCACAAACCACAGAATGGCAGAGGGGACTAACCCAGGGCAAATTCTGCACCCAGAGACCACGGAATATTGGAGCGAGGGGGATTTCTGTTCCAGAGAGACCTGCAAACCTCTCGCAAAAGGTCCGTCGCGCTGCAGACACGGTGCCCAGCCCGGACCTGCGGCGGCAACGGCGACGGCTCCGAGAGACAAAGTTCTGAGAGGGATCCGGAGGCGGGATCTTTAGCAGCTGAATGGGCCCCCCACCAACAGGTGACTGACGGGGGTAGGTGAGAGAGTCTCTTTGGCGGGTTGAGAAGGGAGCGTGGTGCCCCCATAGCTCGGGCCCCCCCGGGAGGTGGGGGCTGACAGGCGGCTGCTGACGGGGGCTCCCCAAATGAGCGGGAGCCTGGATCCATTGTGGAAGGTCTGTGTACAAACCCCCTGAGGGAACTGAGCCAGAGAGGTGGCCCTGCCCCTGACCTCAACACCTGAGCCTAATTTAACACTGAATAACAGCCCTGCCCCCGCCAAAAATCCTAAGGCGGGAAGCAACATTTGAATCTCAGTACCCAAACGCTGGCTGGGAGAGCCAGGAGGCTAGGTGGATGTGAGGAGAACATTCAGAGGTCAGGCCACTAGGGGGAGACAATGCCAAGAAAAGGGAAAAGAAATAAAACTATTGAAGGGTACTTTATCGGACAAAAATCACTTCCTCCCTTCCTTTCTGATGGGGAGGAACAAGGCTTGCCATCAGGCAAAGACACAGAAATCGAGGACTCTGTGCCCCAGCCCACCCAATGGGCTCGGGCCATGGAAGAGCTCAAGAGGAATTTTGAAAATCAAGTTAGAGAGATGGAGGAAAGACTGGGAAGGGAAATGAGAGGGATAAGGGAGAAGCATGAAAAACAGATCAGCTCCCTGCTAAAGGAGAACCAAAAAAATCTTGAAGAAATTAACACCTTGAGAACTAGCCTAACTCAGCTGGCAAGGGAGGTGCAAGGGGCCAATGAGGAGAAGAATGCTTTCAAAAGCAGAATTAACCAAATGGAAAAGGAGATTCAAAAGCTTACTGAAGAAAATAGATCTCTCAAATCTGGAATGGTACAGATGGAAGCTTTGGACTTTTCGAGAAAGACAGATATCTCAGAACATACCGCGCAGATTCGAAAAATGGAAGATAATGTGAAATATTTTATTGGAAAAGCAACTGACCTGGAAAATAGAATCAGGAGAGACAATGTAAAAATTCTGGGTCTACCTGAAAACCATAATCAAAAGAAGAGCCTAGACATCATCCTCCATGAAATTATCAAGGAAAACTGCCCTGAGATTCTAGAACCAGAAGGCAAAATAAATATTCAAGGAATCTGCAGAACACCGCATGAAAGAGATCCAAAAAGAGAAACTCCTAGGAGCATTGTGGCCAAATTACAGAGTTCCCAGGTGAAGGAGAAGATATTGCAAGCAGCTAGAAAGAAATAATTCAAGTATTGTGGAAATACAATCAGGATAGTACAGGATCTGGCACCTTCTACATTGAGGGATAGAAGGGAATGGAATAGGATATTCCGGAGGTCAAAGGAACTAGGACTGAAGCCAAGAATCACCTACCCAGCAAAACTGAGTATAATACTTCAGGAGAAAAAATGGTCTTTCAATGAAATAGAAGACTTTCAAATTTTCCTGATGAAAAGACCAGAGCTGGAAAGAAAATTTCACTTTCTAACACAAGAATGAAGAGAACCATAGGAAGGCGAACAGCGGAGAGAAATCATAAGGGACTTACTAAAGTTGAACTGTTTACATTCCTACATGGAAAGACAATATTTATAACTCTTGAAACATTTCAGTATCTGAGCACTGGGTGGGAGTACACACACACACACGTGCACACACGTACACATACATAGAGACAGAGTGCACAGAGTGAATTGAAGAGGATGGGATCATATACTAAAAAAAAAAAAATGAAATCAAGCAGTGAGAGAGAAATATTGGGAGGAGAAAGGGAGAAGTTATATGCGGCAAATTATCTCTCATAAAAGAGGCAAGCAAAAGACTTATTAGTGGTGGGATAAAGAGGGGAGGCAAGAGAAAAACATGAGGTCTACTCTCATCACATTCCACTAAAGGAAAGAATATAATGTACACTCATTCTCATAGGAAAACCTATCTCATAATACAGGAGAGTGGGGGACAGGGGCACAAGTAGGAAGGGGGGGAGGATAGAGGGGAGGGCATGGGGAGGAGAATGCAATCCGAGGTCGACACTCATGGGGAGGGAAAGGACCATAAGAAAATAGAAGTAATGGGGGACAGGACAGGATGGAGGGAAATATAGTTAGTCTTATACAACACAACTAGTATGGAAATCATTTCCAAAACTAAACAGATATGGCCTATATTGAACTGCCTGTCTTCCAAGGGGAAGGGATAGAGAGGGAGGGAGCTAAAGAAGTTGGAACTCAAAGTGTTAGGACCAAATGTAATGTTCTTACCACTGGGTAACAAGAAACACAGGTTAAGGGGTCAAGAAAGCTATCTGGCCCTACAGGACAAAAGAGAAGGCTGAGACAAGGGCAGGGAGGGAGGATAGAGGAGAGAGCAGATAGGTCACAGGGGCAATTAGAAAACTTGGGTCTGGGGTGGGGGGAGGGGGAAAAAGGGGAGAAAATTTGTAACCCAAAATTAAAAGTTTAATAAAAAAAAAATATTCAAAGATGAAAAAAAAAAAAAAAGAATAAATCCTTTACTTAAGGGGATTTGCTCGATGAAATTTGGACCAGGACAAAGCAGTGAAAGGACTGCACTAGATACTGCAAAATCCCCTCAAATTGTCAGGGGAGTGTGGTTCTTGGAGGAGAGTAACTGAACACCTTTGGGGTTCAGGCAAGCAGTAAGTACCATGGATTTGTTCTTGCATATGGGATCTTTTCTGGCATAAAATTATGACTTTTCTCATTTGAAGGGACTTTTAAAGAGAATCTAGAAATCAGTATCTTATTTCTCAATTGCAGAAGCCAGTAAACCGGGATCTCTCTCCTCCAAAGCTTTTTTTCAATTCATTCCCTTCTGCTGGAATGGGACACTGAGGAATCCATTACTACCAATGAAGAAAGCCTTAGACAAATAGGCTTAGAGATTCAGGCTACAAATGTGATTATCATTTCAAGGAGGGAATGACCAATCTTACTATTGTTTACTGTGTTATTGCTCCCCTGAAAGATCGCTAGGGTCCTTCAAATCTCAGCTAAAATATAACCTACAGGAAGCCTTTCTGGATGCTTAATTTTAGTGCCTTCCATCTAATATGGATGGATAGATAGATAGATAGATAGATAGATAGATAGATAGATAGATAGATAGATAGACAGATAGATAGATAGATTATATATGTATGCTTATGTGGGTATATATAGTCACACAATAGGTATTAATATACACATATATCCACACAGCTTATATATACTTGGTGCATGATTATTTATATGTTCTCTCCTATTAGAATGTGAACCCCTTGAAAACAAGACCTGTCTACATTTTACCTTTCTCTGTATCCCTAGCACTTAGTATAATGCCTAGCACATATTATGTACTCAATACATGTTTATTGACTGACTTAAAACCACATTATCAATTAACCACATATATGTTTCCATGTATACATAAATATATATAGTTTGTATATGTGTGCATATGTATGGGTGTACATACATATGTATATGCAGGTTATTCAGTCAAGTACATCAAGATAACATGAAATAAACCATATTACTATGCATTTTAGGATAATTTTATTTTATAATGAGAAGAGTTTTGAGCAGAAAACTGAGAGGATTGTTTTCAGTTTCAGTTTGCCTATTTCCTAACTAGGTGCATGACCTTGGGCAAGTCACTTTAAACCTCTGAGCTCTAGTTTCTTCCACCATAAAGTTAAAAAAAAAAAAAAGAAGAAGAAGAAAGCTCTGATTGAATGATTTCTAAAGTTTCTTTCAGGTTATACAATTCAGTAAAATGATTTATTTTACTATAGTTTATGCTGCAGTTAATGTCCATTTAAAATAGGCAGATACAGTTAATGTTAGATATTTGGAAAACAAACATAAATTTTTATGACTGTGATAACCAAGAAAAAAAATCTTGATAAAATGATCCAACTCTAACTGTTCTTTACAAGCCAAGGCATTGTTTTTTGGGATGGCTAAAAAAGAATGATCAAAGAAATACTGTTGAAAAAAGTCAAAATGCAGTACTATCTATGAATCCTTCAATACTCTTGTTTCTTTTGACTCCTGAATTCTCTTTTTTAAACTCCATAATCTTGATATTGTGTTCTGCTTTCTATTCTGAAGTTTATCATCTTAAACTTTCCCTTTATTACATCTCTATGCTAAATGGAAAGAAACAACAATGCTAGTACCTGATGTCACATTTTAAAGAGACCAATATAGTGACCATAAAAATACTGGCTTCTTTTGCCAGAACTTCCAACAAGAGATGAATTAAAAGATTTTATTTTCATTCCACACTCTACCTGCCAAATTCCACACTCACCCGCTGCATAGGTGACAAATGAGTTACAGAAGACAGACAAAAAAGAAACTTAATTTAAATAGTCAACTTTGATCCAATCAATGCTCAACTACTAAAAAAGCTTTTCCAATATTCTATTTAAACTGTTTCTTTAAATGATTCTAAAAATCTGAAGGGAAAGTCATGTAAAGAACAGCAGTAGAAACTTTAAATTGCAGAATGTTTATTTCAGTAAAGTTAAAAACTCATAAGAAGCAGCTTTGAAACTGCTGTTGAAGCAGGTAGCAGTTATAAAATATAGATGACCTGTTGACCAGAAAGTAAGGGTAAACACATGGAGGGAGCAAAGTCCATTTGAGCATCCAATAGTTTTGGGAGAATATGTGTGATGTCTTATTTCAGACTTATCTGAAGCTGAATCTGAGGGAAAGCAACACCAATTTTTACACCAAAATCTTCAGGTTTTTAAACAGCTACAGTAAAATGAGGTTGGAATATGGCTTTAATTACAGCAGTTAGTGTAATTTGACAGCTAAAGAAGCCATTTTTCACACTGCAGTCTGATCTTTGGAAGCAACAGAGTCTGGCAGATGATCTGGCACTAGTTCTACAAAGCCCTTGAAATGAACTTTTTTTTTCAGCTTCAGAAGATCCAATAAATTCTCATAAAGCAGAATAGATACAATATTTCATTAGTGGCAAATATTAGTTTAAATTAACATTAGAATATGAATATTTAGAAATTTCTTTTTCCTTTTTAAAGCTTGGTCCTAATCCTATATGTCTGGATTATTAATCTCATAAAGATTTTTCTTCATGTATATTTATGATTTAATCAAGAGTTCCTATTTTAAAGAAAATCAAAACTTTCAGGATTATGTTTCAAACTGCTGATTATTTTCACTATCCAAATTGCAATGAAGTGTAATTGCAAAGGCTACCCTCCACAATATAAAGTTCTACCAATATGCAGAGTCAGCTTGCCAAACTGAAGACTGCCTACGAGGAAATTAACAAATCAGTTAAGAGATCACTGAGTTTAAAGTACCATGTTAATTACGGATAGAAATAAAAAATTTAGGCAAATAATGATATCTGCCATCAAGGAGCTTCCAGTCTATCAGGGAGAGGAAAAGTCCCACCACCACCCCCCTCCACACACACACACAAAGATAAAATATCGAGTTCTACATGTTACGTGTCATTAGAGTAGCTAAAAAAAAATAGTGCATGTGAGGTAAGAGTGGAGAAGTCTTTATTGGCTAGGGTGATTGTGGAAGCCTTGCTGGAGGAAAAATTACTAGAACTGCACATAATAAGATCTGCAAAAATTGAACAGGTAAAAAGAGAGTGGAAGAGCATTCTTGGTATAGGGAAGACTGCAAAAAGTTACAGACGTGAAATCACAGGTTATTTGGGGAAGTAAATGGAGTAGTAGAGTAATAGCATCATAATAATAGTAACAAGAATTATCCGGATATCTCATTTGATGCTTGTAACAACTCTGTGAGCTAGGTGTTATTACTGTTCTCATTTTATAATTTAAGAAACTGAGTGAGACAAAGTTTAAGTCACTTGCCCAGAATCACACAATTACGAAGTGTCTGAAATCAGATTTGAACGCCCAGTATTCTTTCCACTAAGCCACCAAGTTGCCTTAGATTATATCAGGTACCTATAAAAGGAACAGAGTAATGTCAGGCATGAAGTCCTTGAAATAATTCAGTCTCCTTAGGGTTTTGACATAACCATTAGAATATGTTGCCCAAACTTCAGAAAAGAGAAAATGTTGTGCAAACTTAGAACATATTGAACCTCCCCCCCCAGAATGGTTAATCTTGAAGAACAGCCTTGAAGACACACACACACATACACACACACACACCCGAACATATAATTATTAAAAGATTTCTGACCTTTTCTGGTCTCTGGGCAAGATTTGTGTAACTGCCTTTGTTCTTTGCTGCTGGAGATGATTTCTGTGAAGAGATTGTGAGTTCTGAAGCCCAGCCAATAGGATAAGAAAGCAGAAGCTTAGGAAGGGGGAATTTGCATTACTTTATAACTAAGACTTGCTTTCTGTAACCAATTTGCACTCTCCCACTGCCAACAGACCTAGTGGTAAGGGAGGCTTGCCCCTTTCTCATGAAAAAGAAAATAAACTTTATCTCTGTTTTCTCAAACAATCCCTAGCTCATTGATGGTAAGAAAGGCCTAGAAATACAAGATGACACTAGGTTATGAAGGACTTTATATGTCAGGCAGAAGATTTTGAATTTTATTCAAGATGCAGTAGATAGACATTGAAAATTTGTTAACAAATAAATGAAACTACTACTAAAATTTGAATAAGAAAGAGTATTCTGACAGTGGTATAGAGGATCATTTGGAGGAAAGAAAGAAGGAACAGGCATTTACTAATTATTTGGTGTGTTCTGGTTACTGTTCTGAATGCTTTTCTAAGATTATCTTATTAAATACAACAATCTGTGAGGTAGGTGCTATTATTATTCCCATTAATTGGAAAAGACTATAGTGTGTAAAGGCTGAAAGACTTGCTAGTAAGTATCTGAGGCCACATTTGAACTAAGGTCATTCTGGTACCAAAACAAATATTTTATTCACTATATTAAATAGTTTCCTCTGGAGGCTGGAAGAAGCTTGAAGGTAAGAAGATCTGTAAGGCTAATGTCATAATTCGGAAAAGTGGTAATGAGAGTTTATATCAGAATTGTTCTAGTGTAAATTGAAAGAGAAGGAAAAATTGAAGACAGTTTTTGGAGAAGTTAAAAGGAGCTAGTAATTGATTATGTATTCTGTGAATAATGTGGATAGGCAAAAAGAGTGGAAAAATTATCAAAAGGCTACAGACTTGGCAGATGTAGAATGATAGTGCTACATAGAGCAATGGCAAAAATTAGAAGGAGAAATGTATGAAGAAAGACCATTTACTGTTTAAGACATCATTCATTTAATAAGCCAACAGTAAATTATGATGATGTCCTCTAGGCAATTGGAAATATGAGTCTGAAAATCTGACAAGAGCTAGACTAAGAAGTCATTGACACTTCAGTTGGTAGTTGATGTCATAAGGGTGAAGATAATTGTCTAGGGAGATAGTGTAGAGACAGAGGTGAAATGAGCTAAGGACAGATCTTTTGGAAACATTTACATTGAGGCCTCAGAAAGAAAAGTGGAACTGGTGTGTGAAATAGTGAAGTGATTAAAGATGTCAGAAAAATTCCAAAGAGGTAAGATATTTCTGAAGGAGTGTTATCCAATAAGAAGAAATCAGTCAACTGAAATTTGTGTTCTTTTTATTCAAAGTTATTCTGGTAGTAAAAACATCAGATTATCAGTCCCCAAATAATTCAGAATTGTTATGTGATAGGTATAGATCTCTATTTATGATTGATGAATAAACCAAGATAAACTACTTGAAGTTGGGGGTGTGGTTTTTTTTTTTTTTTATCTTTCTATCGCTAACATCTAGCACTGTGTCTGGCACGTAGTTGGCATTTAATAAGTGCTTTTAAGTCAATATATTGCTTGATGTATAGCTGGAATGGAAACCAGCAATCCTTTAGACTGATCTCATTTTGAAGATGAGGAAGCAAAGATGTTAAGTGACATTCCCAAAGTCACACTTTGAAAGAGCAAGTATTTGAATGCAGGTTCTGTTGCTCCAAATACAAACTTTTTAAATTCTTTCCTGGAGGGTCCATGCTAACTCTCAATTTCTGTGATTTTATCATGTCATAAAGTTTTAAAATATGATCCTTGCCTAGTAGTTGTATATTTATCATGCATTTAGCTCTTTAAAAGTATTATTAAATATTAAAGAAATCGATCTGTTTAAAAAATGATGCAGCAAGATTATTCATGAGCAATTTTTACTATCTCAGCAGGAAGAACATTTTGAACAACTTCACAGGGTTATTGTTGCTAAGGAAACTGCATCACATATATCTGTGTCTTTAGACATTTTGTACATATATGTTTAATAGCTATACCTGCGGGGATTTAAGAAAGAAAGGACTATGTTGAATGAGTTAAATATGTGATATATTTTAGTAGTCTTATTTAGGGTTTTCCAAATTTTGGCATAAGGCAAAGTAGTAGGGTAAGAAATTTGGAGCAAATTCTGAGTATCAGTTTATTTCTGAGAATCAAGGAAAACTGCAGCAGGATTTAGGATTATCTCAGAGAAATCATAGCCAGTAAGGGTATGTTACTGTTTGTATCGGGAGGTGTTTCTTGTTCAATAGAGGACATCAACTACAAAAACAAAACAAAATAAAAAACAGTAGCGTGTAGTAGTGGGACATAAAGGGGAAACGTACTTATCTTAAAAAACCACTACTCCTACATTATTGATTTGATGTGCTATTTACCCTACATGTTACCGTAAATGGTATTGGAAAGTACTGATAAGTATTGATGATTCCTACATTTTAAAATCTGGTGTTACTTAGAACTTAATTGCACCAAATATTAGAATAGGTAACAAAAATAATATCCAGGGTTCTACCAAATTTATTGGGAGGTAGTTTGAATAATACAACTTTTTTTATTATGTAAGTACAAAATGGGTTAAATTGCTTTTAAACTACTACATATTGGTCAATATACTGTAAAGTCCTTGACAGTGAGAATTGTCTTACATATTGTTGCATCCCATAAAGCAGATAGCATAGCTCCTGGTACATAAAAGACATTTACTAAAAATGTTTTTATGTTCGTCAGAATCACCATAACACAGAGGCCTCTAGGGACCCAGAATGAGGGGAAGAAAAAGCATCTGCTGCTGGGTGGATCCTCAACTCTGTACCCATTTTGTAAATAAAGAAGCCATCACCAAAACAAATAGTTTTCTCCTCAAGGATTTTGCAATTTTTTTGAAGAAACAACATAACATCTATGGGATATCCATTTTAAGTGGTTATTTTTGTAGTAGTTTTCTCTTGGCCCAAGCAACCACAGGCTCCAGTGAATCCCACAACTCATCATTCCCTGCTTCTTCAGAGAGGAGTGGGACAGGATCTCTTGGCTCATCCTCCCAGTTGGCCCTATGTGAGATGAGAAAGTTCAGCTGCCTAAAGCTGCTTACAGGGTCTGGCAGGCAGATGCAGTGTCATTCCATTAAGCACATTCTTACCTCCTCTGGCCTAGACTGAATTCTGCAGGTACATCAACTTCAGAAACCTAGAGGACTGGAGTACAAGATTTAGCTGAAATTATCAATGAACCTTGCCAAAGGTCAATTTCTTTTAGTTGTCGATGAGTGTTCCCAATGACCACAAAGTTGCCCCCTGGAGTGAGGGTACTTGCCCCCAGGGGATACTCTCCATAGGTGGTTTCCAGCACAAAACCACCACTATGGTAAAGTTGGGACATACACTGGGACCTGATGATGTGATGGTCATCTTCCATGACCCTACTAGGAATTGGATATCCTAATCACAGATGGGAGATAAGAGGTTCAGCTAGGCATTGCTGACATTCTTAGCTCTGAATATGGACTCCTGGGCATTGTCTACAGGTAATTAACTCTCCTTCCCACCAGTGGCCACTATGTGGGGTTGATAAGGGTCCTAGCACATCTTGTTATACGAAATGACAAGCCATTAGACTTCAGAAAAACCTGGAGAGACTTATATGAACTGATGCTGAGTCAATTGAGAAAAACCAGGAGAACCTTGAACACAGTAAGTCACATTATATGATGACTAACTTACCTAGACTTGGTTTTTCTCAGCAATGTAAGGATATTAGTCAAGTCCAAAAGACTCATGATGGAAAATACTATTCACATCCAGAAAAAGAAATATAGAGTTTGAATGCAGATTTGAATGCCTAAGTGAAGTGGACCTTGATGTTTCTCCAAGTTTCCTGGATTAAAAACTGTTCAATTCAGCCTTTCCATTGACTGTGTTGCTTCAGGATTTTTCCTGGGGCACTATTTTCTGATTTTTCAGAGGTTAATATGGAAGAGTAATAGTGATTTACTGATTACTCTATAATCTTGGCTCCTATAAGTCCTCTGAGCTAAATTTATAAAAATAAGTCATATCTCAATTTGCAGTTGTCAAAGGATATGAACAGGCAGTTTTCAGAAGAAATCAAATATATCAATAGTCACATGAAAATATATCTAAATAACTACTGCTTGTTGCTCTTTAGTCATTTTTCTGTCACGTTTAATTTTTTGTGATCCCATTTGCAGATTTCTCAGGAAGATGCTGAAGTCATTTGCCATTTCCTTCTCTAGCTCATTTTACAGGTAAAGAAACTGAGGCAAACAGGGTTCAGACATTTGTTCAAGGTCAAACAGCTATTAAGTGTCTAAGACCAGATTTGAATACAGAAAGATGAGTCTTCCTGACTTCAGGGAGGCCTGGCACTCTATCCTACATTCAGCCTAACTGATCGACTATTGGTTAAAGAAATACAAATTAAAAGGTCTTTCAGATATTACTTTTTACCTATTAGATTGACTAAGATGACAGAAAAAAATGATGAATTCCAAAGGGGATGTGGAAAAATTGCTCTGTTCCTGTAATTGTCAACTAGTCCAATCATTCTGAAGCACAGTTTGAAACTATGCCCAAAGGACTTTAAAAGTTGTGCATACCCTTAAAACCAGTAATACCACTTTTAGGTCTGTATTCTAAAGACATCAAAGAAAAGGGGAAAAAAACCTATTTGTGAAAAAAATATATAATATCTCTTTATCATGGAAAAGAATTGGAAATTGAATGGATGTTCATCAATTGGGGAATAGTTTAAAATTTTGTGGCATATGATTGTGATGGAATATATTTTTGCTATATGAAAAGATGAGCAGAAGAGTTTCAAAAGGAAAAAAAAGCCTGGGAAGGCTTATATAAACTGATTTAAAGTGAAGTGAGCAGTACCATAACAATACTGTGCACAGTAAACAACAGTTTTAAGGATGATCAACTGTGAATGACTAAGCTACTCTGAGCAAAATGTTTATCAAAGAGAATTCCAAAGAATTTATAGTGAAAAATTTTGCCCACTTCCAAAAAGACAATTGATAAACTCTGAATGCTAATTGAAGCATACTTTTTCATTGTTTTTCTTTTATTTTCTGTATTTTCTTTTGCAATGTGATTAATATTGAGATATGTTTTGCCTGACTTCATTTGTATAATTGATCAAACTGCTTGCCTTTTCAGGGGGAATTGCAAATAAGAGGGAGAGAATTTGGTACTCAAAAATTAAAAAAAAGGAAGTTAAACTTTTTTCATATAATTATAAAGATATAACTAACTGAACTATTTTTTAAATATCAGAATAGGCCTCATTTCTGGTAATAATTATAATAGCCCACTTATTTCGAGACCTACTCAAAAGTGTATTTAAAACTTCACAAATCGTGAGGTTAATGAATTGATATTCAGAGATCTGACCATATCAATCTCTGTTCAAGATGGATTTGTTATTGCTTATGGATAAGATACAAGCTTCACTGTTGCCCCAGACTGTTGGGGTTTAAGCTCAGTTTTCACGTGAACAGTCTCGGGTAGGGTAAAGTTGAGAGCTTCTTGAAACTGCCAAGCTGTCACGAGGCCCCCCCAGTGAACAGCTGGGAATTGAGGAGTGAAACACAAGCTATCTTGTTTTTCCACCTCTTCTTAGTGGAAACTTGCTGGGGAAAGCATCCTATCTTTGCAATTGATCCATGATCTGAGCACACCTGTTGTTGACTGGCTAAGGGGCTGAGAGAATGCACGGTGTCCACGAGAGAACTAGCAGGGGGAGAGCTTAAATGGGGACAGGAAAGCCTGAGGATTCCTTTTCCTTGCTCCTCGGGAGGGAGAAGGGGGCTCCCATGCGGGGCTCCCGTGGGGAGCATTGGCCCTACATACTGGGGGGTGTGGTTCCTTTCTCCTCAGGAAGAACTCGTCCTGCATGCTGACATGTAGCTGGTATCCAGAATAAAGCTTACACTTCTGTTTGACTCTAGAGGTCTCTTCTTTCATTACATTTACCTGGCTGATCACCAAAGACCTGAGTTAGGTAAGAAGGACCTGGAAGCCCACGGTAGTTAGGTTGGACACCAGACCAGCCATGGGGGCTGCCAATTGTGATTACTGAGACATCATGAAAGAAAAGTAGACACAGGATCAGGCAAAGAGTTGTAAAGAGAAGCTCTCATTTATTAACCAGATAACCTAGATTTATATAGGTTATTATAGGCAATCAAGTAGAATTGTTCATTGTAAGAACATTCAAGCAACCAAGGCCATTTCCATGAGAATATTTTTAGATTTCTTATACTCCCTAATCTTGTTCCTCCTGGTGAGACAGCCACTGGGAGGAAGAGCCTTGGACGGGACTTTTTCATCTTTATATAACTGAGAGTGGAGATGATGAGCCAATTGTCCTGATAGAGTTAGCTGTTCATGTTAGTACAAATCTCAAGTAAAACCTGGACAGTATCTCACATTCCAGACTACATCAGCACTAGCCCTCTATACTCTGTTATTTTAAATCTTCAATAATCAGAACTTAAATTAATATTTCATTTCACTTGTCCTTATGCACAGTATATTCCAACTAAACAAATCTTGCAGCTCCTTGCCCACAGCATTATCTGCTGTGCTTTGAACATTTTTGGACAAGCTGTTCACACATTCTTAGAATGTCCGTTCTCCTTCCCTCTGTCTCTAGAAAGCCCTCAATTCTTTTAAGCACTATTTTCTAAATAAAGCCTTACTGAATATTTCAACTGTCAGTGCCCTTAAATTTATAATGTATTATATATATATATATATGTATGTATGTATGTATGTATGTATGTATGTATGTATGTATGTATTTTTATTTTGAATGGATATTTCCTGGAGTGTTACTTATTATTCCAGTAGAATGTTACCTTCTTGAGGACAGAAAGGTTTTTATTTTTGTCATTTTTATTCCCAGTACCTAATACTCATAAATAGTATGCATCTAGGTAGGTCCAGTGGATAGAATGTTTATCCTGAAATCAGGAAAACCTTGAATTTACATGAGATTTCAGATGCTAGCTGTGTGACCAGAAGAAAGTTACATGGCTATTTTCTACCTCAATTTCCTCTCTTGTAAAATAGTGATAAAAATAGCACCTCCCTCGTAAGTTTCTTGTGAGGATAAAGTAAATAATCTTTTTAAAAGCTTTGCAAATCATAAAGCTTCATATACATATATGTGTGTTTATATATATATACATATATACACATATGTGCACACATACACACATATATACATATATTCACACACACAGGGACTTGCCTGAGCTTTCTCCTAAAGCCCTCCAAATATCTGTAAAAATGACTCTAAACAAATTCTAGAGCTACAGAACCCACAAAATATTAAAGTGAAACAAACACCCAGCCCAAAGCAGTGGAGCACAGTCTGGTGTGGGCTGCACCATCACAGAAGGGCAGGAGCAGGCCTCTGGGTACTTTCATTGGCACCTGTGGCAATTGCCAGATCTCTCAACCTAAAAATGCCAAAAAATGGTGAGTGGGAAAACTCTGTGGAACCCAAGTAAAAAAGAAGTGCCCCATCTGGCCAGGTCTGGCCCCAGCTGAAGGGCAGTGGGGGTGCTAGCAGCAGCAGGAGCAGCAGAAGCTCCTCCCTGAGCTATAGGCCCACAGATGGGGGGGGGGGGAACAAGCTTCTGATGCAAAATTCCTGAAGCCTGGGACAGTACACCCACCTCCACCCCCACCCTCTCTGGAAGCAGAGTCCTACCTTGACAAAGAGTTAGAAAATCACCTGAGAAGATGAATAAATATCAGAAAAGAATCCAGACTATATAATCTTACTTTGGTGTCAAGGAAGATCAGGTTATACACCCAGACCAGGACAACTTCAACTTCACAGTAGGGAAATTTCACTGAAGAAAATAATTCTTTCTTAATTAGAATGGAGCAAATAGAAACTAATGACTTTATGGGAAATCAAGAAATTATAAAACATAACTGAAACAATAAAAAAAAAGAAAGAACACAATGTGAAATATCTCATTGTAAAAACCACTGACCTAGAAAATAGATCAAGGAGAGACAATTTGAAAATTATTGGGTTACCTGGAAGCCATGATAAGAAAAAGAGCCTAGACATCATCTTTCAAGAAATTATCAGGAAAAACTGCCTTGATATTCTAGAATCAGAGAGTAAAAGAGAAATTGAAAGAATATAATGATTACCTCTGGAAATAGATACTAAAAGGACGTAGAAATATTGTAGGAAAATTCGAGAATTCCCAGGTCAGGGTAAAAATATTGCAAGCAGTAAGAAAGAAACAATTTGAGTATTGTGGAAATGCAATTAAGATTACACAGGATTTAGCAACTTCTACATTAAAGGATCAAAGAATTGGGAATATGATATTATAGAGGTTAGATGAGCTAGTATTAAAACCAAGAATCACCTACCCAGAAAAACTGTGTATAATCCTTCAGGGTCAAAAATTGACTTTCAATGAAATGGAGCACTTTAAAGCACTCTTGATGTGAAAACCAGAGGTGAATAAAAAATTTGACTTTCAAATACAAAAATCAAGAGAAGTATAAAAAGGTACAAAGGAAAGAAATTATAAGAGACTTATTAAAGTTGAACTGTTTACATTCCTACATGGAAAGATATTTGTAATTCATGACACCTGTCTCAGTGTTACAGTAGTTGGAGGAGATAGATAGATAGATAGATAGATAGATAGATAGATAGATAGATAGATAGATAGATACCTAGATACCTAGCTACCTAGATACATAGATAGTTATAGATAGATGGCACAGGGTGAGTTGAATATGAAGGGATAATATCTAAAAATAAAGCTAATGAGCAACAGAGGAATATATTTGAAGTAGGGGAAAGGGAGAGATAGAAAGTGCAAATTATCTCACATGAAAGAGGGAAAAGAGCACTTTTATAATGGAGGGGTAGAGGGATAAGTTGGGAAGGAATAAATGAAAACTATTCTCACTGATTTTGGCCTAAGGAAGAAATAATATTCACATTTAGATGGGTGTCTTACCCTGCAGGAAAGCAGGGGGGGGAAAGTAATAAGTGGGCGTATGATAGGAGGGAGAGAAGTTTGGAGGAGGGGGTACTCAGAAGGAAATACTTTAGAAAAGTGACAGGTCAAAGGACAAAATAGATTAATTGAGGGGCAATATAGAATGGAGGGAAATACAGTTAATCTTTCACACCATGACTATTATGGAGGTGATTTGGGTAATTATACATGTATCATCATTTTTGAATTTCTTGCCTTCTCATTGGGAATGCGTGGGGAGGGAAGAAGGGAGATAATTTGGAGCTCAAAGTTTTAAAAACAAATGCTAAAAAGTAGTTATTACATGCAACTGGGATATAAGATATACAGGCATTGGGGTAGAGAAATCTATCTTGCCCTTCAAGGAAATAAAGGGGAAGGGGATGGGGGGATGATAAAAGGGAGGGCAGACTGGGGAAAGGGGTAATCTTAATACATGTCAACTCCGGGTAGGGGGAAGGGAAAGACAGATAATTTGGAACTCAAAATCTTGTGCAAGTGAATGTTAAAAACGAAAAGTAAATTCATTAATTAAAAATATATAAATTATTAATAATATAGTCTTCTTAAATTGCCATGAATTAGTATATCCTTCAAATGTATTGTGCTATGATTTTTTTTCTGTTGTTGTAATAGGGGGATTTGGGGACTATGAAGGTTGTCTATGACATTTAGCAAGTTAGGAACTAAACATTAGTCATATCTCTTTGATTAGCACTAATGATAATGGATATGCTACAGTTGATGACAGAAATAATGACTAATAGATAATGACAAAATTATCTATCTGGTGTTTTGTGACGGTAGGCTATTAGTTTTGATGTGCAATAATATAAACTTAAGCATAAGCTAAGGGATATGTTCTTTTAACATTCTAAAAATTGAAACTTAAAACATAAGTTTCGCAAATTAGAAATATGAGTATTTTTAAATGAATCCATCTTGGTGAGCAAAAAAGAAACAACCCATTAATTTATGAAGTTTAATTTTACATTTTAATTATTTCAAAAATAATGTTTTTCCAACTTACTTTGGAGCACACTATCAGGATAACTAGAACATAAATAATAGAAAAACATAATAAGTTCCATAATCTAAAAATGTTTTATTTCAACTGGATTTTTCAATTTTGGGTTTGCTAATGAAACTTTTCAAAGGGATTCCTTCTAGTCTCTTAAACCCAGAAATGTAATGCGATTTTTCTATCTATCATCTATCTATCTATCTATCTATCTATCTATCTATCTATCTATCTATCTATCTATCTATCTATGTATCTATGTATCTATCTATCTATGTATCTATCTATCTATCTATCATATCTATTGATATTGATAGATTTATATAAATATAGATATATATTAACATAGATAGATCCAAACATATATACACATATTAAATAGAAAATATATATGTATATAATTATATATAAGATATAATTATATATACATGTTCTATATGTAAAATACAAAACCCATGTTACACATACATATATGTGCATGCATGTATATATACACATATTCACATATATCATATACATACATATAAACAAACACACATATCACGCAATAGCTACACAAATGGTTATTTGTATAATTCCTACTGATATGTACTCTGGTTTATAACCAACCCTGTTTTCTATTTTAAGGCTTACTTTCCACTCTGAGGCTGACTTGTAAGTCTATGAGTCTCTGCCTGTGAACACCATATAATAGAAGTTACAGCCATACTGCTGTCTTCATTTCCAGCTTACTTACCAGTTTTTCTCCACTTCCACTCTGGCTACCTTGACCCTCTGAGGGTCACACAATGCTGAGACATTCAATGACTGATCAGATTCTGCCTAGAACTCAATATATTATGGAAGAAGCGGTCAGGTTCCCTCCTTCCCTTCCAACTTTTTTTGTGCTCTCTCTAAAATCTGTTCCACTTCTACCCCTCCACACACATACCACTCTCCCACTTCTTGGCATTCTGCTTTCTTTGCAACTTTTTTTCTCCATCCCTCCCTTTCCATAAAACTTTTTTTGCTTTGTCTTTTCTTATTAGAATATAAGCTCCATGAGAGGAAGGTTTATGTTATTGTCTTATTTTTGTAACTCAGTGCTTAGCACATAGCTTGATCCATAGTAAGTACTTTGTAAATGCCTAATCTATTACAATCTTTAAATTGCATGTTTCTGTAAGTATGTGGTTCACTTTGTGAAAGATCTATGATTTAATCATTGTAGTCATCTTCTGGTATAGGAATTCCTTCTACTCACAGACTCTGAACAGCTTATGATATAGCAGATAAATTTTAAGAAGTTACCAGAGTAACATAGAAGTCAAATAATTTTCCTAGGTTCAAGTACTTATTAGGTGTCAGATATAGAATTTGACTTGGGCTTTCCTGACAACAAAGTCAGTACACTATTCATTAAACCATGCTAACATTATTTACATAACAAAATTTTGGGTGTATAAAATTAAATGATAATCTGTGTCATATATTATATTTGTATTGTATAATTTTCAAAAGATTGTAAACATCAAACAAATCTCTGTCAAAAATATATTTATATGTATTTACATATCATACATATATCTATGAATATGTCATATACATTACAACAAAAACTATAAGCATTGAGAGAAAAAAGTTTTATATATAGATATACATATGAAAATACTACAAGCATATACATAGGAATATATTGTTCTCAGAATCAGCCTTTTTACCACCTTATATACTAAATCTTTGAGCAGTAAACCTACTCACAACTGCAAAAGGAAAAGGTACAAAATTAGTTTTCCTGCCTCAATTGTTGTTTTCGCTTAATAATACTGAATAAAGTTAGGTAGCATAGGTAGCATTGTAAGTTGTGATGTAAAACGTTTTAATTTTTGTAAATTATTTGTTCTCAGTTTTCAACAATCACTTCCATAAGTTTTAAATATTCTGCCTCTCCCTACTCTCTCCCTCCCCAAGATCGCATGCAATATTATATGGATTCTATGCATACATTCTTATTAAAAATATTTTCACATTAATCACATTGATTAGAAGAATTAAAATGAATGGAAGAAACCACGAGAAAAGTCAAACCAAACCAAAACATAACAAAAAAGAAAATAATTTGCTTCATTTTGCATTTCGACTCTATAGTTATTTCTCTATATGTAGATGGCTTTTTATATCAAGAGTCCTTTGGAAGTGTTTTAGGTCTTTGCATTGCTGTGAAGAGCTAAATCTATCAAAATCAGTCCTTGTGCACTGTGGCTGTTACTGTGTATAATATTCTCCTGGTCCTGCTCATTTCACCCAGCATCAGTTTATATAATCCTCTCTGCATCATTCCAATTTTAGCATATATACTGCTGAAGCAAGCATGATATAAAACTTTTAAATGAGTCCTTAGTGTTGCTATCATTTAGGTTATTCATTAAAAAGAGAATGATCATGCACTAAGTATTTTAATACAAATACAAAAATTTTAGGGAAATATTTTTTCTGAGGTGTTCCCCTTAATATATATGTTCCCCATATATCTATGGTCTTATTAACTTATTACATGTTGTTCATGTGTTCATATTTAATAGGAAGATTGGATTTTAGTTCAATTGGGTTTAATGACTTGAATATGAATAAAAAAAAAACAAGATGTAGCATACTCTCCCCCTTGGAGTAGAGAGAATTGAAAAATCAAAGAACAAGGCTAGTCAAAGTGGAAATAATAGGGGATAATAATGTAATTCAGCTGCTACCCCCCAGAAAACAAAGCAAGGAAACTAGAAAGTGTATTTCATGAAATCCAAGAAAAATTCAATTTAAGTATATTTCCTATCCCAGATAAGCATGGGGAAATATATAGAAGTCAGAGGACACTTAAAACAAAGTCTAGCCAAGAATACCACATGTAGAGTCTTCTAATGAGGGGACAGACCTGTGACCTGAGGCTTTGTATTAGAGCAAGTAAAGATCTTAATCCAAAAGGGATGGGCCTGTTGATATGTAGGGAGCAAAATGAATAGCTCTGCTGTCCATATCTAGAGTGGGTTTGCAGATCCAGTGCAGGTCGAGGAATGGACCTGTACCTAGATTTGGAAAGCCTTCCCTAGAAGGAGAAGAAGAGCAACAAGAAGCCTGAGGCTATGTTCTGGGCAATGAGCAAGAACAGAAGCTAGTAACACTATGTGACTTTGATCATGGAAAGGGATTTCCTATCCAGCCCTCATCCTGATTAAAGCCTAAAGAACCAAGCTGTGCATATTAGACTAAGGATTGAGTTTTCTATGTGTGTGTACACAAACACATTTCACACATCTAGTAATACACGCACACACACACACACAAATATATATATATATGCGTACACACATATATGTGCATATATATATATATATATATATATATATATATATATATATATATATATATATATATATGAATATGTGAGTTAACTTTAGCTACAGAGAGACCATCTCAAGAATTATCTCTCTCTCAATACAATAGTAACATTCTAGAAATCCACATGTTGATCCCACCTAGATCCAATGAACTGGGTATTAAAAGCATATACACTTTAGCTATCTTCAATAATAACACATTTATCAATTGAAAAATCAATTGCTTTCCTCTTTATTCATTCATTTCCAGCCATAACTATGTAGAGGCTTCATTAGTAGCATCCATACCTATGATTATTTGAGAATTCTCTAAAATTATATATTTAGTTTTATAAATACACCCACATTCTATATTTTTGGAATTTTTGGAAACCTATATTTTATGAACAGATATAAGCTAATGTTCAATGAGCCATGATTTTGTAGATGCAAATAACTCCTGGAATGATAATTCCCTCCACTAATATAAATTACAACATGCCTATTACTAGCACATAAGTTCTAAATAGTGACCTAAGACACATAGAGGAAGGGGACAGTAGTAACTCATGTACTGAGATGAAAGAACTTTCTTTATCTGTAGACTGGGACCTATTATCATAAGACTTGGGGTTAGAATATAATTCACTAGCTCAATCCCTTCATTTTACATGCTATGAAAATGACACCTAGAAGACTTAAACTACTAATCCAAGATTACAAAGGTAGTAAAATGCAGTCCACAATTCAAGCTCAAGTCCTCTCATTTGAAATCCGCAATGCCTTCTTGATACCAAATTAGTTTTAACCCTTAGAAGAAACAACTCATTCTCTCAATGAACTTAATTTCTGACTTAGAATTTCAAATGTCAAAGGTAGGAGATTGTTTCTAGTATTCATATAGTGGTTTGGAGTAACCTATAAACAAGTTATTATTAATAGCTGGTGTTGCTGTACTGTTTCATGTGTGTCTGGCAGGCAAATGGCAAAATGGATAGAGTGGTGGCCCCAGAGTCAGGAAGACACATCTTCCTGTCAAATCTCGTCTCAAATATTTGCTACCTGGCTGATCCTGACAAAGTCATTTGATCCTATTTTTCTCAGTTTTCTCATCTGTTAAATGAGTTGGAGAAGGAAATGTCAAATCACTCCAGTACCTTTGCCATGATAATCTCAAATCGGTTCACAAAGAGTAGGAAACAATTGTAAAGGATTAAACAACAATAACTATCTGATTATTATGGCAACTCTGAGATTTAGGTACTATGAATTACCCCTATTTTTACAAATTAAGAAAATGTAGGATATAGAGATTAAGTGGCTTGCCCAGGGTCATATGTAAAATGAGTGCATATTTTTAGGGTTACCATTCAGAATTTTATCTTCTGTTTTCTATGGATCTGCATATTTATACTGAGTTTGAAATATGTGTAGATTTTCTCTGTGTGTATCTTCAGATTATGTTTGGATCTCTCCATTTATTGGGATTTAAAAAGCCTATGACCTTATTGTTCACTGACTCTTCATTCATTGAAAAATAAGCTTCATAAGAGCAAAGGTTTTTTCATTTTTTCTCTTTGTAACCCCAGAGCCTAGCACAGTTTCTAAGACATAGAAGATATTTAATAGTTACTTTTGGATTGGAATAAACAATTATTGACTCAAAAATTGGAGGAGAATCACTTGCTCTCCAAAATCCCTTTGCCCTGCTCTTACCAACATCATGACTTCCTACCTAGACTCCCAGGAAACACAAGATAGAAGGTGGAGGGAAACTAAATACCCTGGAAAAGAATACATATGTAGCCTAAAATTTAAAGGAATATTTTGGAGGTGTTAATTGTCAATGTGTGAGTATGTTAGAGTGTTTGTTTGTTTGTTTGTTTGTTTTAACTACCTAGTCAAGGTCACAAAGTCTCAATGTCATTCAGTTTGGTACTCTAGGGAGGAAAACATAAAACCAATGGTCTACAAAGTTTCAAGACATATTTTTCACTTAGTTTCAACTCATGATTTTATTTTACCTAGAGATTAACTAAATTGCTTTCTTACAATATAATTTTCATCCCATGAGGAAATAAATCAGGCTTTTTTGGATGGAAATGCCTGGGTGGGGTGGGTAATGAGATGACCTTTCAGATGACTTCCAGAGGTGTAATTCAATGACTTTCCATGCAGGACACTAATCTGGTTATGGGATAAGGAGGAGATGTTTGCAATTCTCAAAATAGTATTTGACAGTAGTATGTCTATACTGAATGACTTTCTGCCAAGGTTCATGAACACAGACAATTTCATACGAAGTATCATTAGGAAAACTGTTTTTCAGATGCACAAGAAAGTGTTCTCATTGTTCGAGGTCCTAATTGAGACATACAGCCAGGCTAATGTAAAGGAGCTATATTCTGTGATTAATAGAAGACTTTGATCCTTGAAGCTGTCAACCTGAAACTTGATTTTTTTTTTTAACAAACAAAATATTACAATTCTCAAACTCAGAATGGTGGCATCTTCTGAAAGAAATACAAGGCATGGGGTTTAACTTGGCCTTTAGTAGACAGAATTAAACTTTTCTATGCTGATTCTACAATTTTAAATGATTAGAAGCAGACAAATATGGTACACTAATTGGCTCAATTGGGTACAAAAAAAACTTATAAGGGCAAAGCTTATTTCTTTCATTTTGGGTCCAACATAGTGAATTGTTTTATGAATTAGTTCAATTGCTTAAATCCTGTTCTCTATTGTGTATCTAGCTACATCCTTTAGACATACAAAATTTGTATTCTTTTAAACCAGTTATTCTCCATTCCTCGGAGAATACTTAAGCATACATTTACTTCTATGAAATGAAGGGATTGGACTAGATAGTTCTAAGGTCATTTCCAGCTCTGAAATTCTATGATCCATGACTTTTAATTAACCAAGGGTAGAACTTAAAACTTAGTAGAGCCAACCATCCATGTTACTACTGAACCGAAGATGTACAGTAATCTTCCAGCAATACAATTAGTCTGTTCCCTTCCAGAGCCAAACCATCGTAAAGGTAATGGAATCATGAACTCATGAATAAAGAAAGGCATTACTTTCATCATTGTGAATAGTATTTCTCATCACAAGATGCTTATCCTTCCATAAATGATTATAGAGGATCTACCTAATGCAATGGATGGTCCCTTTTATGTCTTATTCTTATTTGGCAATATTGGTATCCTGCTGAGGTAGTCATTAGAATATACTACATTCTTATTATATGAGGCACAATTCCTTTTCTACTTATATGTGCCCTTGATGAAGTGTTCTATGTAGTTTCCTTCATGGAAACATTGTTGGTCATATGCTGCAAACTATTTACTCACCAAGTGTCCCTTGGGATGACAAAATTTTATCCCTTTCAAATACTGATTTTTCCAGGGCTAGAGTAGAGTTAGTATTTTTTTTAAAAGGAAACAAACAGACCTTTGTGTCAAGAAGATGCTTAGGATAATTCAGAGTAGCACATCTTTTCAGTCAAAATACACTTCTGTTTTGAAGACATGTCCCTTCGTGAGCACTGTAGCAAAAACTGTTTAACACTCAGACCCTTTGCTATTGACCCTCTAAATATATGATAGTTACTAAAAATGAATGTTCAATACTGACTGAATCTAGATGACATGAACTACTGTTACATTCCCTATTCTGCTTTCCAAAGGTTTTAGAAAGTTTTATTCCTAAAGGTGACTTTATTGGAACTTAATTTTGTGATCTTGACCTTATGAGCAGGAGTATCAATGTACCTCTATGAGTCACAGTGGATAGAAGTGATATGTGAAAACTGATCAATAGGTTTCAGTATACAATCATTGTGGCCATCCTTATTATCAAGTATGGCCTACCACAGGTGTCATTATTGTTTCCAACTGCTCTTTTAGGGTTTTTGTATACTCTATGGCAAATTTACCCTTTACTCAATGCCCCATCTGAACTATGATTAGCTTTTCCATGTTTTAATCCACAGATGGTCAATACTATTGTATAAGGAGTGATTTACATCAGATATCAACACTAAAGAATGAATTGACTTTTGAGTTAGATATTAGGTAAGTATTATAGAATTCAGAATAAGTGATAGCCAGATAAACCAGTAAAGCTGTGACAAGATATCTTAACAAGTTCCCAGAAGCAGTTAATTCTGTCCTTTCTATTCTAAGATAATGATTAAGTTAGTGATCAGTTATTCAAGTGTCTATTAAAAACTGATCATGTGCCTAGCACAGTACTAAATACTTGTGGGCTCTGCACCAGCTCCTGGGGTCTGAGCCTGTAGCCTTGGGGGAAGAGGGCCAGTGCAGACCATGTCCCTGACTAGGCTCAGACAGCTAATTTGAATGCAAGAACCAGCATTTTTGCCCTAAAACTCAGAAGAGACTTGTCAAGCTGATTCCAGATCCAGAAAGCAGGTGCTACGGACAATGAACTGGATCAACTGAGTACTGATGTAAAAATATCTCACAGTAGCCAAGAACTGGTGATTGATTCTTTGTTACAAGCTCTCTCAGAAAAGATACAGTTGGAGTCAGTTTGAAGATGAGAATAGGACTGAGGCCCTAGAAGGGACAGAGATACCTAGTACTGTGAATGGCAACCCCTCCTGGTGCCCTGCTAACAGCTGTGTGGTGAGTGGGACCATGGGACACAGTGTCAGCCTGGATGCCCACGAGAAAATACCAGTGGCTGCTGTGAAGCAAGTTTTGAGAGAGGCAGGAGAGGAATTTGAACTCCGGTACTGGAAGGCCTTCAGTCACCTGACATCCCAGTTCCACATCACTCCAGGGACTGCTTATCAGAGCTTTGAGCAAGTAGTGAATGAACTCTTTCGGGATGTGGTAAACTGGGGTTGAATTATGGCATTCTTCTCCTTCGGAGGGGCATTGTGTGTGGAAAGTGTGGATAAGGAGATGGAAGTCTTGGTATGATGCATCACTTCCTGGATGGCCACTTACTTGGATGACCACTTAGACCCTAGGATCCAAGAAAATGGTGGTTGGGACACCTTTGTGGAGCTTTATGGGAATGATGCAGCTGCAGAGCATTGGAAGGGCAAGGAACTAATGGCTGCTAACTGGCATGACAGTGACTGGTGTAGTAGTTCTGGGGTACCTATTCAGTCAGAAGTGACCATACACTTGAATCTACCATGGAACCTCTCTGATTCATCCACTTCAACCCATCTTGGCCTGTATTCTGTCCCAACACAGAAGAAATCCACTACATGAAGCTGACATCTATTACATGGGACTAAACCAAGCCTTCTCCTATGGTCCCAATTTCCTCCCCACCCTCAAGTATACAGTCTGAGATCCTTACCTCCTTTTTTTTTTTTCAATCTCTAACTCTCCAGAAAGAAAAAAAACAAAAAACAAAAAAAACAAAAACATACAACTTCTTGAACCTCTACCACACTGGGGATGCTGGCTGCCTAGTCATGACCTCTGTCTTCCCTCAGACTTCCTAGAGCTGAGCCCTTCCCTTAACCTGACCAAATCAAGAAATATTAAAAAAAAAAAAAAAACCTTATTGAAAATACTGGGGGGCGGAGCCAAGATGGCAGAGTGAAAGCAACTACTCACCTAAGCTCCTGGAAAAACTCCTCTGGATATCTCCGGGGAGAGAGTCTGACCAGACTTTGGAGGTGTAGAATCCAGTGGGTGATGGACTTTGATGGATTCAGAGCCCAGGCTGGACCGGAGGGTCCACGGGAGGGATCTGTTCTGCGGGGGTAGGACCCCGGCACACAGCGCAGCACGGTCAGTGCGGCAGGGCTGAGGGGACCAGAGGAGCCCGAAAGTGGAGGGCAAAACCAGCGGAGCAGGAGATAAGCCAAGCCGAGCCGGTGAGAGCCGCTGAGTGCCAGACATCAGCGCAGCAGCCCTTGAAATCTTCAGCCTGAAGACGGACTTCGGTGGGTCACTACTTGAACTTCCAGGAACTGGGATGGCAGAGTGATCAGTAAGTGCTCTCTCCTCCCCCCTGATGACCGTGAGGGAACCATAAAATTCTTCCCCAGATTAATCCTGGATCAGAGGGAACAGCAGAAGGGGGCGGGTGGTCTCATAACACCAGAGGCTGAAAAAGTGGCAAAGGGGGATTCTCCCTACAGTAGCGGAGACGGCTGGAGGGACAGACGACCCAGGGCAGAGAAAATTCGCACTGAGACCCAGGCAAGCCTCAGAGCCAGGAGACGAGCCCAAGGAGGGGTGGGAACACGCATTAGCTTCTAGGCGTGCCCCAGCCCTCCAGGGGAAAAGGGAAGACAATAGGGAAGGTGGGATCACCATCCCCTGACCTTGCCTTTGCCTCAAGTCAGCTGAGGAGATATCCTGAGGACAGACCACCCCTCCCACATACCTAACAAGCTAACTCCAGGGTTGATCGGGAAACAAAAAACAAAAGCCTGCTTTTAGCCTAGACACACATCAGCTCAACTTAAAGATCTGTACCTTCTGACTGAAAGAACCAAAAGCTACAACACTCAGCCAACATCATGAATCGGAAAAAGCAGATGAAAAGTGAAAAAACCATAGAATCTTTCTATGGGGATAAGGACCAAAACACAAACACCAAAGAGGTTAGAGCTGAGACTGTACTTCCATCTGAAACCTCAGATGGGACTATGAATTTCTCGCAAGCACAACTAGATTACCTGGAACGTCTGAAGAAGGATATAAAAGAAAAACTGGCCAATGATTTTAAAAGTATAAAAAAAGAATTCACTGATGAGAACATCACCCTGAAAAAGAAAATTGAAGAAATGGAAAAGGAAGTTCAAAAATTAAATGGAGAGAATAATTCTCTAAAAGGAAGAGCTAATCAAATGGAAAAGGAAACCCAAAACCTAATTGGGAAAATTGATCAGATGGAAAAGGAAACCCAAAACCTAACTGGGAAAATTGGTCGAATGCAAAAAGAAGTACAAAAATTGAATGGAGAAAATAGCTCCTTAAAGGGAAAAATTGGTCAGATGGAAAAGGAGATGGAAAAGCTAACTGAAGAAAACACTATGATGAAGATTAGAATTGGGCAAGTAGAAACTAATGACTCAATGAGGCAACAAGAATCAGTCAAACAAAATCTAAAGAATGAAAAGATAGAAGAAAATGTAAAATATTTAACTGGAAAAACAACTGACCTGGAAAATAGATCCAGGAGAGAAAATCTAAGAATTATTGGCCTGCCAGAAACCCATGATGAAGAAAAGAGTCTGGACAATATCTTCCAGGAAATCATCAAGGAAAACTGTCCAGAAGTACTAGACTCAGAGGGCAAAATAGTCATCGAAAGAATCCACCGTTCCCCTCCCGAAAGGGATCCCAAACTCAAAACCCCAAGAAATATAGTTGCCAAATTCCAGAGCTATCAAGTGAAGGGGAAAATACTACAAGCAGCCAGAAAGAAACAATTCAAATATCAAGGACACACAGTCAGGATCACACAGGACCTTGCAGCTTCAACATTAAAAGATCGAAAGAACTGGAACCCAATATTCCGTAAGGCAAAGGAGTTGGGACTTCAACCAAGGATCAACTACCCAGCAAAGTTCAGCATAACATTTCAGGCAAGGAGAAAGTCATTCAACGAAATAAGGGATTTCCAGAGCTTCCTGACCAAAACACCAGAACTCAATAGACAATTTGATCTTCAAATGCAGGTCTCCAGAGAATCATAAAAAGGTAAACAGAGGGGAAAAAACAAAAACAAAAACTTGCTACTCAATTAGGGCAAACTGTTTACCTCCCTATAAGGGAAGATGATACCTGTTAATCTTGAGAACTGTGCAGCTATTATGATAAAAGGGATATATGTAGAGGGAACGGGCATAAAGTAAATGATGTCATGTCAAAAATATGATTTAAGTAGGAGAAGGGAATGTAATAGGAGGTGTGGAAAGGGGGAAGCAGAAAATGGCAAATTATATCACAGGAAGAAGTACAAAACTATAGTAGAGGGAAGGAGGGGAGGGAGATGAGCATTGTTTGAGAGGTACTCTCATCTGATTTGTTCAAAGGAGGGAACAATAATCTTAAGTAGATAAGCCTAACTAGCTCTATAGGTAGTAGGAGGGGAAGGGGGAAGAAAGGGGAGGGTGGCTAAAAGGGAGGAAAGAAGCAATAAGAGTAAAGGGGACTAAAAGGGAGGGGGGTCAAAAGAAGGAGGGGAAGGCTGCAGGAGGAGGGGGAGAAAAGTGAATACTATTGAGGAGGGGAAGGGAGACGGGAGAGCTAAAAGCACAAATGGTGGGAAAGAGGTTGGAGGGAAATACACAGATTGTAATCATAACTGTGAATGTGAATGGAATGAACTCTCCCATAAAACGGAGACGGATAGCAGAATGGATTAAAAGCCATAATCCAACAATATGCTGCTTACAAGAAACACATTTGAAACGGGGGGATACACATAGGATAAAGGTCAAAGGATGGAGCAGAATATATTGTGCTTCAGCTCATGTAAGAAAGGCAGGAGTAGCAATCCTAATCTCAGACAAAGTGAAAGCAGAAATAGATCTAATCAAAAGGGATAGGGATGGAAACTATATCCTGTTAAAAGGCACCATAGACAATGAAGCAATATCATTACTAAACATGTATGCTCCAAGTGGTATAGCATCCAGATTCTTAGAGGAGAGGTTGGGGGAGTTGAAGGAAGAAATTGATAGCAAAACTATACTAGTGGGGGACCTCAACCTCCCCCTCTCTGAACTCGATAAATCCAACCTCAAAATAAACAAGAAGGAGGTTAAGGAGGTAAATAAAACTCTGGATAAGGTAGATATGATAGATCTTTGGAGAAAATTAAATGGGAATAGAAAGGAATATACCTTTTTCTCAGTGGTACATGGAACATTTACAAAAATTGACCATGTACTAGGACATAAAAATCTCACAATCCAGTGCAGAAAGGTAGAGATAATCAATGCATCCTTTTCAGATCATAATGCATTAAAATTTACATGTAATAAAAGGCCATGGAAAGAGAAACCAAAAATCAATTGGAAACTAAATAATCTAATTCTAAAGAAGGGTTGGGTTAAAGAAGAAATCATAGAAACAATCAACAATTTCATTCGAGAGAATGACAATAGTGAGACAACATACCAAAACTTATGGGATACTGCAAAAGCAGTTATTAGGGGAAGTTTTATATCTCTGAATGCTTACATAAATAAAATAGAGAAAGAGGAGATCAATGACTTAGGCTTGCAGTTGAAAAAGCTGGAAAAAGAACAAATTGAAAATCCCCAAGTAAATACCAAATTAGAAATACTGAAAACCAAAGGACAGATTAATAAAATTGAAGTTAAGAAAACTATTGAATTAATAAATAAAATCAATAGTTGGTTTTATGAAAAAACTAATAAAATTGATAAACCTTTGGTCAATCTGATTAAAAAAAAGAAAGAAGAAAACCAAATTACTAATATTAAAAATGAAAGTGGTGAACTCACCTCCAATGAGGAGGAAATTAAAACAATAATTAGAAACTACTTTGCCCAACTTTATGCCCACAAATTCGATAATCTAAACGAGATGGATGAATATTTTAAAACATACAAATTGCTCAGATTAACAGAAGAGGAAGTTGAATACTTAAACAACCCCATCTCAGAAAAAGAAATTGAACAAGCCATCAATGAACTCCCTAGGAAAAAATCTCCAGGGCCAGATGGATTCACAAGTGAATTCTATCAAACATTTAAAGAACAGTTAATTCCAATACTACATACACTATTCTTGAAAATTGGGGAAGAAGGAGTCCTCCCAAATTCTTTCTATGATACAAATATGGTTTTGATACCCAAACCAGGAAGAGACAAAACAGAGAAAGAAAATTATAGACCAATTTCCCTAATGAATATATATGCAAAAATTTTAAATAAGATTCTAGCAAAAGGAATACAGCATCTTATCATGAGATTAATACATTATGATCAGGTAGGATTCATACCAGGACTACAGGGCTGGTTCAATATTAGGAAAACTATTAGCATTATCGATCACATCAACAACAAAGCTAACAAAAACCACATGATTATCTCAATAGATGCAGAAAAAGCTTTTGACAAAATACAACACCCATTCCTACTCAAAACATTGGAGAATGTAGGAATAAAGGGAACTTTCCATAAAATAATAAGCAGTGTCTATCTAAAACCTTCAGCAAGCATTATATGCAATGGGGATAAGCTAGATGCATTCCCAATAAGATCAGGGGTGAAACAAGGTTGTCCATTATCACCACTATTATTTAATATGGTACTAGAAATATTAGCTGTAGCAATTAGACAAGATAAAGATATCCAAGGAATTAAAATAGCCAAAGAAGAAACTAAGTTATCACTCTTTGCAGATGATATGATGATTTACCTAGAGAATCCCAGAGATTCAAGTAAAAAATTACTAGAATTAATAAACAACTCTGGCAAAGTTGCAGGTTACAAAATAAACCCACACAAATCTTCTGCATTCCTATATATTAGCAACAAAGTCCAACAGCAAGAGATAGAAAGAGAAATCCCATTTAAAGTTAGAGTAGACAGTATAAAATACTTAGGAGTCTACCTGCCAAAACAAACCCAGGGATTATATGAACACAATTACAAGACACTTTTTGCACAAATAAAGTCAGATTTAAGTAAGTGGAAAAACATTAGTTGCTCATGGATAGGCCGTGCTAACATAATAAAAATGACAATTCTACCTAAATTAATATACTTATTTAGTGCCATACCAATTAAACTATCAGACAATTACTTTCTAGAGCTGGACAAAATAATATCAAAATTCATTTGGAAAAACAAAAGGTCCAGAATATCAAAGGGACTAATGAAAAGAAATGCTTGGGAAGGTGGCCTAGCGCTACCAGACCTCAAACTGTACTATAAAGCAGCAATTATCAAAACCACTTGGTATTGGCTAAGAAACAGAGAGGTAGACAAGTGGAATAGACTTGGCACTCAAGATGCAGTAGGCAAGGAATATAGCAACCTTCTGTTTGATAAACCTAAGGACCCCAGCTTCTGGGATAAGAACTCATTGTTTGACAAAAATTGCTGGGAAAACTGGATAACAGTGTGTCGGAAATTAGGCATAGACCCATACCTGACACTGTACACAAGAATAAAGCCCAAATGTGTACATGATTTAGGTATAAAGATTGATACCATGAATAAACTGGAGAAGCAAGGAATAGTGTATTTATCAGATCTATGGAGAAGGGAAGAATTCTTTACTAAAGGAGAGATAGAATGCATTATGAAATGCAAAATGAATAACTTTGATTACATTAAACTGAGAAGTTTTTGCACAACCAAACCCAATGCAACCAAAATCCGGAGGGATGTAGTAAATTGGGAAAGAATTTTTACAGCTAAGCTCGGGGATAAAGTCCTCATTTCTGGAATATATAGAGAACTGATCCAAATGTATAATCATAAAAATCATTCCCCAATTGATAAATGGTCAAAGGATATGAACAGGCAATTTTCAGAGGAAGAGGTTAAGGCTATCTATAATCATATGAAAAAATGCTCTAAATCACTATTGGTTAGAGAGATGCAAATCAAAACAACTCTGAGGTACCACATCACACCTATAAGATTGGCAAACATGACAGAACAAGAAAATGATAAATGCTGGAGAGGATGTGGGAAAGTTGGAACACTAATTCATTGTTGGTGGAGCTGCGAGCGCATCCAACCATTCTGGAGAGCAATTTGGAACTATGCCCAAAGGGCTACAAAAATGTGCATACCCTTTGACCCAGCAATATCGCTACTAGGACTATATCCCCAAGAGATCATAAAAATGGGAAAGGGTCCCACATGTACAAAAATATTTATAACAGCACTCTATGTAGTTGCCAAAAACTGGAAGTCAAGGGGATGTCCATCAATTGGGGAATGACTGAATAAATTATGGTATATGAATGTAATGGAGTACTATTGTGCCATAAGAAATGATGAACAAGAAGACTTCAGAGAGGCCTGGAAGGACTTATATGACCTGATGCTGAGTGAAAGGAGCAGAACCAGGAGAACTTTATGCACAGCAACAACCACAGTGTGTGAGAGCTTTTTCTGGTAGACTTAGATTTATGTAATAACACAAGAACTTCTTACCAAAAAAAAAAAAAAATCCCAATGGAGGATCTCAAGGCAAAATGCCTGCCACACTCAGAGAGAGAAATATGGAAGTCACTCATATATTGTAGCAGATCATGTTTGTGTATGTGTATGTGTTTGTGTATCATGTTCTGATTTGTTATACGATTTCTTTCATTTATCTTAGTCTGACTACATAGCATGACTATAGTGAAAATGTACTCAATAGGAAAGTATATGTAGAATCTATACAGAATTGTGTGCAGTTGTGGGGAGGGAGGGGGGGAGTGGGGGGCAGGTAGGGGGGATAAAATCACAATTGTATGGCAGTGATTGTTAAACATTACAAAATAAAAAAATAAATACCCATAGAATTTTCCAGGAAAAATAAAAGAATAAATCAACTTCATTTTTATTCTTGTGTTATGAGATTGTATAATTTTATTCCCCTTACAGTTCTTAATGTTGGGAAGGGCCAAGAAAATGTATTCTCAGATCCAAGCCTTGACATTATTACTGAGGACTGATTTTCTCTGAAAATTATTTGCTTGAAGCAGAGGGTGGGTCGCTTGCTTGTGTAACCCTGTAGTTAGCCGTCACAGGTTCCAGATCACCATGTTTGGTGAACCTCAGGCACTTCTCTAAGCATCCTCTTCCTTCTGGTAACTCCAAGCCTTGCCCCACCCACCACCTTTAGAAGTAGCCTAGGAATCCAGTCAAAGTGTCTCAGGAAAATGACTTGTTCTGGCTTTAACAGTCTTGGCAGTTCAGTTGGACCAATATTTCTCGCTGGAGTTAGTGAATTCACAGGAGAAAGGCTATCAGTTCAGCACCATGTCTGAGTCCTAGAATTGCTGAGTAGCACCCCTTCACCACTCCCATTTAGTTCCTGCCCATCAAGAGAAAACAGGAGGTACAGGGAGAGACCCAGGAAAAGTAGCGCCTGAGAGCTGTTTACAGCTGTATTCCTTAGTCATCTTAGTTCTTGAAGATCCCAGGAGAATGTGAACCTGCCTTTCTTCCGAATAATTTTCAAGCAATGCCCACTTGAACAGGTGGAACTTAGACCCAAAGGTGAAGGGGGCCCCCAGGATGACTAGCAATACCTGAGAGTGGTTACAGGGGCTCTCAGGAACCCTTCCATTTCAAGTGGCTTGTGAAAATGGAGTACGTACTGTACCTGAGACTAAGAAGACCTGGGCCCAGATCTCAACTTCACCCCTAAGGAACTGTAACCTTGAGCAAATCAATTCTCTAAGTCTCAGTTTTCTCTTCTGTCAAATGAGGGGATGAACTCCCTGATCTCTGAGAGCCTGTTTGTTTGGAGACTAGAAAAGGGGAGGGGGGAAAAGGGACGTTGGTTCTGAAAAAGATTTGACTCTGCCACACTAACTTCCCTCTCAGGCCATACCCCAAAACGCCTTCCTCCCTGAGCTTTCAGAATTCATACTTGGGGTGCTGACTACTTAACTAGGCCAGGCTCTTTGTCCCTTCCCACAACCTGCCAACCTGTGACCTCTCTCATGGGTCTGAGCCAGTTGTGTAAGTGGCACCATCCTACCATTAAAAATGCTTTCCTTAGGGTGAGAGAGTGGCTGTTCAGACTGGGCTGAGATAAGATTCTCCTGACTCAGTTTCCCCATTGACACCTGGCAGACTTTAAGCCTGACTGAATGCAAGTTGACAATCTGCTTCTGCCTGGAGTTGACATGAAGTTGGGGAGATATTGTATCCCTGCAATGTCTCTACTCTTGATGGCAATTTCCTAAAATCAAAAAGTTTATAAGCTTAATACCAGATCTATTAAATTATAGATAATTGGTAGGGGAACATCAGAAGTTAAGTCAAAAATTAAGTTATTAAGCATAGGACTTGAGACTAACAAAAAGTTAGGGTCCTTTAATTCTTAGTAATATTGTGGGGACAATGAGGCCAAGGGCTTGTGAAGTTAGAAAAATAAATATTATTTGTGTCTCAGTAGGTTAATATTTTAAAAAAATTCTTTTGTGGTCCATATTGTAAATGCTTTAAAAAGAAGTATCACCTGACCAAAAGTTTGAATTGTTTTATCTGTTATAAACTGTGTTCAAAATGAAAAATAAAATTAAAAAAATAAATTTAAAAAAAACATTATTCTAAGGTGGTCCACAGATTTCAGTAGACTGCCAAAGGGATCCATAATAATAAAAATAGAAGTAAAAATAAAAAATAAATAAATAAAGTAAAATAAAAATAAAAATCCTTTCCTTATCCCAGTTGATGGATCAGCCAATTTCTCACCATTGCCACCACTTGACCCTCCCCATGCCACCTTGACCCTGTGTCATAGTCTTGTCTTTGCTGTATAGATTTGAGATTAGTTTTTATTCCTTGTGAAGATGATACACTATTTTTGTTAAGTGTTTATGTATTTATGTGAGGTTCTGCAGGGCTGCCCTGTGGTAAACACTTTTGGAGATGGTTACCTCCCCCATATAACCCCACCCTCCCTCCTCAGTGCCCCTAGGAGTAGGAAAGACTACCCTATCTCATATTCTGGCTCTTTGAAGTAGTCTGTGTGATGGTGGAAGTGCAGTTCAGCTAATAAAATGTGTCTGATTTGCAAATATAAATAAATAGATACTTGTGGGCTTTAAGATAAAATCTCTACTCTTAAGTAAATGACTCTGCCTTTAGGGTGATAAAACTAATACTAAGGAGGAAGTGAAACTGTGTATCTGTGTAGACTGATATATGACTAATGATGTTAGTTCAGTATAATAGGCAAAATGGAATTAGGCCTAGCATGATGGAAAAGGTCACAGGTGATAAACCATTTAGCATGCAGGAAATTCCTTGGGGTGCCCTTATTAAACCAGAGCTTTGGGGAGTAATGGGAAGGAGGTTGGTTCGTTGTTGTCCTTCGTTTTCAAAGAGGACTAAAATGATATCACCAAAGCAGGTGAATATAGTTTAACCTGTATTTTTACTGGGCCCTGAAGTTATACAGAATTGTCAAGGGGAATCAAAGAGGGGGAACAGGACTGATATTATTGATCATACTGGAAACAAATCTGAAGAAAATGTATGATGAGTATAGGTAGAGGGTCCAAACAGATTATGTGAACAATTATTGTAACTAGGGGTTGGAATAAATGAATGAAAATAATTTATTAGAGCTTTCTCTGTGCAATGAACTACAATAAGTGCTAGAGATAAAACCATAAAGCAAAACAGTCCCTACTTTCAAGGAGTTCATATTCTAGAATGAGTTACAACATGTGTTGGAAACTTGAAATGTCCTTGTTCCTCAGTGTATGGTTGCAAAGCAAATGGAAATATAGCTTTAATGTCTTTCCCATTAATAAAACTAATTTGGTATCTGAGCAAAAATATTTGATAGTTTTGAAGACAGTGGTAAAGAAAACATCCTCTTCTGGTCTTCAGTATTTCTTGGTGCTGAGGAGGGAGTTGAGGCTATAATACTTACAGAGGAAGTTGTTCTTGGATCATTTTTAGTTTTGTCCAACTATTTATGACCCCTTTGGGGGTTTTCTTTGGGAAAGATATTGAAATGGTTTTCCATTTCCTTCTCCAGTTCAGTTTGCAGGTGAGGAAAATGAGGTAAAGAGGGTTAAGTGACCTGCCCGGGGTCACACAGCTAGTGTTAGAGGTAAGATTTTAACTCAGGTCTTCTTGACTGCAGGCCCACTGCTATCCACTACACCATCTAGCTGCCTGACAGAAGAAGTTACCAGGTGTCATCTACACTGGAGTTGCCTCCTACACCTGTGGCTGAGGGTGGGGTATGGAGGGTGAAAAAAGGAGACTAGGAGCAGGACCAATAGTCTTTAGTATACTACTATTCCTGAGTCTCTTGAGCTCACCTGCTCATTGGTTACAGTTGTTTTTAAGTTAGTGTTGTTGATGGCAGTGATAATAGACGTTGGTAGAACTACTAAGTTTCTCTCATATTGTAGTGAGTGAGATAATCATGGGTTTGTATCTTGGTCTACAGTATGTCTTTGTGCTGTCCTAGAGTCTGAATTCAGTATTTTTCCAAACAGGTAACAATGAATCTTTTTTCAAAGCTTGTGCCATTACTTTATCCCTGAATAAGCTCACTCTCCAACTCTCTGCTATTTTCCCTTGTACTAAGCATGATGGGATTGGAAATATGATGTACTGTACAGATGAAGTTCCCCCATGACCCACATAAAGTTTTTCTAACTAGGAAGCTATGATAGGCTACAAGAAGAAGTTGTTTTCAGGTGGACCATAAGTATTGTGTCACCCATGATAAAAGCAGGGATCTGGTATTAAATGCAGAGTCTGGAGGTATGAGGGAACTCAGAGTCAGGAAGGCAGGTCCAGAACAGAAACATGTATTCTTTTTAGGAATAGCAGAAATTGGGGAACAAATCAAAAGAGTGTCCTGGGTCATGGTAGAATTCAAGAGAAACACTAGGTAAATGTGTTGTTCTCTACTTCCTATGATCATATGCATTTGTTTGTGGCCACATGGGACATGCTCCCTCATTTTTCCACTGTCTTGAGTTTCTGCTCACTGCTTCAGACAGTGTTACTTAGAGGGGAATTGTTCATAGTAACAACTTAGTAGTTATATATTCCTAAAAATTGTTCCCCACTGGCCTTTATTGGCCCTAATTTACCAGCTTACCATGGACTACTCTATTCTATAGCAGATAAGAAAATTTGTCAGTGACATACATAGGTGGGAAACAGTTATCAAAATGAAAAACTGATATATCTCTTCTATCACCATGTAGAGGCTAGTCTGATGGTGCCTCAAGTACTTGCCATGACAGTAATTCTGTTCAAAGCTATTTAATAGGGAAAATAGAAAGAACCTTTCCATACTCTTCAGTCAGCATTATCTAGTGTTTCAAACCATTCTTCATTTAAAAAAAAATCAGCTCTACCAAAAGTGGCAACTCTCATTGGAAAATTGGAAGGGAATCTATTTGATTATACAGTGTCCTTGATGGAGAAAGGAGTCTTTTCCTGCAATGACTAGAGGTTGGTCAGTAAATGAACATTTATAAAGTATTACCTATGTGTCAAGCAAATAGAATCAGGCACATGATATTTTAAAAAAAGGTAAAAGAGAGTCCCTGCTCTCAAGGAGCTCACAATTTAAGGGGGAGAGGCAGCATGCAAAGAATTATTAGCAAATACACTATTTATAGGAGAAATTGAAAATAACCAACAGAGGAAAACATTGCAAGTATTCGGGACTAAGGAAGGCCTCCTGTAGAAGGTGGAAATTTTTTTATCTGGGACTTGAAGAAAGACAGGAAAGTCAGATATGGAGATGATTGAGCTAATTCCATGCTTGCCTTGAGTTAAGACATAGAGTGTTTTACTACTAGAGGGAGAAAAATAAGTATAGTATCATTCGATCAAAGAATGAGGGACTTCATGCTATCTGAGACTATTTGGGAAGGAATCTTTCTCACAGAAAATAAGATGCTGTGTTTTCATGTTAGATATAGAGATGGCACAAGACATTTCTTTATGTAAAATAATGAATTGACTTAGCTGAGACAATGTTTTGTTTTGTTTTGTATTGTTTTTAACAAGAAGAGACAGAGTTAGCAGGTTTCTTTTATTTTATTTTGTTTTTAAAAAGGGCCTATGTGAGGAGTGGCAGGAATGTTTGACAAGGCACTCTAAGAATCTGTTAGCCCTCTTGAAAAGCAACTGGACTATCAGGAGACAATATGAGCTTCTGACCAGGAGGAGCAGATATAGAAGAGGGCAGAAAGCACTGAGCACATACGGTTGTCTTTCAGAGTCCTTAAGGAGTTTTGTTGTCATGATTATCATTTTGTTCTTATCATTCAAAACACCCAGATTTTCTTTCAAGTCTTATGGTGAAAGAAGAACAATAGAAAACAACAAAGATATAAAGAGAGGACTCCATATAATTATAAAATAAGAAAATATTAGAATTAATAGCACTTCTGTTGCCTATAATAATAGACAGAAAGACAAACAGACAGACAGCATTTATATAACACTTAAAATTTTCAAATTTTGTTATCTCATTTTATTTCAAAATATCTTATGTGATTCTCACAACAACCCATGCAGTACTGTTACTTACCCTCCTCGTTTTCTCATGAGGAAACTGGGTTTGAAAAATTAAGTGACTTGCTGATACTAACATACTCTTAAGTATTTGAGGAAGGATTTGAACTCAAATGTTCCTGACTCCAAGTTCAGCACTCTCTCTAATATCATAATCTCTATCTCCTAAGTAATGTTTAGTAACGCTCAGTCTTTCAGGATAGGGGAAATAAGGAATCAAGGAAATAAAGAATAGGCGTTTGTACTTGGGGGAAAAAAGTCAAAAGTAAAATTGTTGTGCCCTCAAGAAGCTTACCTGCTACATATGAGAAACCTCAAGCAATTCAGGTAACCCAAAGAGTGGATTCAGGGATGTAATGTATCACAAGACTAAAAGTGCAGATTGGAGCAAAGTGGTGAAGAGTTTTTAATGAGAAACAGTCCATATTTGATCATACTAGGAACAGGGAATTAGTGGAGTTTATTTAGTAAGGGAGTGACATGTTAAAACCTATGCTTAGGGAATGTCACTGGCAGCTGGGTAACAGATGAGTTGGAAAGGAGAACAAAATCAGGAAACCAAAGAGGTTATTGTAATGGTCTATGTGGTGGATGACAGAGATCTGAATCATCATAGTGACCATTTCTCTGGAAAACAGGACAGGTAAGAAGACATGACAATTGGTCAGGAAAGCATAGTCTCAGAGTTATGCTTTTCTGCTTCTCATGCCGTAAAAGAGATCAATGAGACTACAAGGGTCACAAATTTCCTTTCTATTTCGATCATTGTTTGTCTTCCATCTCCTTTTTAATGATGTCTACCTATACATAAAGTGCCTGATGATCAACTTTATTGAGTACCATTCCACCGTGTCACAATATCTCTTCACCTTAGAATATGGTATACTTGAGTTGCTATAGCCAAAAGTATTTACCTCTTTACCACAAATATTATGATGTATATATATATATATATATATATATATATACACACATACACACACATATATATATGTATACATATATATATGTATACATATATATATATATATGTATATTTATATAAATACTTAAATAGATTTCTCACAGATACAATCTCCATTGCAAAGGCCACACTTTAAATAGTACCAATTTGGTAACTTCAAAAACTTAAACATTCAAGGTCACCTCCAATCCAACGTGTTGAAGTGAGACTTCAAAAAAAAAATTATATACTATCTTAAGAATAATTCCTTTCATTCATGAAGACTTTTTATCATTCATATTGCATTATACATTCAATAATTCATATAACATATATACTCATTTTATTTATTTTGTCTTCAACCAAACTTATCACTTTATTGTTATTGAAAACACAGTGAAGAAACTGACTCCCATAATGTAGACATATAGGATTTAAGATCTAGAGCTGGAAAAAACTTTACAGGCTATCTTAATGGAATCTCACATGTTAAATCAAACCCAAGCATAGCCTTCAATGAATTGTCTTAAAAAGCCCTGCTGTTTATTTAGATTCACTCATTCATTCTCAACTTTTTCTCACACTATAGGACCTTGTATCTTTCTAAGAGTGGGGAAGATGTACATGAACATAAATTCATTGCTACATCTTAATTCTCATAGTTCTAGGAATAATCCTGGTATAGGTGGGATGTACCTCTACTCACCAGTATAATGACTGAACCGCAAAAGATGTTCTTCTCATTTATTTAAAATCAGTTACAATTCCACTATTGACTCAAACATGCAAGATTTATTAAATATGAACACAAAATCAAGAATAATCACAGATTTTATTCACCAGAAGGCAAAAATCATAAATAATCAAAATACTTTAGTCTACACATGTATCTGATAATAATTTAATATAAATTTTGGACTTTAATAAGGGATAAACCTTGAATTAAGAAGAGCCTAGACCTAATAGTCTCTTTGTTTTCTGAAGTAAACTCAGAGAATACCTCTTCCTATGTCAACAAAGCCAGATGGGGCTGACTTAGCATTCTTTACAAGACCCTTAACCTAAGACACTACCTTGACTTTTTCCATATCTTAATAGTTTGTGGACATATACTATGTTATGGCATGTTAATAGTAAAGAAAACACAGATATCCTGGGTCATATTTTCAATTGAAACATTGTAAACTCTGTTATCTTACTGTATTTACAACCTATGCAATTAAGAAATTCCTTTCTTGTGGTCTAGTTAATCACTCATGGAGACTATAAATATGAAGGACACAGACCACTTTGAATTATCCTGAACAGATTCAAGCCTGGTCATTCTTGTATTAGTCAGTCAGAATTTATTTCTGGCTCCATGATCATGTATCTATAGCTTAAAGGGAATAATCTCTATGCATTTAGCCTGTTGCCCTCTTCTTAACCAAACTTTCAGGTCTACAATCTTAACCACAGTCTTTGGCTACTGCACACAATGTTTATGTGGAATAGTGGGAATATATTTGCAATAACCTAACACTGAGGAAAATGAAGAGAAAAACACATATACCTGGAACTACTCATGATTCTGGACTCCAAGCCTTGATGTCTTTGACTTCCTTAGAGAAAGATTGTATCAGTCAAAACTTGCTAGGCAAAACTACTTCTCAAGTAGCTGTTCAGTTTTACTTAGTTTTCCTGTTGGTCAAAGTCAGTGTAATGGCAAGCAAATTAGTATCTTTTGCTGTTTTTTTATTGTCCTCATGAAGCATAATGCCTCTTTGAATGTGACCAAGGAGGCTCTTTTCCATGCATTGATAGACCTTTCCATTGGGGGAAGTTTGATTAGTGGAGTTGTTTTGTAGGAGGGTCCCAAGTACCGTTTGTTTTTGTTTTTGTTTTTTTTTCTATTGAGACACTGGGTCAGAGAGTGATGTCCTCTGCCTCTAAAAAGTGTATAAATACTCTGAGGATGATGTTTTACTTGGGAGCTTGGTTTTTGAAAGAAAGTCTGTGTGTCAGATGGGACTCTGGGAAGCTGCTAAGCAGCCCCACTCCCCCCAGACCCCACCCACCTTTTTGAAAACTGAGATGTTAGTGCTTCCCACTCTGATAAAGGTGTATGTATGTATGTTAGTAGTCAGGCAGTTTGTAAGCACTGTCTGTTGATTTTTTTATTTCTCTGAAAGCTTGAGTTTGATTTTCTCTGATACCTGTGCTTGATTAAATTGATTGTTAATCCCTCAAAAGTTGCCTTTCCTTTATGAATGCAGATCTAATAACCTGTGATTGCAGATGCCCCTGTGTATGTTGGAGTGCTTACTGATACAATCACATTTTTTGACTACTCTCAGACCACAGAAACAAAATCACACTATTTTTGCACACAGTTGAGAATGTGTTTTGCTCTTTTAGCAAATAATAATAATAAATAATAATAATAATAATAATAATAATAATAATAATAATAACACAGGTACTAGTAATATATTCTCAAATCTTCTTTTTCCTCTTTCCCTTTTTTCTTCTATTAAGCTAAAGAAGGCACTGAAGGATAAAACAGTCACTCCTAAAATGTTTCTCCTCTTTCAAGTTGTGTGTGTATTAGTCTTTTGTTGCCAAAGTAGACCATGTCATCAGAGAAATAATGACAGGACTTGCACTTGACTTTGATTTGAGTGAATAGGGCTGTGCAACTCACCAGCCTCACTTTTCCTCCAGAGCCATCTGCATCCAGTGACCAGATGTTCATCAGGATGACTGGAGATGACACAGGATGAGGTAATTGGGTTTAAGTGATGTTTACAAGGTCACACAGCTAGTGAGTTTCAAGTGTCTAAGGTGAGATTTGAACTCTTCCTGATTCCTGCAGTGGTGCTCTATCCACTGCACCACCTAGCTGCCCCTCTTTTGTTGTAGATAACAGTAGAAGGAAACCCAATTAAGCAATTTAATATGAGAGTTCTACTTTATCCAATCACCTTTCAGTACCTTCAGTGCTCTCCTCCAATGAGAACTGTAATTGCAGTCTTACCAGCTTGTGCCAGCTCTCCTATTAAACTAGCTTCAAGCAGTTTCCCATACCTTCTGTTTCTCCATCTCACCATTCAGTTCAAGCAGTCTACACCATCAACTTCTTTCCTTCTATGGTTGTGCTCTCTCTCTGTCTCTCTCTCTCTGTCTCTCTCTCTCTCTCTCTCTCTCTCTCTCTCTCTCTCTCTCTCTCTCTGTCTCTCTCTCTCTCTCTCTCTCTCTCTCTCTCTCTCTCTCTGTCTCTCTCTCTGTCTCTCTCTCTCTCTGTCTCTCTCTCTTTGTCTCTCTCTCTGTCTCTCTCTGTCTCTCTCTCTCTGTCTCTCTCTCTGTCTCTGTCTCTCTGTCTCTGTCTCTCTGTCTCTCTCTCTGTCTCTCTGTCTCTCTCTCTGTCTCTCTGTCTCTCTCTCTCTCTCTCTCTCTCTCTCTCTCTCTCTCTCTCTCTCTCTCTCTCTCTCTCTCTCTCTCTGTCGGCACCACAGCTATTCTCAAACTTGAGACATGGAGACCTGGCATTCTAAGTCATCTTTAAAACAGTAAGAACCTGAACTCAACAAAAGCTAAGGGAGATGTAGGGCATTGAAAAGAGTTTCCTAATGAAATGAGCATGACTTTCTATTTAGATGTTGTAAAGCCACCTGTGGTTAAAATAAGAGTTTATTATTGATTTCAGTGATCTATAATTTTATCCTTACAGGTCTTAGAATGGTATTTAGAAAAGCATATTGAATTTGATATGTGTCAATTTGGCCTCAATTCTTGATTTTGTCATGTATTACACTTAAACAGTTGACAAGCCATTTTACTTGAACAGGTAACAGTTTTCTCATGTATATAAGATGGGGGCTAAACTTAAAACAAAAATAGGCAAACAAAAAAAATCCCTTTGATCCCTCCTAAGTCTAAGTGATATGATGTTATTTTTCTGTAATACTCGTATTCCTCATCTGAGAGTCTTTTCTTAATGAGTTGCTGTGCTAGGAAAATATGCATGCATATACGCATGAATACACACGTGTGTATGGGTGTGCAAGTGTGTGTACATGTGTGTACATGTATATATTAGAGAAATTATGAAGGTGAGTCTAATCACAAATGTAATTGAATGTGAGATGTATAAAATATTATTACACCTAAATTCACAGTTATGCCCTCTGATACTATTACAAACCAATCACCCATATCTACACTTGATACATTTCCAGTACCATTTAAGTATCTCTGCCTCCTGCCTTCCCTGTTTTCCTTCAAGACAGAACAAACACCACCCTCTACAAGAGGCCTTCCCTTGTCTCTCTTCTCCCCACTGCTAGTTTTCCCTCTAATTTAACCTCCCATTTATCTTATGTGAAGTGTTTAGCTACTTTTCCTTCCTCTCCCTCATTGAATAGTGATGCTCTTAAAGGCAGAGACTGTGTTTTTACCTTTTTTTCTCTTAAATAGTCACAGTGATTAGCACTGTGCCAGATACTCAGTAAGTGTTTGTTGACTGACAACCCAAAACATGAAGTTAATAAGCTAAGAAGAGTGTAGTAGCTGCTGTTGGTACAATTATAATACAAAGGGAATACTTATATTTTATACAATATACAGTGAGGAGGTCTAAGGTCTTCTTCACAGGAGCAAATTAATAAAAATTATCTGTTGAAAAGAGATGGCTTTTTCCCTCAAACAACAGATTTGAAAAGGTGAAAAATAAGATAGCATGACCAGATAAGAAAACTGAAGAAATAATCTAATGAAAAGATAAGAAACTGAATGTAACTGAATGTTACAAGAAGTGAATAAGTGAAGGAAAAATTAAGATAATATGAAGCAAGAAGGAGTAGAGTGTTTTGCTTAGGAATGAGGAAAAGGAGGATATGGAAAATAACATGAAATATGTTTCTGGAGAACATGTTCCCTATGTAGTCAGATTTACTAACAGTAATCAACTCTATATTACCACTGAACAACCCACATCTCAGTTGGTTCACAATCTCTAACTTTTGAAATCTTTAAATCAAAAATGAATTATGAATGCTCTGAAAAAGTGATTCCCAATCATTTTGAGACTCTTTGAATAGATGTATTGATGGTACAATTGTTACTTTGATATATTGTACGTTTCCCTGAAATTCTATGTGTTTCTTAGTCTATTGAATTAAAAGATTCTCAGGGAAAGATGTTCAGTAACACGGATGAACAGAAAGACAATTGAATCACAGATATGCAATTGCGAGGGACCTTAGATTTAATTTCATCCAATCGGTCATTTTAAAAATGCAGAAAATGATGTGCAGAGGTGAAGAGACTTGCCCAAGTTGAATGAGGGAATTAATGACATAGTCAATATTTAACACCGATCCTCTGATTTTGTACTACGCTATGTTGCTTTCCTAATCAGAATAAGAGATGGTTATATTAGATTGCTTGCTGGTTCTTCACGTTCGAGTAAAACTCATGACCCAGTAACTATGTAGAGTTTCTGCCCTTTTAGCAGGGGGAAATTCTATATATGCTTTCTTTTATTTTAGAGAAATTAGTGTCTACACAGCAGAGCAAGAAAGGGCAATAAGGAAAGCATCCAAATTTATAGAGTGCTGACAAGTTAATAATAGAGCACTAAACTCCTTTTACGGTAGAAAAGAGGAAAGGACTTAGGAACATTCCGAATAATATCAACATAAATCCAGGGACAACTCTTTTTTCTTCACTTCAAGGTATCCAATAGCCTAGGGGATTAGGGTTTCCTTTTCTCTGATTTAATTGCCAGAAAAAGGTCCTCACCCTCCAAGCTACACAAAATTCCATAAAAAATAACTAAAAAATAACATCAGAAGGTGACTTAGAGTAGATAGAGATGATAGAAAGATAGATAGATGACAGATAAATGGAGAGATATGTAAGGGATTTGGAACTCTCTGGTTATCAGGGTCATGGTGTCCTTGGGAGAAATCTCTTGAGATGTCATGTCCTTGCATGACTTATATGATGGACCACCCTTATGCAATAAGCGACCTTCACAATTATCTTGAGGAAGAGCAGCAACAGTCAAACACATAAGCTCAGCACACAGTGTACACGAACTTCTTGCATGCATGGATGTAGAATACCTATATATACTCTGAACTAGCTGAGAATAAAAAGAGTGCATACCATCCTTGCTCCCACCTCATTTATTTGTGCCTGGAAGAAAGATCTCATGCAGATGTGAGATCTTTAGGAACTCAACAGAGACAGATAAAGAGATAATGTGATTTGCCCAAACTCCTATCTCACACTTCCTTGAAAATGGAGAAATAAGCAAGTTGTGAGTTACTGTACACATCCCCCCACCCCTCCCATATATATATATTATATATATGTGTGTGTGTGTGTGTGTGTGTGTGTGTGTGTCACCTCAACCCAACTTCACTGCCGCACACAGTAACATGCCTCTCCAGAGAGGAGGAGAAAATTAAGAGGGAACAGCAAGGAAAAAAGAGTGGCAGATGGGTAAAGTAAGAAGAAACAGATTTGTGTTCACAATAGGGTTCATAAGGAAAACATATAGGTTATTATAATATTAAAATGTCACTTTTCTGTTCCTTTATGTCTGCAATTATTCCCTTTTCATTTTGTCCCAGTTTTAATGTCATTGCTTCTCATACATCTTATCAAATTATTTTCCAATGCAAACTCTTTCCTGATTTCTGTTCTAGCATCAATCCAATTAAATATATGCACAGATAAGTACTCCACTGAGCAAGGCACCAGTGGATAGAGATAAAGATAAAACACAGCAGATAAAAAGATAGAGATAAAATAGCAGCAGCAGCAGCAACAACAACAACAAAAACAATTGTCTCATCAAGGCCTTTTAATTTTACTGAGAAAACATCATCTATCTCTTCATCTAAGAAAAGATAAAGTATATCTCAAGGCATTCAAAGTAGTTTCAAGAGGTACACAACTGGAGACACTGCTTATTTACTCTGCAATTTTGTACATATTTTTCTGTCATTTAATTCAGAACTTGTTATTTTGTTAAAATAAGGCACTTAATGATAGTATAATAACATGGGAGAACTAACTATTGAAATGATCATAGATTACTTCAGAAATAAGTCTTGCACAAGCTACAACCAGGAATAAAGAGAATAGAAAATGAACCTTCATGTTTCCTTTAAATAGTACTATCACTTAAATGCAAACTGTTTTGCAGCTTCTTTTGTACTAGGCTAACTAAAATGTATTTGCAGCTGTGATAATGACAGCATGAATTTGAACAGAATGACAGGAAAACCAATAGAAAATTTAATACAACTCCTCTGAAGGGCAGATGGAGAGCAATTAGTTTTAGCAGTAAAAAATTTCCATGTTCATCTAAATTTCCAGTGATACAGATTTCATTTTATATTCTACAATAATTTAATTAAAGTATATCAAATAGGCAAGCCACCTTCTAAAACAACCAGTTAAAAAGTCTTCCCAAGGTTTCTTATGCCAATATGTTTGACCTTTAGTTTAAAATATTTCTACCACGAGTGAAAGCAACGACTCACCTAAGCTCCTGGACAAACTCCTCTGGATATCTCTGAAAGGAGAATCTGACCAGACTTTGGAGGTGTAGAATCCAGTAGGTGACAGACTTTGACAGATTCGGAGCCCAGGTTGGACTGGAAGGTCCACGGGAAGGATCTGTTCCGCAGGGGTAAGCCCCCAGCGCACAGCCCAGCACCGTCAGCGCAGCAGGGCAGAAGGGACCTGAGAAGCCCGAGAGGGGCGGGCAAAACCAGCGGAGCAGGAGACAGGCCAAACCGAGCCGGTGAGAGCTGCTGAGTGCCAGATATCAGCGCAGCAGCCCTTGAAACCTTCAGCCTGAAGACTAAACTTTGGTAAGTCACCTACTGGAACTTCTGGGAGTTAGGATGGCGGAGTGATCAGTAAATGCTCTCTCCTCCCCCCTGATGACCATGAAAGAACCATAAAATTCTTCCCCAGATAAATATTGGATCAGCGGGAACAGCAGAAGGGGGCAAATAGTCTCATAACACCAGAGGCTAGAAAAATAGCAAAGGGGGATTCTTCCTACAGTGGCGGAGGCGATCTGGAAGGACAGACGACCTAGGGCAGAGAAAATTCGCACTGAGACCCAGGCAAGCCTCAGAGCTGGGAGACAAGCCCCCGAGAGGCGGGAACACACATTAGCTTCTAGGCATGCCCCAGCCCTCCAGGGGAAAAGGGAAGACAATAGGGAAGCTGGGATCACCATCCCCTGACCTTGCCTTTGCCTCAAGTCAGCTGAGGAGATCTCCTGAGACCAGACCACCCCTCCCACACACCTAACAAGCTAACCCCAGAGTTGATCTGGGAAACAAAAAAAAAAAAAGCCTGCTTTTAGCCTAGACACGCATCAGCTCAACTTAAAGATCTGTACCTTCTGACTGAAAGAACCAGAAGCTACAACACTCAGCCAACATCATGAATCGGAAAAAGCAGACGAAAAGTGAAAAAACCATAGAATCTTTCTATGGGGATAAGGACCAAAACACAAACACCAAAGAGGTCAGAGCTGAGACTGAACTTCCATCTGAAACCTCAGATGGGACTATGAATTTCTCGCAAGCACAACTAGATTACCTGGAACATGAGAAGAAGGATATAAAAGAAAAACTGGCCAATGATTTCAAAATTATAAAAAAAGAATTCACTGATGAGAACATCACTCTGAAAAGGAAAATTGAACAAATGGAAAAGGAAGTTCAAAAATTAACTGGAGACAATAATTCCCTAAAAGGAAGAGTTAATCAAATGGAAAAGGAAACCAAAAACCTAATTGGGAAAATTGATCAGATGGAAAAGGAAACCCAAAACCTAACTGGGAAAATTGGTCGAATGCAAAAAGAAGTACAAAAATTAAATGGAGAAAATAGCTCCTTAAAGGGAAAAATTGGTCAGATGGAAAAGGAGATGGAAAAGCTAACTGAAGAAAACAATACAATGAAGATTAGAACTGGTCAAGTAGAAACTAATGACTCAATGAGGCAACAAGAATCAGTCAAACAAAATCTAAAGAATGAAAAGATAGAAGAAAATGTAAAATATTTAATTGGAGAAACAACTGACCTGGAAAATAGATCCAGGAGAGAAAATCTAAGAATTATTGGCCTGCCAGAAACCCATGATGAAGAAAAGAGTCTGGACAATATCTTCCAGGAAATCATCAAGGAAAACTGCGCAGAAGTACTAGACTCAGAGGGCAAAATAGTCATCGAAAGAATCCACCGTTCCCCTCCCGAAAGGGATCCCAAACTCAAAACCCCAAAAAATATAGTTGCCAAATTCCAGAGCTATCAAGTGAAGGAGAAAATACTACAAGCAGCCAGAAAGAAACAATTCAAATATCAAGGACACACAGTCAGGATCACACAGGACCTTGCAGCTTCTACATTAAAAGATCGAAAGAATTGGAACCCAATATTCCGTAAGGCAAAGGAGTTGGGACTTCAACCAAGGATCAACTACCCAGCAAAGTTCAGCATAACATTTCAGGCAAGGAGAAAGTCATTCAACGAAATAAGGGATTTCCAGAGCTTCCTGACCAAAACACCAGAACTCAATAGACAATTTGATCTTCAAATGCAGGCCTCCAGAGAATCATAAAAAGGTAAACAGAGGGGAAAAAACAAAAACAAAAACTTGCTACTCAATTAGGGCAAACTGTTTACCTCCCTATAAGGGAAGATGATACCTGTTAATCTTGAGAACTGTGCAGCTATTATGATAAAAGGGATATATGTAGAGGCAATGGGCATAAAGTAAATGATGTCATGTCAAAAATATGATTTAAGTAGGAGAAGGGATTGTAATAGGAGGTGTGAAAAGGGGGAAGCAGAAAATGGCAAATTATATCACAGGAAGAAATACAAAACTATAGTAGAAGGAAGGAGGGGAGGGAGATGAGCATTGTTTGAGAGGTACTCTCATCTGATTTGTTCAAAGGAGGGAACAATAATCTTAAGTAGATAAGCCTAACTAGCTCTATAGGTAGTAGGACGGGAAGGGGGAAGAAAGGGGAGGGTGGCTAAAAGGGAGGGAAGAAGCAATAAGAGTAAAGGGGAGTAAAAGGGAGGGGGGCTAAAAGAAGGAGGGGAAGGCTGCAGGAGGAGGGGGAGAAAAGTGAATACTATTGAGGAGGGGAAGGGAGACGGGAGAGCTAAAAGCACAAATGGTGGGAAAGAGGATGGAGGGAAATACACAGATTGTAATCATAACTGTAAATGTGAATGGAATGAACTCTCCCATAAAATGGAGACGGATAGCAGAATGGATTAAAAGCCATAATCCAACAATATGCTGCTTACAAGAAACACATTTGAAACTGGGGGATACACATAGGATAAAGGTCAAAGGATGGAGCAGAACATGTTGTGCTTCAGCTCATGTAAGAAAGGCAGCAGTAGCAATCCTAATCTCAGACAAAGCGAAAGCAGAAATAGATCTAATCAAAAGGGGTATGGATGGAAACTATATCCTGCTAAAAGGCACCATAGACAATGAAGCAATATCATTACTAAACATGTATGCTCCAAGTGGTGTAGCATCCAGATTCTTAGAGGAGAGGTTGGGGGAGTTGAAGGAAGAAATTGATAGCAAAGCTATACTAGTGGGGGACCTCAACCTCCCCCTCTCTGAACTCGATAAATCCAACCTCACAATAAACAAGAAAGAGGTAAAGGAGGTAAATAAAACTCTGGATAAGGTAGATATGATAGATCTTTGGAGAAAATTAAACGGGAATAGAAAGGAATATACCTTTTTCTCAGCGGTACATGGAACATTTACAAAAATTGACCATGTACTAGGACATAAAAATCTCACAATCCAGTGAAGAAAGGTAGAGAAAATCAATGCATCCTTTTCAGATCATAATGCATTAAAAATTACATGTAATAAAAGGCCATGGAAAGAGAAACCAAAATTCAATTGGAAACTTAATAATCTAATTCTAAAGAAGGGTTGGGTTAAAGCGGAAATCATAGAAACAATCAACAAAATCATTCAAGAGAATGACAATAGTGAGACAACATACCAAAACTTATGGGATACTGCAAAAGCAGTTATTAGGGGAAGTTTTATATCTTTGAAGGCTTACATTAATAAAATAGAGAAAGAGGAGTTCAATGACTTAGGCTTGCAGTTGAAAAAGCTAGAAAAAGAACAAATTGAAAATCCCCAAGTAAATAACAAATTAGAAATACTGAAAACCAAAAGAGGGATTAATAAAATTGAAATTAAGAAAACTATTAAATTAATAAATAAAATCAATAGTTGGTTTTATGAAAAAACTAATAAAATTGATAAACTTTTGGTCAGTCTGATTAAAAAAAAGAAAGAAGAAAATGAAATTACTAATATTAAAAATGAAAGGGGTGAACTCACCTTCAATGAGGAGGAAATTAAAACAACAATTAGAAACTACATTGCCCAACTTTATGCCCACACATTCGATAATCTAAATGAGAGGGATGAATATTTAAAAAATACAAATTGCCCAGATTAACAGAAGAGAAAGTTGAATACTTAAACAACCCCATCTCAGAAAAAGAAATTGAACAAGCCATCAATGAATTCCCTAGGAAAAAACCTCCAGGGCCAGATGGATTCACAAGTGAATTCTATCAAACATTTAAAGAACAGTTAATTCCATTTCTACATACACTATTTTTGAAAATTGGGAAGAAGGAGTCCTTCCAAGTTCTTTCTATGATACAAATATGGTTTTGATACCCAAACCAGGAAGAGACAAAGCAGAGAAAGAAAATTATAGACCAATTTCCCTAATGAATATATATGCAAAAATTTTAAATAAGATTTTAGCAAAACGAATACAGCATCTTATCATGAGATTAATACATTATGATCAGGTAGGATTCATACCAGGACTACAGGTCTGGTTCAATATTAGGAAAACTATTAGCATTATCGATCACATCAACAACAAAGCTAACAAAAACCACATGATTGTCTCAATAGATGCAGAAAAAGCTTTTGACAAAATACAACACCCATTCCTGCTAAAAACACTGGAGAACGTAGGAATAAAGGGTACTTTCCATGAAATAATAAGCAGTATCTATCTAAAACCTTCAGCAAGCATTATATGCAATGGGGATAAGCTAGATGCATTCCCAATAAGATCAGGGGTGAAACAAGGTTGTCCATTATCACCACTATTATTCAATATGATACTAGAAATGTTAGCTGTAGCAATTAGACAAGATAAAGTTATTCAAGGAATAAGAATAGCCAAAGAAGAAACTAAGTTATCACTCTTTGCAGATGATATGATGATTTACCTAGAGAATCCCAGAGATTCAAGTAAAAAATTACTTGAAATAATAAACAAATTTGGCAAAGTTGCAGGGTACAAAATAAACCCACACAAATCTTCTGCATTCCTATATATTAGCAACAAAGTCCAACAGCAAGAGATAGAAAGAGAAATCCCTTTTAAAGCTAGGGTAGACAGTATAAAATACTTAGGAGTCTACCTGCCAAAACAAACCCAGGAATTATATGAACACAATTACAAGACACTTTTTGCACAAATAAAGTCAGATTTAATAAGTGGAAAAACATTAGTTGCTCACGGGTAGGCTGTGCTAATATAATAAAAATGACAATTCTACCTAAATTAATTTACTTATTTAGTGCCATACCAATTAAACTATCAGACAATTACTTTCTAGAGCTGGATAAAATAATATCAAAATTCATTTGGAAAAACAAAAGATCCAGAATATCAAAGGGACTAATGAAAAGAAATGCTTGGGAAGGTGGCCTAGCGCTACCAGACCTCAAACTCTGCTATAAAGCAGCAATTATCAAAACCACTTGGTATTGGCTAAGAAACAGAGAGGTAGACAAGTGGAATAGACTTGGCACTCAAGACGCAGTAGGCAAGGAATATAGCAATCCTCTGTTTGATAAACCCAAGGACCACAGCTTCTGGGATAAGAACTCATTGTTTGACAAAAATTGCTGGGAAAACTGGATAACAGTGTGTCGGAAATTAGGCATAGACCCATACCTGACACCGTACACAAGAATAAAGTCCAAATGGGTACATGATGTAGGTATAAAGACTGATACCATGAATAAACTGGAGAAGCAAGGAATAGTGTATTTATCAGATGTATGGAGAAGGGAAGAATTCTTTACTAAAAGAGAGATAGAATGCATTATGAAATGCAAAATGGATAACTTTGAGTACATTAAACTGAGAAGTTTTTGCACAACCAAACCCAATGCAACCAAAATCCGGAGGGATGTAGTAAATTGGGAAAAAATTTTTACAGCTAAGCTCGGGGATAAAGGCCTCATTTCTAGAATATATAGAGAACTGACCCAAATGTATAATCATACAAGTCGTTCCCCAATTGATAAATGGTCAAAGGATATGAACACGCAATTTTCAGAGGAAGAAATTAAAGTTATCTATAATCATATGAAAAAATGCTCTAAATCACTATTGATTAGAGAGATGCAAATCAAAACAACTCTGAGGGACCACATCACACCTATAAGATTGGCAAACATGACAGAGCAAGAAAATGATAAATGCTGGAGAGGATGTGGGAGAGTTGGAACACTAATTCATTGTTGGTGGAGCTGCGAGTGCATCCAACCATTCTGGAGAGCAATTTGGAACTATACCCAAAGGGCTACAAAAATGTGCATACCCTTTGACCCAGCAATATCGCTACTAGGACTATATCCCCAAGAGATCATAAAAATGGGAAAGGGTCCCACATGTACAAAAATATTTATAGCAGCACTCTATGTAGTTGCCAAAAACTGGAAGTGAAGGGGATGTCCATCAATTGGGGAATGGCTGAATAAATTATGGTATATGAATGTAATGGAGTACTATTGTGCCATAAGAAATGATGAACAAGAAGACTTCAGAGAGTCCTGGAAGGACTTATATGACCTGATGCTGAGTGAAAAGAGCAGAACCAGGAGAACTTCGTGTACAGCAACGACCACAGTGTGCTAGAGTTTTTTCTGGTAAACTTGGAATTTTGTAATAACGCAAAAACTTCTTATAAAAAAAAAAATCCCAAAGGTGGTTCTCAAGGCAAAATGCCTTCCACGCTCAGAGAAAGAAATATGGAAGTCACTCACAAAATGTAGCAGATCATGTTTGTGTATGTGTATGTGTTTGTGTATCATGTTCTGATTTGTTATACGATTTCTTTCACTTATTTTAGTCTGACTACATAGCATGACTATAGTGAAAATATACTCAATAGGAAAGTATATGTAGAATCTATACAGAATTGTATGCAGTCGTGCGGAGGGAGGGGGTAGTGGAGGGTATGTGGGGGGGGGATAAAATCTCAATTGTATGGCAGTGATTATTAAACATTAAAAAATAAAAAAAATAAAAAAATATAAAAAAAGAAATAAAAAAAGAAATAAAAAAAATAAAAAAAAAAGAAAATGAGTGTTACAAGTTAAATAAAAAAAAGAAAAAGAAAAAGAAAAAGCTAAAAGCAGGTTTTTATTTTTTGTTTCCTGGATCAACCCTGGGGTTAGCTTGTTAAGTGTGTGGGAGGAGTGGTCTGGTCACAGGAGATCTCCTCAGCTGAACTGAGGCAAAGGCAAGCTCAGGGGATGGTGATCCCAGCTTCACTGTTGTCTTCCCATCTCCCCTGGAGAGCTGAGTCATGCCTAGATGCTAATGCATGTTCCCACCCCTCCTGGTGCTGAGGCTTGCCTGGGTCCTAGTGTGAGTTTCCTCTGCTCTGGGTCCTCTGTCTTTCTGGGTCGACTCCGCCACAGTAGGAGGAATCTCCCTTAGCTATTTTCCTAGCCTCAGGTGTTATGAGACTATTTGCCCCTTCTGGTGTTCCCGCTGATCCAGGATTTTTCTGGGGAAATATTTTATGGTTCTTTAAGGGTCATCGGGGGGAGGAGAGAGCATTTACTGATCACTCCACCATCCTGGCTCCCAGAAGTTCAAGTAGGTGATGTACCAAAGTTTAATCTTCAGGCTGAAGGTCTCAGGAGCTGCTGCGCTGATACCTAGCACTCAGCAGCTCTCATCTGCTTGGTTCAGCTTGTCTCCTGCCCTGCTGGTTCCACCCACACCTCTCAGGTTTCTCGGGTCCCTTCCTCTCTGCTGCACTGACCATGCTCCTGTGCACTGCGGGCTCACCCCAGTGGAACAGATCCTTCCTGTGGACCCTCCAGTCTAACCTGGGCTCTGAATCTGTCACAGTCTGTCTCCCACTGGATTCCACACCTCCAAAATTTAGTCAGATTCCCCTTTCAGAGGTATCCAAAGAAGTTTGTCCAAGAGCTTAGGTGAGTTGTTGCTCTCACTCCGCCATCTTGTCTCCGCCCCCCAGTAAAAGATGTAGACAGAATAAATTGAAAATCAGAGAGGAGGGTAGAGCATTAGCAGTTATGAAATTATGAAAGAAATTTTGAAGAACAGGGATTTGATTTGAATATGGAGGAAAGGAAACGAAGAGGAAATTGTTTATATACACATGTATATGTATATATACATATATATATACATATATATATACATATATATATATGTGTGTATATATATATATATATATATATGTGTGTGTGTGTGTGTATATATATATATATATATATATATATATATATATATATATATATATATATATATATATATGAGAAACAGAGAAAGAGAGAGATGGAGTGACACAGAAAGACACAGAGAGAGAAATAGCATTTTATGCACCAGGGACTACTAATACAAAGGCATGAAGCCAAAAAAAAAAAATGGAGAGTTTTGTTTCGAGTACGGCGTGTAGGCCAATGTGACTGTATAGCAGCACATTGAAATGGAAGTAAAATATAAGAAGACTGGAAAGATATAAAGGGTTGAATTTAGGAAGAGATTTAAATATTCAGGATGCTTTGTTTTGTATGTTTTTCCCCACTAAAGGTGACATGGAACTATTGAAATTCATCAATTAGTGGGAAGAGATGCACAGACCTATGCTTTATGAAAATCAATCTGACAGCTAAGTGGAGGTTGAATTAGACTTGGAAGAGGTTTGAGGTAAGAGAATGAATTAGAATATTCCTGCAGCACCTCAAGTAAGAGGTTTGAAGCCCCTAACTGATATAGTGACTGTGTAAGCTGAGAAAAATTAATGTGAAAAAAATAATTTAAATTCATTCTTTCCACTATACCACAGTGCTTGATTTTCATGCACATCCAACTTTAAGTCTTCCCATACTTAGCAGGAGGTGGATTTTGGAGAATGCTAGACACATATAATCTTGCTGATAAAAAGTAAACTATGGCAATCTTAACAAACTAAAAGCCCTAGTCTATTTTCATCTCAACCCATTTAACTATTTTAATCTTGGTTTTTGCATCTTTTTTTCTGTTTGAGAAAATGCCTTCCAAGCTTCTGTCTTGTCTGCTGATTAAGACTTTATTTCTAACCTTTGATTCCCTTAGCTGCTCTTGGAGGGCTGAGCTTTTAGACTTATCAAGTGTTAGAAACTGTTTTCCTAAATACTTGAAATATTTTTTTCACAACACTTTTCTTTTGAATGGAACAGAAATTATAACAAGAATATTAAAATGAGATTCAAAGTAGTTTCATGAAAGGAAACCAGAGAAAAGAGTATCCTAATCCACTATTTAAATTAATGAAACTTTCAAAAAATTAATCCACTCAAACTTTCAGAGCTATATTTACAGAAATACATGGAGAGCTATACTCACAGAAGTTGAGAGTAGGAGGGATTTCAAAAGTATTCAAAGGTATAAGATGTACTTGAATGATATCCTTCTCTATGGCATCTCTAAAATACAACTGTTTAGAGACTGTTTGAAGACCTTACCTTATAATTCAGCTACTAGGCTCAAGGGCACCACATTTTCCTTTTTTATATGGCCCCAATTTCAGAAAATGTTCTGTCTTTTATAGAAGAAAGTGTAAAATATCTCATCGGATGAACAACTGATGCAGAAAAAAGGTCTTAGGAGATACAATGTCAGAATCATTGAGCTACCTGAAAGCCATAATCAAAGGAAAGACCTGAACATCATATGCCAAGAAATTATCAAAGAAAACTACCTGGATATCCTGGAACTAGAGGGCAAAATAGACATTGAAAGAATCTACTGATCACCTCTAGAAAGAGATTCAAAAATGAAAACTCTGGGGAACATTATAGTCAAATTTCAGAGCTATCAGATCAAGGAAAACATATTGCAAACAACCAGAAAGAAAAAAAACACAATTTAAATGTCATGGAGTCACAATCAGGATTAAACAGGACTTAGTAACTGCAATATTAAAGGATCAGAGGTCATGAAATATGATATTCCAGAAGGCAAAAGAGGTAGGATTACAACCAGGGATCACATACACAGTGAAATTGAGTACAATACTTCAAAGGGGAGGAAGTATTTATTCAATGAAGTGAAAGGATTTCAAGCTTTCTTAAGAAGAAGACTAGAGCTGAACCAAAAATTTTACCTCCAATATGTAGACTTAAGAGAAGATAAAAAGGAAAAAAGAAAACATTTGTGATTCAACAGAGCTAAGCTGTTTATATCCCACCATGAGATTAGACACCTATAAGTCTTAAGAATTATACCATTAGAGGCGGAGCCAAGATGGTGGAGTAGAAAAGCACAGATATGGAGGCTTCCCCACACAGCCCATAAAATATTTGTAGAGAGGAAGTCTCAACAAATTTTGGAGCAACAGGAACGAGAACAACAGAGTGGAGGAGATTTCCAACCCAGGGTGACCTGAAAGATCCATGGGAAATGTCAGTTGCACAGGACGTGGAGGGGAGCTCAGCATAGCCTTAGCTGTTTGGCTCAGGAACAGCCCTCAGGGGCAGATGCTCCAGTAGCAGAATCTCCAGTCCCAGGAGCAGGAGGTTCACAGATCCCTCATCCCACAGGTGCCAAAGGTCAGTGATGGGTTTTTTTTTCAGTTGGCTGGGAAGGGAGAGGGAACCTCCCATAGCTCTGGCCTTAGGCAATTGCCACAGAGGTTACATGGGCAGGCCACAGGACGTGCTTCCACTGTTGGAGCATAAAAACCCTGGGGGCATTGAGGAGCTGATTCTTGCCTTGTCTAGGTGTGGAGGCCCTGGGGGAGCTGGTCTTTGTCTTCCACTGAATGGTGGCCCTGCCCATCCAGCTTATCTAAAAATCGACCCCCAGTGCTGACTTGGCAGAACTAGGAGCCAGGTGGCTGTCGAGAGGTAACTGCTAAGATTTTGGGCACAAAAATCCCTCCCTGCATCCCGACCAGTATAAGCTTGATTGTGCCACCTTGGAGGAACTGAGATCTTACAGATTCCCAGAGTATACCCTACTCTTGACAAAGGACCCAAAAGTCAAGTAACTGTTTGGGAAAATGCACCAAAAAGGGAAAAAAATAAGAGCATAGAAGGTTACTTTCTTGGTGAACAGATCTCTCCTCCCATCCTTTCAGATGAGGAAGAACAATGCTTATCATCAGGGAAAGACAAAAAAGTCAAGGCTTCTGTATCCCAAACATCCAAAATAAATATTCAATAGGCTCAGGCCACGGAAGAGCTCAAAAAGGATTTTGAAAATCAAGTAAGAGAGGTGGAGGAAAAACTGGGAAGAGAAATGAGAGAGATGTAAGAAAAGCATGAAAAGCAGGTCAACACCTTGCTAAAAAAGACACAAAAAATGCTGAAGAAAATAACACCTTGAAAAATAGGCTACCTCAATTGGCAAAAGAGGTCCAAAAAGCCAATGAGGAGAAGAATGCTTTCAAAAGTAGAATTAGCCATATGGAAAAGGAGGTTCAAAAGCTCACTAAGGAAAATAGTTCTTTCAAAATTAGAATGAAACAGATGGAGGCCAATGACTTTATGAGAAACCAAGAAATCACAAAAAAAAAAAAGAATGAAAAAATGGAAGATAATGTGAAATATCTCATTGGAAAAACAACTGACCTGAAAAATAGATCCAGGAGAGACAATTTAAAAATTATGGGACTACCTGAAAGCCATGATCAAAAACAGAGCCTAGACATCATCTTTCACGAAAACCAATGAAAACTGCCCTGAGATTCTAGAACTAGGGGGCAAAATAAAAATTGAAAGAATCCACTGATCACCTCCTGAAAGAGATCCCAAAAGAGAAACTCCTAAGAATATTGTGGCCAAATTCCAGAGCTCCCTGGTCAAGGAGAAAATATTGCAAGCAGCTAGAAAGAAACAATTCAAGTATTGTGGAAATACAATCAGGATAACACAAGATCTAGCAGCTTCTACGTTAAGGGATTAAAGTACTACGAATATGATATTCCAGAAGTCAAAGGAACTAGGACTAAAACCAAGAATCACCTACCCAGCAAAACTGAGTATAATACTTCAGGGTAAAAAATGGTCTTTCAATAAAATAGAGGACTTTCACACATTCTTGATGAAAAGACCAGAGCTGAAAAGAAAATTTGACTTTCAAATACAAAAATGAAGAAAAGCATGAAAAGGTAAACAGCAAAGAGAAGTCATAAGGGACTTACTAAAGTTGAACTATTTACATTCTTACAGGGAAAGACAATATTTGTAACTCGTGAAACTTTTTTTCAGTATCTGGGTAGTTTGTGGGATTGCACACACACACACACACACACTCACACACACACACACACACAGACAGAGAGAGAGAGAGAGAGACAGAGACAGAGACAGAGAAAGACAGAGAGCACAGGGTGAATTGAGTAGGATGGAATCATATCTTAAAATAATGAAATTAAGCAGTGAGAGAAATATGTTGGGAGGAGAAAGGGAGAAATGGAATGGGGCAAATTATCTCTCATAAAAGAGGCAAGCAAAAGACTCATTAGTGGAGGGATAAAGAGGGGAGGTGAGAGAAAAACATGAAGTCTACTCTCATCACATTCCACTAAATGAAGGAATAAAATGCACACTCATTTTAGTATGAAAACCTATCTTACAATACAAGAAAGTGGGGGAGAATGGGATAAGCTGGGTTGGGGGACGATGGAAGGGAGGGCAGTGGGAGGAGGGAGCAATTAGAAGTCAACACTCTTGGGAAGGGATACGATCAAAAGAGAGAATAGAAGAAATGGGGGGCAGAATAGGATGCAGGGAAATATAGTTATGACTGTTATGGAAGTCATTCTCAAAACTACACAGTTATGGCCTATATGGAATTGCTTGCCTTCCCAAAGGAAATGGGTGGGAAGAGAAGATGGAATTCAAAGTTTTGGGAACAACTGTTGAATATTGTTCTTGCAACTAGGAAAAAAGAAATACATGTAATGGGGTATAGAAATTTATCTTGCCCTACAGGACAAAAGAGAAGATGAAGATAAGGAAAGGGAGGGATGTTAGAAGGGAGGACAGATTGGTGATAGGGGTCATTAGAATGCTTGATGTTTTGGGGTGGGGGGGAGAAATGGGGAGAAAATTTGGAAACCAAAAATTTTGTGGAAATGAATGTTGAAAGCTTACATAAATAAATTTAAATACAAAAAAAAGAATTGTACCATTAAAAGTGATGTTAGAAAGAATCGATATAGATAGAGGCTATGGGTATAAGGTGAATTTGATGCAACGACATAAAAATTGATTAAATTATGAGAAAGAGGAGCACACTGGGTGCAGAAAGAAGAGAAAGGTAGGGAAGGTTAAATTATATCACATGAAGAGGCACAAAGGGCCTATTGTAGTGAAGAGGTACTTGTGAGTACAGATAGTTTTCATGACTTGGACGTTATTCTAATGAGAATTGGTTCAAATATTGAACAATATGCACAATAAGTTCAATGTAGAAATGTTTAATCTGACAAGGAAGTAAGTGAGGATGAGATTAAGTAAGGGGGTAAGTAGTACTGAGAAAAAGGAAGACAGATTAGTAGATGCGGAGAACAGAAAGGATATACTGGTGTGGAGGAAAAGGATGAAAGAAAAGAGAGGACAAACAGGAAAAATAGAACGGAGGAAAATACACGGTTATTAATTATGTGAATGTGAATGGGATAGATATTCCCATAAGATGGAATTTGAGATCAAAGTAGATCAAAATCCATGATTCTATGATATGTTGTTTACAAGAGGTACGCATGAAGTAGAGAGATGCACATAAAGTAATAGTAAGGGACTGGAACAGAAAATATTATGCTTTAGTGAAAAACAAAAAGTAATAGTAGCAATCCTGATCTCAGACAAGGTGAAAACACAAGTAGATCTAATTTAAAGAGATAAGGAAAGAACTTGTATCTAACAAAAAGCTACCAAAGACAATGAAGTAATGTCAGTATTAAACATATATGCACCAAGTAGTACAGAATGCAGATTCTTAAAGGTGAATTTCATTGGGGTACAGTAGGAAATACTGTAATAATGTGAGACCTTACATGCCTCACCAAAGAATATGACAAATACAGTGAAAATATAAACAAAAAAGAAACTAAGGTGGTGAATACAATCTTTGAAAAGTTAGACATGACAGACCTTTGGAGAAAATTGAATGTAGATAGAAATGAATATCATTTGTTTTCAGTAGCACCTGTATATACAAAATATTGCTCATATATTAGAACATAAAACCTAAATATGAGATGTAGAAAGACAGAAATATTAAATGGATACTTTTTAGATCACAATTAAAACAAATAATCTAATCCTAAAGTATAAATGGGTTAAAGAGCAAATTGTAAGAACAATTAACAATTTCACTAAAGAGAATGACAATAATGAGACAGCATGCCAGAATTTATGAGATGTAGTCAAAACAGAACATAGAGAAAAATTTATTATTCTAATTTTTTTTGTTTTCTAGTATACAATTTATTTATATTTCAGTTTTTAACATTCACTTCCACAAGAATTTGAATTCAAAATTTTCTTCCCATCTCTCCCCACCCCCCACCCCAGGACAGCATACACCCTATCCACTCCCTCCTCCAGTCTGTCCTCCCTTCTTTTACCCACTATTCTTCTGTCTCCTTTCCCCTCTATTTTCCTGTAGGGCAAAATAGATTTCTATATTCTATTGATTGTACAGCTTAACTTCCAGTTGCATGCTGAAACAATTTTTAACACTCATTCTTAAACTTTGAGTTCCATATTCTCTCCCTCCCTCCCTCCCCATCCTCTTTGAGAAAACAAACAATTCAATAGAGGTTATACATGTGCAGCATTGCAAAGCACTCCCATAATAGTCGTGCTTTAAAAAACTAATGGCATTTCCCTCTGTCATATCCTGCCCTTCATTTATTCCATTCTCATCCTTGACCTGTCCTCCCTCAATAGTGTTTGCTTCAGATTATCTGTTTCCCCAATTTGCTCCCACTTCTATCATCTTTCCTCTCCCATCACCTTCTCCCTTGCCTTCTTGCAGAGTAAAGTAGTTTTCCATATCCAATTGAGTCTGCACTATTCTCTACTTAAGCCAAATCCCATAAGAGTAGGCTCCTCTTCCCCTACATTGAAAGAGCTTTCTTCCCTCTTTTGTGTGAGTAGTTTGCTACATTCTAACTCGCCCTTTGTCTTACTCATAGTACATTCCATTCAAAAATAAATTTTATTTGTTTTAGGTATTTTCCCTTCAGCTCACCCTTTGTCTATGTATGTGTGTGTGTATGTGTGTATATGTGTCTGTGTATATATATACACACATATGTGTATATATGTATATATACACATATATATCATATATGTGTTTGTGTGTGTGTGTGTGTGTGTGTGTGTATACATGACAAAGTCTAGGGTCTGACCTCAGGCCCAAGGCAGCATAGAGTGAAGGGGGTGGCAGAACCCACAGCAGCCACAGCAGCAGCAGGGACAGAGACTGCAACTCTTTCTGGAGCATTAGGCCCATAGACTGTGAGGTAATCAAGTGGCTAGCAGGACACTTCTCTACTGGAAGCAGAGATCTACCTTGACAAAGAGCTCAAAAATCAAGTAAATGGCTCTCAAAATGAGCAAAGATCACAAAAAAAGAGTTATAGTATAGAATTTTAATTTGGTCACAAGGAAGATCAGATCATACAACCAGAAAGAAACAGTCAAAGCTCCTCCACCCAAAGCCTTCAAGATAAAATATGAATTGGTCTCATGTCATGGAAGAGCTCAAAAAGGATTTTGAAAATCAAGTAAGAGCAGTAGAGCAAAAATTGAGAAGAGAAATGAGAGTGATGTAAGAAAATTATGAAAAAAAATGCGTCAGCTGCTTGCTAATGGAGACTCAAAAAATGTTGAAGAAAATAACATTGTAAAAATTAGCCTAACCCAAATGACAAAAGTGATCCAAAAAGCCAATGAGGAGAAGAATGTCTTAAAAAGCAGAATTAGTCAGAAGGACAAGGAAATCCAAAAGCTCACTGAAGAAAATAATTCCTTAAAGATTAGAATGGAATGTACGGAAGCTAATGACTTCATGAAAAATCAAGAAATTATAAAACAAAACCAAAGAAATGAAAAAGCAACAGGAAAGGGGAAATATCTCATTGGAAAAACAACTGACCAGGAAAATAGATCCAGGAGAAGCAATTTTAAAACTATGGGAATACCTGAAAGTCATGATCAAACAAAGAGCCTAGACATCACCTTTCGATAAATTATCAGGGAGACTGCCCTGATGTTCTCGAACCAGAGGGTAAAGTAAATTTTGAAAGAATTCACTGACCACATCCTGAAAGAGATCCCAAAAGGAAAACTCCTAGGAATACTGTAGCCAAACTCCAGAGCTCCCAGGTCAAGGAGAAAATATTGCAAGCAGCCAGAAAAAAAAATTGAGTACTGTGGAAATACAATCAGGATAACACAAGATCTAGCAGCTTTTCATTAAGGGATCAAAGGGCTTGGAATATGATACTCCAGAAGTCAAAAGAATTGGGAATAAAACTAAGAATTACCTGCTCAGAAAAACTGACTATAAGATTTCAGGGAGAGAAATGATCATTCAGTGAAATAGAGAACTTTCAAGCGTTCTTGATGAAAAGACCAGAGTTGAATAAAAAATCTGATTTTCAAGCACAAGAATAAAGAAAAACATGAAAAAGTAAACAGAAAAGAGAAATCATAAGGGACTTACTAAAGCTGAACTGTTTTCATTCATACATAGAAATATAATATTTATAACTCTTGAGACTTTTCTTAGTACTAGGGTATTTGGAGGGATTATATACATATAGATAGAGGGCACTGGATGAGTTGAATAGGAAAGTATGATATCTAAAAAATAAAATTAAGTGGTGAAGGAGGAATATATTGGGAGGAGAAAGGAAGAAATAGAATAGGGCAAATTATCTCTCACATAAAAAAGGCCAGAAAAAGCTTTTTCAACAGTAAGGAAGAGCAGGGAGGTGAGAGGAAAAAGTGACCATTACTCTCATCACATTTGGCTTAAGGAGGGAATAACATGCGCACTCAATTTGTTATGAAACTCTATCGTACACTACAGGAAAGTAGGGGAGAAGGGGATAAGTGAGGTGAGAGAACGATAGAAAACAGGGCAAATGGGAGGAGCAAGTGAATAGAAGTTAATACTTTTGAGGAGGGATAGGGTCAAAAGAGAGAATAAAATAGAATAAATGTGGGACAGGAGAGGATGGAAGAAAATAACAGTTAGTCTTCCACAACAGGACTTTATGGAAGTCTTTTGCATAACTACACATGTATAACATATATTGAATTGCTTGCCTTCTCAGTAGGGATTGGTGGGGAGGGAGGATGGAAGAGGAATTGGAACTCAAAGTTTTAAAAACTAATGTTAAAAATTGTTTTTTCCAAGCAACTGGGAAATAAGATACACAGGTAATGGGTTATAGAAATCTATCTTGTCTTCCAAGAAAATAGAGGCAATGGGGTAAGAGAAGGGAGGGATGTGATAGAAGGGAGGACAGTTTGGGGAAAGGGGTAATAATAATGCACAGTCTTGGACTGGGTGGAGGGGAGAGATAGGGATAAAATTTGGAACTCAAAATCTTATGGAGAAGAATGTTGAAACGTAAAATACATAAGCAATTTAGAACTTTTAAAAGTGTGCTTAAAACACTGTCTAGTGTTTAGACTTAAGATTGAAGAGTATTTGTTTTCTATTAATTAAGGAACAATGTTGCCTATGCAAACATCCAAAAGATGACATGCTATAATCATGCAAGTATATAAATATTTCAGTTTTTCCTATTTTAGTTCAGAGAGTAGAAAATGAAGGACCGGGGAAAATAGATCTAGTCTTAATAAATCAAAATCAGTATTTATTAAGAAATCAGGATAACTTTGCTTCAGCAGTACCACTAGTTGGTCTGTTTCCCAAAGAGATCACAAAAATGAGTCAAGGGTCCATACGTACAAAAGTTTTTATAGTAGCTTTTTTGTGGTGGCAAAGAACGAGAAATTGAGGGGATGCTCATCAATTGGGACATGACTGAAGAAGTTATTGCATGTGAATTTAATGCAATACCATTGTGCTTTAAGAGACGATGAGCAGGTAGATTTCAGAGAAACTTGGAAAGGCATGCATGAACCAATACTGAGTGAAATGAACAGAACCAAGAGAGTATTGTGGACAGTAAGGGAAAAATTGTGCAATGGCCTGTTTTGATACATTTGACTTTTCTCAGCAATACAATGATCTAAGAAAATTCAAAAAGACTCATGATGTCAAATGCTCTCCACATCTAGAGAATGAATTATGGAGTCTGAATGCAGATAGAAGTATATTTTAATTTTGTTTTTTTTTCCTTAGGATTTTTCCATTTTTTTTCTGATTCTTCTTTCACAACATGACAAATGTGGAAATATATTTAACATGATTGTACATGTATAATTTATATCAGATTATTTGCTGTCTTTGTGTGGAGGAAGGGAGGGAGAAGAAATTGGAATCATATAAAAGTGAATGGTTAAATCCAAAAAAAAATAGTGAATAAAACCAACCCTTATAAAGTAAATTGGGTGGAGAAAAGTAAAAGTTAAATTTAAAAAAGGATAAATATTTTCATATGTTGATTTCATTCTTTAGAATGTAAGCTTTTTATGGGAGGACACTAATTTTTGTTCTCTTTATGTCATCAGTAACTCACTCAGTGTCATGCATGTAGCAGTACTTTAAAAATTCTTGTTGAGGTAAATTGGGTATTATGTGATAGAAAAAGACAATATATGGAATAAGATGCAAAGATTTTCAAATTCACTTAAAAGAAGTAACCCTGTCCTCCTATAAACCATCCTTTGTTGCCAATTTCTCCATGGTAACCACATTTTTGAACCTCACATAAAATCCTTTTGAAAAAAATCTCATTTCAATTGCATATTATTTTCTTTGAATCTGCATGGAACGAGACAATCTGGAGCACATGGTCATCTTATTTATTAGAGAGAGGGTACTGAGTTTGATGCATGAAGCCCGAGATTCAGCGTGATAGAAGTTCTTATGTCTTTATATGTTTTATAACACATATGCATTCATATAAAGTACAAAAACAGGAGCACTGAAAAATCTATTTATATGTTGTGAATTCCAAGTAAATTCTCAACTATAGACACCTGCAACAGTGAGTAAACAAGAAGACTATGACAAATCTCTTCCTTAAAAAAACAAACAAGCAAACAACAGCAACAACAACAACAACAAGGCTTACACAAAGCTTTATTGGGAAAAGTATATGTGGCATAAGAAAGTATGTGTCTTGGTGAATTATTCCAAATTTTCAGTTACCTCTGCCTATGGCCTCTACCAACATATTTTATTGTAACAGATAAAGGATAATTAAATGAACTTCTTTTTAAAGGTTTTAAATGAACTCACTTGATTGATGGGTGTTTTAAAGCACATCATACAGATCTAAATGTGTGATGATTTCTTAATTATTTTATCTTCTAACTTCAAGAAGTTTGTACCATTTTAAGTTAATGAAGCATATCGAACTTAGCTACTCAGAATAAAATAATAAAATAGTGTTAAATACATACTTCATAAGAATATTGCAAAAAAGCAGATAGAATCCTTATATCACTGCAGTAGATATATGAAACCTTAGTTATCAAAAGAATATTTAAAATTATCCCCAATTTATATAGCATTCAAATATTGAAACAGTGGCTAATTAAATAATTTGGAAAAAAAAAATTAGGATATCAACATATATTGGTAGCACTCCTTGAATGAGACAATTCATCTTGATCACTAAAGGAATTCTTTTTTTCTTTTGTTTTTTTTTTTAATGTTTATTTACTTTTAGTTTTCAACATTCATTTCCACAACATTTTGAGTTCCATTTTTTTCTCCCCATCTGTTCCCCCTCCCCCACCCCAAAACACGGGGCATTCTGATTACCTCTTCCCCCAATCTGCCCACTCTTCTGTCACACCTCTCCCTTCACTTATCCCCATCTTCTCTCTTTTTTTGTAGGGAAAGATAGATTTATATACCCCATCATGTGTATTTTTTATTTCCCAGGTTTATGCAAAAATAATTCTCAGCATTCGTTTCTAAAACTTTGAGTTACAAATTCTCTCCCTTCCTCCCTCCCCACCCATCCCCTCTGAGAAGGCAAACATTGAACATAGGCTATATATGTGTATTTTTGCAAAAGATTTCCATAATAGTCATGTTGTGGAAGACTAACTGTATTTCCCTCCATCCAATCCTGCCCCCCCATTTATTCTATTCTCTCTTTTGACTTTGTCCCTCCTCAAAAGTGTTTACTTCTAATTACTCCCTCCTCCCATTTAGCTGCCCTTCTATCTTCCCCCCCACCACACTTGTCCCCCACTCCCCTATTTTCTTGTCGTGCAAGACAGATTTTCATACCAAAGTGAGTGTGCATGTTATCCCTTCCTTAATTCAAATGCGAGGAGAGTAAGCTTCACCTTTTCCCTCTCACCTCCCCCCTTTTCCCATCCATTGAAAAAGCTTTTTCTTGCCTCTTTTATGAGAGATAATTTGCCTCATTACATTTCTCCCTTTCTCCTTCCAATATTTTCTGCTCTCACCCCTTAATTTTATTTTTTTGATATCATCCCTTCCTATTCAACTCACCCTGTGCTCTCTGTCTATATCTATATGTATATATCTATATGTATATATATATATATATATGTTTGTATACATATATATGTGTGTGTATATGTGTATGTATATGTGTATATATATAATATATGTATATATATACATATATATATATATATATGTATGTGTATGTATATATATATATATATATATATATATATATACTTTACTAAGTCCCTTGTGATTTTTCTTTCCTCTTTACTTTGTTATGCTTCTCATGATTTGTGTGTTTGAAAGTCAAATTTTCCATTCAGCTCTGGTCTTTTCATCAAAAATGATAGAAAATCCTGTATTTCATTGAATGATCATTTTTTCCCTGAAGGATTATACTCAGTTTTGCTGGTTAGGTGATTTTTGGTTTTAATCCTGGTTCCTTTGACTTCTGAAATATCATATTCTGAGCCCTTTGATCCCTTAATGTAAAAGCTGCTAGATCTTGTGTTATCCTGATTGTATTTTCTCAGTACTCCAATTGTTTCTTTCTACCTGCTTGCAATATTTCCTCCTTGACCTGTGAACTCTTGAATTTGGCTACAATATTCCTAGGAGTTGTCCTTTTCAGATCTCTTTCAGGAGGTGATAGGTGGATTCTTTCCATGTTTGTTTTGCCCTCTAGTTCTAGAATATCAGGTCAGATTTCCTTGATAATTTCATGAAAGATGATGTCTAGGTACTTTTTTTGATATTGGCTTTCAGGTAGTTCCATAATTGTTAAATTGTCTCTCCTGGATCTATTTTCCAGGTCAGTTGTTTTCTGTTTTGTTTTTTTTTCCAACTAGATATTTTACTTTATCTTCTATTTTTTTATTCTTTTGGTTCTGTTTTGCAATTTCTTGGTTTCCCATGAAGTCATTAGCTTCCATCTGCTCCATTCTAATTTTTAAAGAACTATTTTCTCTAGTTCATTTTTGAACCTCCTTTTCCATTTGGATGACTCTACTTTTTAAAGCATTCTTCTCATCATTGGCTTTTTGAACCTCTTTTGAAAATTGAGCTAGACTAGTTTTCAAGGTCTTATTTTCTTCAGTATTTTTTGATCTTTAACAGGCTGTTGACTTGCTTTTCACAATTTTCTTTCATTGCTCTCCTTTCTCTTCCCAATTTTTCCTCCATTTCTTTTACTTGATTTTCACAATTCTTTTTGAGCTCTTCCATGGCCTGAGAGCATTGAATATTTATTTTGGAGGCTTTGTATGCAGAAGCCTTGACTTTTATGTCTTCCTCTGATGGTATGCATTGTTCTTCCTCATCTGAAAGGATAGGAGAAAATACCTGTTCATCAAGAAAGTAGCCTTGTATAGTGTATTTTTTTTTCCCTTTTGGGGCATTTTCCCAACCAGTTACTTGACTTTTGAGTCCTTTGTCAAGAGGAGGGTACACTCTCGGTAGGAGGATATGTTTTTAGTTCCTACAAGGTGGCACATTCAAGGGAAAGAAGTTTGCTTCCCTCCTGGCCTGCACTCTGGTCTGGGAGCAAACACAAGCACTCTTCTATCTAGGATCTGTGAGTAGGATTCCCTCTCCAGTGCCTCCAGCAGCTCCTCCATGCCTGTCAGTGCTCCTCCTCACCCCAGGGCGACCACTCAGAGCTGAGAACCATATTAGCAGCTGAATTCCCCCATAGTCTTTAATGGGAGGGCTCCAAAAATGCATGCTGCTGCTTCAGTGGCTGCTGCTGGTGAGTCTAGATCACGTTTCCTTCTCACCCAAGTGAAAGGGTTTTGTCACTGAACTTTGAAGATGTATTTGAAGTTTCTGGGTTGCACAATCTTGGAATTGCTGCTGCCGGTGGCACCCTGAAGCCCACACTGGTTCTTTCCCTGTTGTGGGGCAGAGTTGCTGGGCTGTGCTCCACTCCAAGCCTGGTGCGATACATCTTTCCTGTCAGCGTTCCAGGCTAACTTGGGCTGGAAATCTCTTTCACTGTGTCATTTTGTGACTTTTGCTGATCTAGAATTTGTTTAAAGCCATTTTTTTTTACAGATATATTATGAGCTATGGGGAGGGGGGGAGTTTCTACAGGTCTCTCTTTCAACTCTGCTATCTTGGCTTGGTCCCCCTAAAGGAATTCTTACAAACAGTTAAACAGTGACATCAATGTTGATTATATCTATACATGTCTGTCTGTATGTGTATATACATATACATATACACACAATATACATACACGCATTATATACACACCTATATATGCATCATATATAAATATATATATATATATATATATATATATACATACGCACACATAAAAATATTCTTAAGGTAATCCTTAAGACAGTAATTATTATGAAATCTGGAAGTAGGCTTTCATTTTGGATCAATTCAAACAAAACTAATATAATATACATGATGGTCCTGACATACATATGTTGATAATTATTCTACTATAAATAGATATAGATCCATATTTTACTATATATATAATATATATACATATATATAATATATATAGTAAATAAGTATAGATCCATATTTTACTATGTATATAATATATATACATATATATAATATATATACACATATATAATATATATACATATATATATACCTAGAAATAGATGTAACAGAATTTAACTGAGTGAAAATTTATAGAAATAAGTAGGTATAATGAAGTATGAGAGAGTTATTGATAATGTTTTACTAAGGGAAATTTAACTTTCTATTTGCTTGATGGTGTCTTGTTTCAACTAACAAAAGGCATCTGAAACAGTGTGTACAAACTGAATAAATCTGAAATGAAATTGTACTGAATGGTGATAAGGAAGATCACACAGTGATCCCTTCTACATTGTGGGAGTTAGGGGCATGGCACTCCCATGATCTGGAAAGTCCACATAGAAATTTTTGTCTCTTCTTTTGTATCAGAGAACTATTATTTTTTTTCTTTTTCTTTTATGACATGTTTACAATACCTTATTATAAAATTTAGGTTAATATTATATACTATATATATATATGTTTTATGCATTTATCAGTTTTTAAACCTTTTCTCTTTCATCTATTGGCTTTCACATATCATCTGTGACTTTCACAAGACAACCAAACATTCCCAAGTAATTTATTATGCTGACCTAAAATATACTGAAGCCATGATGGAAAAAGGCATCATGTGGAAAGGATAATGGTACTTACACTTCAAGGATACCTATTCAAATCCACTTTAGTAAGCTTTTTTCTTTGCAATTTTTTGTATTCCAAGACCTGTTCTAGGTTTCTTTTATTTGGTTACTCATTTATCATTTTATTGTTTAATTTCAATTATTTCTTGCATATTGTTCCTTGTAATACTTGAACCAAGTGAGTTCTAGAGTAAGGAGGAATTTAATTCAAATGTAGCCTCACATGTTTACTAGCCATGTGACCGGGGGCAAGTAATTTAACCTCTAGCTGCTTCAGTTTTCTCAGCTGTAAAATACAGATAATAAGAGCTCCCACTTCTAAGATGAGTGATGTTCAAATAAAACATTTGTAGAATGCTTACCACAGTAGTTGGCAAATAGTAAGTGCTAAAAAAATATTTATTCCTGTCCCCTTCCCTTGGTAGAAAATTGACTTGAATATATTTATCTGTATGCATTCAGTGTGCTCTTCTTATAATGAATCAACAAGTAACACTTATTTTTCAGGTACCTATATTTTATACACAATATGAAGCACTGCAGATATGAGTGGGAATTAACAATATTGCCTTTATGCTCATCATATTTTATAAAATTTTATTTTTAAGAGGCCAACTTTTGTCGTTGTAACCCTACTGTTTAGTAGATTGCTTAGCTTTATATTTATTGAATTGAATTTAAGGGTTATCAGAAGGTAATAAACAATGAAAATACATTAAACTAAGTAGTCTTCACATTGACAAATGACCATGTGAGTTTTAGATGAAAACACATCAGATATTAGAATCTATACTTTACCAGTTAAGAATTATATAAAACAGTTTAATCACTGTTCTGTCGAATGTGAGTTAAGGTACGTGTAGGAAAAAGGTAGAAAGAAAGAAAGGATGGTGGTAAGGAAAAAGAGAATAGGAAAGAATAAGAAAGAAGGAGGGAAAGAGAGAAAGAAAGCAAGAGAGAAAAATCATGTAAATAGAGACAAGGATATAGACAGAGAGAAAATCTGAGACAAAAAGAGACAGAAACACAGGAAAACCGGCAAAGACAAATGAAACGCACATCTTATCTGCTTCACCAAAGAGATTCACAAAGACATGATAAATAAAATTTAAAAACCACTTTTTACAAGAGATAGAAACAGAAAGAACCATTTTACAATAAGATCAGATGCATCATAAGAGGATGAGGTATTCCGAAATGATGAAATAAACCAGATCAAATGAAATCGTATTACCAAAGGAAAAAAGGCAAAAATGAGCTTTCTAATTCCAGATAATCAAAGAGCTCACCCTCAAAAAAGGGAGATATAGAGGTAACATCATGGTGAAAATAAATTACAGGCATATAACTTCAAGATTAATGTGATGATCACTCTTTGTTTCAAATTCCCAAGGTAGTATAGTATCAGCAACTAGATCTAATGGAAGACTTACTATCAGATACTTGGCAGAGGTATCTGTTTGTTTAAAGCAAAGTAGTTCCTAAATTCTGGCTTTTCCAGCTTTATCATTTCATTGTTCAAAAGATGGAAAAAGAAATGAGTATTAATGCCACTAAGGGCCTGCTTCTGACTAATAAAGAACAGGTGTACAAAATAGGAACAATAGGAACAATTGAGGGCAATGATCATGATATTGTGAAGTTTTAATCGGTAAAGAACATAAGACTATGTATAGTCTGATACATACCATTTATGGTAGGAGAGAGAATTTCAAAGAATTCTATTGTAGTAATCATGGCAATTTTATTCCAATGAAGAGAAAAAAGAGTAGGGAAATGTAAATAGAGATCATTGTAACCACATGGTAAAAATGAACTTAAATTTTAGTAGACTATCTACAAAAATGGAATTGAGGCTTGATAATTGAGGATATCGAATTGTGCCTCCAATGTTCCACTTTAGATTATCTACACCCTTTCTTATGCATACTAGAATTTCTGGGAGGGATAACTAGCTATCCTTTAAACCTCTTCCTTGGATAGCCTGTACTTCATACAGACCTGGCTCCTCCATGATGACCCCTATGATTGTCCTTGATCACACTTTCTAGTACTAATTGTCCTTCTCTCATTCACTTCAACACATTGATCATGGAGGAGGACTTGCAATACTCTTTACTCCCCAGAGAATTACAGATTCTCATTTTGCCAACAAATGTAAATAAAAATTCTCTCCCTTTAAGGTTTATTTTGGGTAAATTTGTTTCCCCATACAGGTGATAATTAACTATCATCCTCTAGGTTATCCACCCTCCTTTATTAAAGAATTAAATAAATGACTGACACATTTTTCCCCACTTGTCAACTCCTTCCCTTATCCTAAGGAATTTCTTCATATATGTTCATGTTACCTCAAGCAAACAAACCTCACAGTTTCTTAGTCTATCAAGCCCCCATGTCCTATTCCTCCATTCTATCACTCCTCAAATAGAAATAGTCTCTCCAGAGATCTTTCCATTACAAAGTATACCACTTGAGTAATCAAAAATACAATGTAGAATGTTGCTATAAATCTTAAGCTGTTTTGATGCTTACATAAGGGAAAGAATGCTAAATTTAATGTGAAAATCCCTGAATTCAAATCTGAGTTCTGCCACTCACTTCCCATGTAATTTTGGGCAAGATAATGAATATCCCTGAGTCTCAGTTTCTTATTTTTCAGATGAGACTGTGGTTCTAGATGACCTTTATTTATATTCAGATACATGCTTGTATTACACAATTTAATGTGAAATAATCACATAATTTAAGATTCCATTAATTGTGCATGATAACAAATTACATTTAGAAAATGCACATTTATCATCAAATCTATTTTAGATAAAATATATTCCTCCATGGCAAGGCACTTTGTGCAGGAAATGGCTTACAGTATTTATCACTTAATTTCCTTCAAAAGGAAATGATCCAACTATCACAGAAAACATATATAATGTACTATACTATTTTCCCTAATTTTCATGATTTCCTTCAAATGTCATGATTACACCACGGGGCCTCTCCACCTTCCTTTCAAATTTCTTTGATACAGATTTGAATAAAAGAATAAAATACAGATTTGAATAAAAAGAGATGAATGGAACTTCATTCTATAAAAAGATTATTCAAATATTCTTTCCTCTAAAGATAATTTGATAAAATCCCTTCTGTTTGCAGATGAGGAAATTGAGGGCCATAGAAATTGTTGTTGCTTGTTGTTCATTTGAAATGAACCAATAACATCATGGGGTGATTTCTTGACTCAAGTATTAATTAGATTTAAGTGAGGTTGAATTTTACAAATCTATCAGCCTCACTCTAGGCAGAATTGCATAAGGTCATTAGTTTCACTTTCTTTTCTAGAACCATTGAAGTCAAATGCAAGACAGAAGTTTGGATGTCTGGTGATTGTCTGGGATACAGTAGATAACTCTGATATCTTCTAGGTCTGACTAACCATAGCACAAGCTTCAGCTTCCTTCATGATCTTTGGAAGAAATTGTTCTCATTCATTCATTCCTCTAAGGGAAGTCATCATATTCTTGGAATAAACATCCCCCTAACTCACCAATGGCTTGAGTTCATCCACTGATATAATTTTACTAGGATGTGGTCACTGTGAATGCTATAGCTTCTTGAGCCACAGGAGAGAGTTGAGTGAGGATAGGCAACAAAGGTGAAATATAAGCCTTGAAAGGAACCTGAGAAACCCTCAAACCACAGGTGCTAGTTCTTCCTGAACACCTTACACACTGCTTAATCAGAGTGGCATGGTAGGTTCCAAATAATAGATTACTGGAGAAAAAAAAGAAAAAAAACAAACCTAGAATTAAAATAGGTTACAATTAGTGTGAATAGTGAATCCTGTCATGTGGTCACATGTATTAAAATTTGAACTATTTGGCTTTATAATTACATAAACTATGTTAATTAATCCCAGACTAATGGTAACATGAAGTATAAATCCTAATAGTGGGACCATTTTCATACTAATTTGGAGCAATCGCAAACCCATTTCTTCCTGATTCCCAGTTAAATATTCTTCTCATTATTGACTCATCATGTATCTCCTAGGCAAGTCCTTCCTCACTCTAAAAATGTGAGTTATACCCTTATAAAGAAGAAAAATATAAAAAGGATAAAGAAAAACAAGCGAAACACTGGTGTCATGTTTCTGGCTATAAAGAATCTTGATTGGGAAGTAAGGTACTTGTGGTCGACCACAGTCACTCCTCCACCTACCCAAATCTCACAACATTTCTTTCCCTTTAGTTAAAAGGAGGGGGGGGAAGAGGGAGAGAGAGAGAGAGAGAGAGAGAGAGAGAGAGAGAGAGAGAGAGAGAGAGAGAGAGAGAGAGAGAGAGAAAGGGAAGAAGGGAGGGAGAGGGAAAGAATCAGTCCGTTTATTTGACTGTTTTGTATATATATCCAGTTCTGGTTCAGCAGTCAATTAAAGGTTTCTTTATCAAGTAATGAGCAAATGGGAAACAGTCAGTAGGTACTTAAGCAATTTTTGACTCAAAATGGGCAATGGCCCCTACAACACACAATTATGGAAAGAGATTCATCAAGCCTCCAGACATGTAATAGCAGTAAGAATATATTTTGAATGTTCTAAGGACTCAGCCTTCATTTGGCAATTCCCTTTTGGCACTGTCAAGGAAGTGACTTTAGGGTTTTCAAAGGCTGACTGTGAAGAACAAGCTTTCTCAGCTTAAATGAATTTAACTGTATGATCCTGGTACTAGATGGTGTGTTAGTGGTGTAATAATCATAACAATCAAGCATAATGAAGTTCTTCAACAACATATTTAGGGAACTGGACAAATTTTATCAGTACATGGCTATGCATATTTTTTGGTGGTCAGAGTTGGAGTGGTGAGCATTAATTAAGTGGTAGGTAAATAATACACCAAATGAAATCATGGAAGTATTGACCTATTGAAAAATGAAGCAATGTCAACACTGTATGAAAAATAATTTTGAAAAAGTGATGTGGCTTCAAAGTTCCAGCAATAAACTATAAAATAATCACTGCTAAACCTAAATTTTCAATTTTTTTATGGGTTTGTTTTTACATTGACATTATTTCCAACACTAATTCATCCTTGATGCCTCATGCAAAGTCATCTCATATGACAAATAATATTTTTAAGGAAAATAAATCTGTAAGAAAGTGATAAACATATCATTGAAAATATGTATAATGAAGGTACAAGACATGTAGAAGTCCTACCTCTCTCTGGAAATGGGCAAGAAGATAGTGCCTTCATATGTTCTTTTGACATAAACATTGCTCAGAATTTTAATTTCGGTGTTTGTGTGCATGTTTTTTTATGCTTTCCATATACATTGTTGAAGAAATTGTGTATATTATTACACTCACATACTATACCTGCATTATTTCATGCAGATCTTTCCATATTTCTCTGTATTTATCACACTTTGCTGTTTTGTGCAACACAATAGCCTTCTGTTACATGCATATACTAAAACTGGTTTATCTTTTTTCCAATCTATGCGCATTTACCTTATTTCCAATTCTATTACTGCAAATACTGATCTTATGAACATTTTGATATGTAATAGAATTTTCTACTTATGAATAGTCTCCTTGGAGTATGAGTTCAGGAAGAGAATGCCTGAGACAATTGGAATGACTTATCAATAAATAGATTAGGATTACTCTCTAAATAATTTTATTGATAAAATCAATATATCACCAAAGCTCCTATGAACCTCTTCCTATAAATGCTCTAAAATTGACTACTGACATTTTCCATCATCTTAAACATTTTTCAGAGAGTGAAGCAAAACCTCACTATTGCTTCCCTTTGTAATAATATTAGTAATAGTATTTCTTTAAAGTATTCTATTATATGCTCAATAAATGTTAATAATTATTTGGAAAACGTTTTGCATACTACTTTTCATAGACCACTTTTCTACTAGAAATACTCCTTTTACCTATATAGATTCATAATGCTTGCAGGCACACAAATATGTATATACATTTATGTGTAAATAATGTATATATGTATATAACGTACTTCCTAAAGAAATAAAGAACAATAAAGAACAAATTAAATAAACAGATGAATACTCAGTCCAAAGGAGAGAAAGAGACAGAAAGACAGAAACAAAGATACAGAAAACAGAGAGGATTAGATGTATTTATATCTAGGTATCTATATCTATATAAAAATCATTATTCTCTATCAGAAAATTTTCTAGGAAAGCATATAGAAGAGCATATACATGTATGTATGTATGTATGTATATATACACATATATGTACACACACATATATATGTGTATATATATACACACACACATATATATGTGTGTATATATATATATATATATGTATATATATGTGTATATATATATATATATATATATATATATATATATATATATATATATATATATATATATATATATATATATATATATAAGTGTGCAGATACACAGACAGGAAGATGTTGCATACCAACCATTAACAGAAAAATCAGATACAAAGATTTTTTTTCCCCTATTCAACTCTTCCCTGCTTATCCTAAATATATCAATTTTCCCAAGCAAAAATTTGCAGTTTCATATAATCAAAGTTATATATTTTATATTTTGTAATTGCATCTTTCTTTTATTTGGTTAATTATCTCCTATCCAATGCTTTGAGAGATATATGAATTAGTTGTCTTCTAAAATTTCATAGTACCGTCGTAAATATTAAAGTTACATATCAACTTAGAGTGGAATATGCAGTAAAGTATTGATCAAAGTCTATATTCTTTCAGACTGCTTTCTCATTTTTCCCAATAATATTTGTTGTAGTTTTGCTTTTTAAAAATTTACTTTTACTTTTCAACATTCCCTTCCACAAGATATTGAGTTCCAAATTTTCTCCCCATCTCTTCTCTTTGCCCACCCCAAGACAGCATACACTTTGATTACCTCTTACCCGAATCTTCCCTCTCTTCTATCAAACCCCTTCATTCTCTTATTCCTATCCCCTCTATTTCCTTGTAGGGCAAGGTAGATTTCTATATCCAATTGCCTGTATCTCTTATTTCCCAGTTGCATATAAAATTTTTTTTCAACATTTATTCTTAAAGCTTTGAGTTCCAAATTCCCTCCCTGCCTCCCTCTACACTAAGAAAATGAGCAAATTGTTATAGGTTATACATGTGTCGTTGTGCAAAACACTTCTATAACAGTTATGTTGGGAAAGATTAATTATATTTCACTCCAACCTATTCTGCCTCCTATTTACTCTATTGTCTCTTTTGATACTGTCTCTCTTCAAAAGGGTTTATGTCTAATTGCCCCCCTCCCATTTCCCCTCCTTTTTATCATTCCACCCTCTTATTCCCTTTCCCTCTACTTTCCTGTGTAGAAAGATGGATTTTTCACACCAAACTGAGTGTGAATATTATTACCTACTTAAGCCAAATGCAATGAGAGTGTGGTACACTCTTTCCTTCTCTCCTCTCCCTTCTTCCTCTCCTTTCAAAAAAGTTTTTATTGCCTCTTTTATTTGAGAAATAATGTGTCCCTTTCTATTTCTCCCTTTTTTCTCCCAATATATTACTTTCTCACTTCTTAATTTTCCTTTTTTAGATATCACCCCTACCTGTTCAACTCACTCAATGCCTTCTGTCTATATGTATATAATTCCTCCAACTACCCTAATACTGAAAAAAGTCTCACAAGTTACAAATATTATTTTTCCATGTAGGAATGTAAACAGTGCTACTTTAGTAAGTCTTCGTAATTTCTCTTTTCTGTTTACCTTTTCATGTTTATCTTGATTCTTGTGTTTGAAAGTCAAATTTTCTATACAGCTCTGGTCTTTTCATCAAGAAGCTTGAAAGTTCTCTATTTCACTAAATGATCATTTTTCTCCCTGAAATATTATATTTAGTTTTGCTGGCGGATGAATCTTGATTTTAATCCTAGGTCCTTTGATCTCTGAAATATCATGTTCCATGCCCTTTGATTCCTTAACACAGAAGCTGTTAGATACTGTGTTATCCTGATTTTGTTTCTACAATACTCAAAATGTTTCTTTCAGACTATTTGCAATATTTTCTCTTTGACCTGGGAACTCTTAAATTTGGCTACAATATTCCGAGGACTTTTACTTTTGGTATCTCTTTCAAGAGGTGATCAGTGGATTCTTTTCATTTCTATTTCACCCTCTGGTTCTATAATATTAGGGAAGTTTTCATTGATAGTTTCTTGAAAGATGATGTCAGGCTGTTTATTTTGATCATGGTTTTCAGGTGGTCCAATAATATTTGAATTGTCTCTCTTGGATATATTTTTCCAATGAAATATTTCACACTGTCTGCTGTTTATTCATTCCTTTGGTTTTGTGTTATAATTTCTTCATTTTTCATTTTTTTTGTTTTTTTGTTATTTTTTTAATTTGTAATCAGTGTTCTACAATCATTTCCATATGTCTTTGATTTTCCCCTCCCTCCCCCACTTCGTCTTTATCTCCCCACTCCTTCCCTGAGACGGCATACAGTTTCATATAAGTTCTATACATACATTCCTATAAAATATAATTTCACGGGGGGCAGATCCAAAACGGCAGAGTAGAAACATGCATATACTCTAGTTCTTCCCCCACAGCCCAAAAAATACCTGTAAAGAATGACTCTCAACAAATTCTAGAGCACCAGAAGCCACAGAACGAAAGTGTGGAGGAGATTTTCAGCCCAAAGTGACCTGGAAGGTCAATGGGAAAGGTCCGTCTCATTGAATGCACAGTGGAGCACAGCCCATCCTGTGCCATGTGGCACTGGGAGAAGCAGGATCAGAGCAGGCTGCGGGGATGGAATCCCCAGCAGCACCAGAGGTTCCAGATACCTCAATCCACAGGCGACAAACACACTTCAAAGGTCAGTGAGAGGGCTTTTTCACTTCAGTGAAAAGGGAGCAGGGTCCTCCCCTAGTGATAGCAGCAGACAGCAGCAACATCAGGTGGCAGCTGTGGTGCCCAAAACAGGGAGAAGCAAACCTCCACTGTTGGAGTACTCAACTTAAAGGCCCTGGAGGAACTGAGCCACTGATTTGAACCTCAGCCCTGAATGACAGCCCCAACCTAACCTAAAATCCCTAAGGAATTGAGCAGCTGATCCTAATATCACTGACATTGGCAGCACCACCCCTGCCTAGAACCCCTGAGGGAATTGAACAACTGATCTGATTCACAGCTTGAGCCCAGCCAGGAAGCAAAGTCCTCTTCATTGATTATGCCACCTTGGAGGAACTGAAAACTTACAGGTCCTCAGAGTATACCCTATTTTCACAAAGGACCCAAAAGTCAAGTAACTGGTGGGGAAAACCCCAAAAAGTGGAAAAAAATAACACAATAGAAGGTTACTTTCTGAGTGAATGGGTATTTTCTCCCATCCTTCCAGATGAGGAAGAACAATGCTTACCATTAGGGGAAGACATAAAAGTCAAGGCTTCAGCTTCACAAGCATCCAAAATAAATAAGCATTGGGCTCAGGCAATGGAAGGACTCAAAAAGGATTTAGAAAATCAAGTAAAAGAAGTGGAGGAAAAACTGAGAAGAAAAATGAGAGAGATGCAAGAAAATCGTGAAAAGCAAGTCAACAACTTGCTAAAGAAGACCCCAAAAAATGCTGAAGAAAACAACCTCTTTTAAAATAGGCTAACTCAATTGTCAAAAGAGGTCCAAAAAGTAAATGAGGAAAAGAATGCTTCAAAAAGCAGAATTATCCAAAAGGAAAAGGAGATTCAAAAGCAAATTGAAGAAAATAGTTCTTCAAAAATTAGAATGGAGCAGATGGAATTTAATGAATTTATGAGAAAACAAGAAATTATAAAACAAAACCAAAAAAAAGAAGACATGGAAGATAATATGAAATACCTCACATGAAAAGCAACTGACCTGGAAAATAGATCAAGGAGAAACAACTTAAAAATCATGGAGCTACTAGAAAGCCATGATCAAACAAAGAGCCTAGACATCATCTTTCATGAAATTATCAAGGAAAACTGTCCTGATATTCAAGAACAAGATAAATATTGAAATAATCCACCAATTATCTCCTGAAAGAGATCCAAAAAGAGAAACTCCTAGGAATGCTATAGTCAAATTCCAGAGTTCCCAGGTCAAGGATAAAATATTGAAAGTAGCTAGAAAGAAAGAATTAAGTATTGTGGAAATACAATCAGGGTAGCAAAATATATCTAGCAGCTTCTACACTAAGGGATCAAAGGTCATGGAATATGATATTCCAGAAGTCAAAGGAACTAGGACTAAAACCAGGAATCACCTCTGCAGCAAAATTGAGTATAATACCTCAGGGGGAAAATGATCATTCTATGAAGTAGAGGACTTTCAAGCATTCTTGATGAAAGTTCCAGAGCTGAAAAGAAAATTTGCCTGTCAAACACAAGAATCAAGAGAAGTTTGAAAAGGAAAACAGCTAAGAGAAATCACAAGGGACTTATTAACTGGAACTGTTTACATTCCTACATGGAAAGATAGTATTTGTAAGTCTTGAGACTTTTCTCAGTATCTAAGTAGCTGGAGGGATTACACACACACACACACACACACACACACACACACACACACACGCACACATACACACACACACATCACCCCACACAGAGAGAGAGAGACAGAGACAGAGACACAGAGAGAGACAGAGAGAGAGACAGAGAAAGAGACAGAGACACAGCAGAGGGTGACTTGAATAGGAAGGAATCATATCTAAAAAAACACAATTTATGGGTGAGAGAGGAATATATTGGGAGGAGAAAGGGAGAAATGGAATGAGGCAAATTATCTCTCATAAAAGAGACAAGAGAAAGCTTTTTCACTGGAGGGGAAAAGGAGGGAGGTGAGAGGGAAAAAGTGAAGCTTACTCTCATCACATTTCACTCAAGGAAAGAATTACAAGGACACTCAATTTGGTATGAAAACATATCTTACAGTACAGGAAAGTAGGAGAGAAGGGGATAAATAGGGGAGAATGGGATAAGCAGGGTTGGGGGGATGATGGAAGGAAGGGCAAACAGGAGAAGGCAACAATTAGAAGCAAGCACTCTTGGGGAGGGACAAGGTCAAAAGAGAGAATAGAAGAAATGGGGGGCAGGAAAGGATAGATAGAAATATAGTAAGTCTTACACAATATAACTATTATAGAAGCCATTTACAAAAGCACACATATATAGCGTATATTGAATTACTTGCCTTCTCAGTGGGGATGGGTAGGGAGGGAGGAAGGATGAGAAGTTGGAAGTCAAAGTTTTAGGGATGTATGTTGACAATTATTTTTGCGTAAAACTGGGAAATGAAAAATACAAGTAATAGGGTATATAAATTTATCTCAACCTATAGGACAAGAGGTAAGATGGGGATAAGTGAAAGGAAGGGTATTAGAAGGGAGAGCAGACTGGTGGAAGGCATAATCAGAATGAAAGTGGCTTTGGGGTGGAGGGAGCAGAGAAATGAGAAGAAAATATGGAAGAGAAAATTTTGTGGAATTGAATGTTAAACACTTTAAATTAAAAAAATAAAATAAAATTTCACCTTTGTCCTATTCTATACAAGAATTAAAAGGAATTGGAGAAATCTCAAAACATACCAAAACATAACACAAAAGAAAATGATCTGCTTCATTCTAAGATCAAATTCCATGTTCTTTCTCTGGATGTGGAAGGCATTTTCACTTAATAGACCATTGAGGATTATCTAAGTCCTTGCCTTACAATAAGTATTAAGTCTACTAGAAAAAATTTCTCGCACACTATGGTTGTTGCTGTGTACAAAGTTCTCCAGGTTCTGCGCCTTTCACTTAGAATCAGTTCATATAAGTCTTTCTAGTCCTCTTTGAAGTCTTCCTGTTCATTATTTCTTACAGCACAAGAGTACTCTGTTACATTCATATATCACAATTTATTCAGTCATTCCCCAGTTGATGGGCGTCACCTTAATTTCCAGTTTTTGAATACCAGAAAGAGAACTGCTGTAAATATATGTATACATGTGGAATCCTTTCCCATTTTTATGATTTCTTGGGGATACAGTCCTAGGAGAGGTATTGTTGGGGCAAAGGGTATGTCCATTTTTGAAGCCCTTTGGGCTTAGTTCCAAATTGTTCTCCACAATGGTTGAATCAGCTCACAGCTCCACCAACAAAGAATTAGTGTTCCAACTGTCCCACATCTTCTCCAATATTTATCATCTTCCTGTTTTGTCATGTTAGCTAATCTGATAGGTGTGATATGGTATCTCAAAGTTGTTTTAATTTGCATCACTCTAATCAATAGTGACTTAGAGTATTTTTTCATATGACTGTAGATAGTATTATTTTCTTCCCCTGAAAACTTCCTGTTCATATCCTTTGAAATTATATCAGTTGGGGAATGGGTTGTGTTCTTCTACATTTGACTCAGTTATATCTATATTTTAGAAATGATGCCTTTGTTACAGACATTAGTTGCAAAAATTCTTTCCCAGTTCTCTGCTTCCCTCCTAATCTTGATTGCATTGGGTTTAGTGTGCAAAAACGTTTCAATTTAAGGTAATCAAAAGTTTTCATGTTGTACTTCATAGTGCCTTCTATCTCTTGTTAAGTCAAAAATTCTTCACTTCTCCATAAATCTGATAAATTCACTATTTCTTGCTCCATTAATGTGTTAATAATATCAATCATTATACCTACATCATGTACTCATTTGGACTTTGTTCTTGTGTATGGTGTCACGCATTGGTCTATGCCTAGTTTCTGTCACACTGTTATCCAATTTTCCCAGCAATTTTTGTCAAACAGTGAGTTCTTATTACAGAATTTGGGGTCCTTGGGTTTATCAAACTGCAGATTTTTATAATTATTGTCTACTGTATCTTGAGTACCTAACCTATTCCAATGGTCTTCCCTTTTTGTTTTTTGGTCTGTACCAAGTGGTTTTGATAACTGCTGCTTTATAATACAATTTGACATCTAGAGCTAGACTACCTTTACCAACATTTCTTTTCATTAGTTCCCTCGATATTCTGGAGCTTTTGTTCTTCCAGTTGAATTTAGATATTATATTTTTCTAGCTCTAGAAAATAATTATCTCATGCTGTGATTGATATGGCACTGAATAAGTGAATTAATTTAGGTAGAATTGTCATTTTTACTATACTGACTCAGCCTACTCACAAGCAATTGATGTTTTTCCACTTATTTAGATTTGACTTTATATGCGTGAAAAGTGTTTCGTGATAATGGACATCCTTGTTTCACCACTGATCTTATTGGAAATGCATCCAGTTTATCTCCATTGCATGTAATCCTTGCTGAATTATATGCAGATGCTAGTTATTATTTTTTGGAAAGTTTCATTTATTCCTATGCTCTCCAGTGCCTTCGATAGGAATGGATATTGTATTTTGTCAAAAGCTGTGCCTGCATCTATTAAGATAATCAGGTGCTTTCTGTTAGCTTTGTTGTTGATACGATCAATAATGCTAATAGTTTCCTAATACTAAACTAGCCTTGCATTCTTGATATAAATCCTACCTGATCATCATATATTATTCTCATGATTAGTTGCTGTATTATTTTTGTTAATATATTATTTAAAACTTTTGCATCTATATTCATTAGAGAAATTGGTCTGTAATTTTCTTCCTCTGTTTTGGCTTTTCCTGTTTAGGTATCAAAACAATATTTTTATAATATAATATTTATAATATTATTTAATAATATATTTATATATAATATAATATTATTATTAATATATTAAATTAGTATAATATAAATATTATATATAATATATTATATAATTATGTTATATATATATAATTATATATAATATGTATTATATATAATATAATATAATACAAATTAATATAATAAATATAATAATATATTTATAATATGTATTATAAAAAGAATTTTGGAGGACTGCTTCTTCCTCAATTTTCCCAAACACTCTATACAGTACTGGAATTAATTGGTCTTTAAATGTTTTATAAAATTCACTCCTAAATCCATCAGACCCTGGAGAATTTTCCCTGGGAGATCATTTATGACTTGTTCGATTTGTTTTTCTGAGATTGGGCTATTTAAGTATTCAAATCCCACTTCTGTTAATCTGGGCAGTTTGTATTTTTTCAAATAATAATCCATCTCATTTAGATTGGCATATTCATGGGCATATAGTTGGACAAAGTAATTTCTAATTATTGTTTTAATTTCCTCTTCACTGGAAGTGAGTACAGCCTTTTCATTTTTGATATTGGTAATTAGGTTTTCTTCTTTCTTTTTTCAAATCAAATTGACCAAAGGTTTGTCAATTTTACTGTTTTTTTTTCATAAAAGTAACACTTAATTTTGTTTATTAGATCAAAAAGTTTTCTTAATATCAATTTTATTAATCTCTCCTTTTAGACTTCACTATTTCTAATTTGGTATTTACTTGGGGATTTTCAATTTGTTCTTTTTCTAGCTTTTTCAGCTCCAGGACCAATTCATTGTTCTCTTTTTTCTCTATTTTATTCATGTAAGCATTCCAAAATATAACGCTTCCCCTAAGAACTGCTTCGGCAGTATCCCATAAAATTTGGTAGGTTTTCTCATTATTGTCATTCTCTTGAATGAAGTTGTTGATTGTTAATATGACTTGTTGTTTAACCCACTCTTTCTTTAAGATTAGATTATTTAGTTTCCTATTAACTTTTAGTATATCTTTCCAAGGCTTTTTATTACATGTAATTTTATTGAATTATGATCTGAGAAGGATGCATTAACTACCTCTGCCTTTCTGCACTGGATTGAGACGTTTTTATGCACTAGTATATGGTCAATTCTTATATATGTGCCGTTTACCACTGAGAAAAAGGTATATTCCTTTCAATCCCCATTCAATATTCCTTAGAGATCTATCATATCTACCTTATCCATAGTTTTATTCACCTCCTTAGTTTCTTTCTTCTTCATTTTGAGGTTAGATTAATCAAGTTCAGAGAGGGGGAGGTTGAGGTACCCCACTAGTGCAGTTTTCTTCCAGTAACTCCCTTAAATTTTCCTCTAAGAATTCTGATGTTTTACCATTAGGAACATATATGTATAGTAATGATATTCCTTCATTGTCTATGGTGCCTTTGAACAGGACATAGTTTCCTTCCTTATCTCTTTTGATTACTTCTATTTGTGCATTTGCTTTGTCTGAGAATACCATGGCTACCCTTGCTTTTTTGACATCAGATGGAGCAAAATATATTCTGCTCCAATCTTTTACCATTTTTTTGTGTGTGCATCCACCTATTTCAAATGTGTTTCTTGTAAACAACATATTGTTGAATGATGGTTTTCAGTCCATTCTGCTATCTGTTTCCATTTTATGGGAGATTTCATCCCATTCACATTCACAGTTATTATTAGTATCTGTGTCTTTCCCTCTATCCTCTTTCCCATCGTTTGTGCTATTAGTTCTCCCTCTCCCTTCGCTTTCACAATAATTTTTGACCACCACCTCCCACTGTCTTCCCTTTCTTTTTTCAGTCCTGCTCCATTTTCCTCCCCGTTACCGTTATTACTTCTTCCCTCCCTTTTACCCTCTGCTCCCCTTTCTTTCCCTCTTTCCGTCCTATTGCTTACAGAGCTAATTAGATTTATATACTTAAATGCTTTCTTATCTCCTTGAACCAAATCAGGTGAAAGTACCTCTCAAACAATGCTCATCTTCCTCCCTTCTTTCCCTCTACTATAATATAGTTTTGTACTTTTTCTGTGATATATTTTACCATTTTCTGCTTTCTCTTTTTCACATCTCCTGTAACAATTCCTTCACATGCTTGCATTACATTTTTATTATCACATCATTTACTTTATGCCAATTCCCTCTATCTGTGTATATCCCTTTTATTTCTCATAATAGGTATACAATTCTCAAGATTAACAAGTATCATCTTCCCTTACAGGTACATAAACAATTTGCCCATACTGAGTAACATTTTTTTTTCTTTTCTACTGTTTATCTTTTTATGCCTTTCTTCAGATGTGCTTTTGAAGATAGAATTTTCTATTGAGTTCTGATCTTTTTATCAGGATGATCTGGAAATCCCTTATTTCATCAAATGTCCATCCCCTTGCCTGAAATATTATGCTCAGCTTTGCTGCATAATTGATTCTTGGTTGTAGTCCCAGCTCCTTTGTCTTAAAGAATATCGTATTATAATTCCATTGATCTTATAATATAGAAGTTTGCAAGATCCTGTGTGATTCTAACTGTAGTTCCTCAGTGTTTGAATGGTTTCTTTCTGTCTGCCTGTATTATTTTCTCCTTCACATGATAGTTCTGGAATTTGAAAATAATATTCCTAGCTGCTTTTATTTTGGGATCCCTATCAGCAGGTGACCACTGGAATCTTTCGATGACTATTTTCCCCTCTGGATATAGGACTTCTGGACAGTTTTCCTTGATGATTTCTTGGAAGGTATTATGCAGACTCCTTTTTCTTTTAATTGTGGCTTTCTGATAGGCCAATTATTCTTAGATTTTTTTCTTCTGTATCTGTTTTGCAGGTCAATTGTTTTTCAGGTTAGGTATTTTACATTTTGTTCTCTCTTTTCATTTTTTAGATTTTATTTGACTGATTCTTGATGACTCATAGAGTCATTAGCTTCTACTTGCCCAATTCTAATCTTTATCAAATTGTTTTCTTCAGTTAACTATTGCATCTCCTTTTCCATCTACCCAATTATTCCATTTAAGGAATTATTTTCTCCAGTTAGTTTTTGTACTTCCTTTTCCATTTGTCCATTTTTACCAGTTAGGTTTTGTGCTTTCTTTCCCATGCATCCAATTTTCCTTTTTAAGGACCTGTTCTCTTCAGTGAATTCTTTTATCATACTTTTTAAATCATTGGTCAGTTTTTCTTCCATTTCTCTAATTTAGCTTTTAAAATCCTTCTTCACCTCTTCCAAAAGAGATCTTTGTGCTTGCAACCAGTTCATTGACCCTTCTGAAGTTTCATATGGAAGTACAGTCTTCTTCATGCTGACCTCTTTGGTATTTGTGTTTTGGTCCTTGTCCCCACAGAAAGGTTCTATGTTCTTTCTTTCCTGCTTTGCTTCTTTCTCCTGATGATGAGGTTTCGTGTGTTGTGGACTCTGGTTCTTTCACCTAGAAGCTAAAGTACTGCATCTTGCCTGTTGCTGAACTGTCTGGTGTGAGAAAGTAGAGCCCCACGTGAAGTCTTTTTTGTGTTTCCCTGAATTGACCCAGGAGCTAGCTTGTTAAATGTGGAGGACAGGTGGTCTGGCCATAGGAGGTCTCCTCTGCTGAGACAGAGCATAACCAAGCTCAGTGTTTGGTGGTCCTGGCTGCCCTAGTGTCTTCTTATTTTCCCTGCAGTGCTGAGGCATGTCTGGTGTCCTGGTGTTGGTGGTTACAGGGCTCCACTCCCCTGGGACTCTGGATATCCTCCTAGTTTCCTGAGTTGGGCTGTCTGGGACAGTTCCAGTCCTGCAATGATTTCTTTCCACTACAACAAGAGGGATCCTCCTTAACAATTTTCCTAGCCTCAAGTGGTACAATGCTGTTTACCCCTTCTGATCCTATTGTTCCAGGATTTTTTTGGGGAAATATTTTATGGTTCTTTCAAGGTCAACAAGGAGAGACGAAGAGAGTATTTATGCATCACTCTGCCATTTTGGGTCCTGAAAGTTCTAGCAGGTGACTTACAGACATTTAATCTATGGGCTGATAGTCTCAGGAGCAGTTGCTACAGGTACACGGGATTCTGGAACTCTCATTCGCTCCTTTCCACTGGACTCCTGTCCTGGTCTGATATGTCTGAGATTCTGTGGTACTTCCAGTGCCTCAGACTATCTGGGACTTCTTTCTAGTCCCTGCTGTGGTGGGGACATGGCTAATTTTTCATGGAGTCATTGGTTTCCATCTGCTTCATTCCAGTCCTTAAGGAATCATTTTCTTCGGTGAGCTTTTGGAATTCTTTTTTCCATCTGGCCAATTCTGGTTTTTAAGACCTTCTTCCCCTCTTTGGCATTTTGGATCTCTTTTGCAATTTGGGATCGTATATTTTCTAAAGTTTCATTTTAAATCATTTAGGGCTCCCCTTTAGGAAACAATTGATTCATTTTTCATGATTTTCTTTCATCACTCTCATTTCTCTTCCCAATTTTCACTCTACTTCTCTTACTTGATTTTCAACATCCTTTTTGTGGTCTTTCATGGTCAGAGACAATTCATATTTTTCTTGGAGTCTTTGAAGGTAGCAACTTTAACTTTATTGTCTTTGTTTGTATAAGTTGGTTTTCCTCTTCTCCAAAGTAAGAATCCATAGTCTGATTCTTTTTCCAGTTTTTGCTCATTTCCCCAGCCATTTACTTGACTTTTGACCTCTTTGTCAAGGTAGTTCTCTGCTTTCCATGGGGATGGGGTGGTTTGTACCATCAACTGCTTGATACCCCCACAATCTGTGACCCAGTGCTCCAATAACAGCTGTTGCTTCTGCCCCTACTACTGTTGTCACAGGCTCTTTCACTTCCTCTGATGCGCTGGAACTGGGGCTGGCCCACTCTATTCTCTCACAGAGGTCCCACAGGTTTTATCCACTGATCTTAAAATTTGCCCTCAGTGTTTTGGGGTTTTGAAATCTGGAAATTTCAAACAATGTGAGAGATTAAGTCCCTCAGAAGTCTTCCCAAGTCTTATCTGTGCTGTGGCCCAAGCTGGACTGTGCTCTGCTCCTAACCCTATGGGATAGGTGCTTCCCTTAGACCTTCCAGGCTGTCAGGGGCTGGAGATTTGCTTCACTTTGTCCTTATGTGGGTTCTGCAGCTCCATATTTTTTTTAAGTCATTTTTACAGGTATTTAGGTTGGCTTGAGGGGAGAGCTCTAGCAAGTCTGTGATTTTACTCTTTCATCTTGACTCTTCCCACATTGTTTTGCTTTTGTAAAAAATGAAAATGGAAGTCCTTTTCCAAATAATTTATCTATTCTACTTTTCCAGCATTAGTTTCTGGAGTTCTGTTGTTTCTTATTCTCTCTTTATTTTCTCTTCCATTGAACTGCCTCTCCATGTTTAACCCATTCCAGATGTTTGTGATAATAGGCCTTTCATAAATACATTTTGAAACATTTTCCTCCTATCTATTATCTTCGTGTTTTCCACATTGTTTTTTTTTTCTTTCTCAGTTCTATCTGAGTTCCTGATTCCAGGTAATTCTCTCCACCCCTTATCCATCATCAAGTCCTCCAGAAATCATCACAAATGCTTTTTCTTCCACAATCCCTCCTGTGGTTCTAATCAGTAGCTCACCACGCAATACACTTTAAAAGCCCTTTTCTAATATCTACTTAAATAACCATTTTTTTTAATATGACTAATTATATTGAATATTTTCCTAGTATCAAATCATCCTCACATCGCTGTTGAAAATCTAAATGGGTCATAGTGAATGTTGTTGTTGTTATTATTGTTGTTGCTATTGTTGTTGTTGGGAGAAATATTTGTAGCAGAAAATAATTTATTTAAAATTTTTGAATGATATTGATAATGATATTGATTATTTTGTGTGTGTGTGTGTGTGTGTGTTCTGTACTTTGTCCTTCCCTGGTTTAGGTATCTAGAAATAATCATTTCATAAAAGGATTTTTTTTCTTTTTTTTTTACTTAATAATAGTTCTATTTATATTTCACAATTTGATCAAATACTGGTTCTTATAAACTTTCTACAGGATGTTTTTAAAACAAATTCTTAACATTTTGTCTTGACTGTGTACTTAAAGTATTTCAGGGAAATAGTTCTGTTTGTTTTTATAGCTTAACATGTACTAAAGGGATGGCAGGTAGTCACATGCAGTCCATATGGGATTTGAACATGACATTTAATTAATTTTCTGATATTGACCATCCCTTTGATGCTGAAGGCTATGCATCTGTTGAAAGAAGTGGCTGTAAGTTTGGGTTACTGCTCTCTGCATCTTCCAGTTTATCAGTATTGTCTTCCCAGTTAACGTGGAATCTTGTGATACCGGGATTAGATGTCAAAATATTCCTTTGAAGCTTAGAAAAGTCGGGTTTAACTGATGGGTTTTCCCTTAATTCTGTCTCCATATATTCACTATTTACATAATGGCCACTCTAATAAATTCTTGACCTTGATAGGTACATGTAATTAGCACAACTGTTACACCTACTGCATCTGCATCTGGAATAAGTCCTGGATTTTGCACATCAGCCTGGAATATAAACGTATGCCATCCTGCAGGAACAGAGCCCACTAAAACACAGTCGAAAACTTGATCATATTCTTCACTTTCTGCTGAGCCCACATAGATAATTTTCCACTCGAAGTTTTCCGACAAATCCTCTATGCACTCAAATGTGATTTCAAACTGAAAAGAGTTGTAGAAAGGAGAAGGGTTGTCCAGCACCACTACATTGTTCACCTGAACCTTTGCCATATTTTGAGAGAGAAGGATAGAAACCCCACACAAACGATAGAGGTGTTCTTGTCACACAACCAAGTCCAATGTGTTCTGGCTGGGCGCAGCCCCTGCTCCAGCACCTGCCTTGGGCCAACTGGCGGTGACTTGGGAAACTTTTTGTCATCTCTTCCTCCCCTCGTCATCTCTTTCTTCTTTTTCTTCTTCTTCTTCTTCTTCTTCTTCTTCTTCTTCTTCTTCTTCTTCTTCTTCTTCTTCTTCTTCTTCTTCTTCTTTTATTTACACCAGAAAACAACTCCACAGTGTTTTTGCAGCTTTACTATTTCACTCAACTACAGCCCATTGAGCTTGGTTAACTAGTAGCGTGGGCCCAGATTGGCAGCACGCTGAGCTGTGACCCTCCTCCTCCTCTAGCTCCTGTTCCAGGAGAGAGCAAGATGGGCTCCCTTCCCCCGAATAAAAATGTTTTCTTGTATTGCTTTCTTTATCAAATTTTGAGAATCATTTGCATAGTGTAGATGCTAATTTTTCTATAAAGTTTTAACAGAATTCTCATATTAGGTTGTGAGTATTAGTAAATTTCCTCTTTGGAAATTCCTTCACAGATAAGTATATTTTCTTTTCTGAGATTGGGTCATTCAAAATCTCTAGTTTTTGGAATATATTTTTATTTTTGAAGGTTTTCCTGTATTCTTTTATCTTTACAGTTTTTCTTTGTTGTATAGCTATGATTTTTCAAATCTTATTTTCTTTTCATTGTGATTTCATTTTGCTAATCTGGTAGGTTTTTAAATTGATTTTTTTTTGCCTCACTGTTAAAAATCAGATTGCTTAAATGTTTTTCACTTTTATTATTCTTTTAAATGATACAGTTAATTGTTTTATATTGTAATTTATTTTAGATTCTACTTTATCTATTTTCTTCTTCCTTTTCAAACTTACTCTTTTATATGTGTTTTGAGTTTATTTGTTGAATATCTAACTTATTAAATCTATATTCAGCTCATTAATTTTCTCTTTTTATAATGTACATGTTTGGTGAAATATAGTTCGGTTCCTGAGGACTATGTTAGTTGTCTTCCAGGCATTTTGGCTTGTTTGTATCTGTCTTTTTATGATTCCAAGAAGACCAAAAACTGAGAAAGAAAATTATGGATCAATTACCCTAATGAATATTGATGCAAAAATTTAAACAAAATACTAGCAAGGAGATTAAAGGAATATATCACAAAATATATCCCAGGAGTGGGTTTTATAGCAGAGATGCAGAGATTGTTAAGTATCAGGAAAACTTCCAGTATAATTGATCAAATCAGTGACAAACCCAACAAAAATATATGATTATCTCATTAAATTTAGACAAAGCTTTCTGATAAAACACAATACTCATTCATATTAAAAATCAATAGACAACATAGGAACAAATGGAGCTTTCCTTGGAATTGTAAGGGCTATTTATCTAAAAGCATCAATAAGCCTATGCAAAGTAGATAAATTAGAACCTTTCCTAACAAGATCCGGAATGAAGCAAATATACGCGGTATCACCACTATTATTCTCTATCCTATTATAAATACTAGCAATAACAATAACAACAGATAAAAATAAATTTACAAAATGAAGACCAACAATCAAGAAACAAAATTCTCAGTATGGGGAGTATGTGATGGTATGTTTTGAAAATCCTAGAAAATCTACTAAACTAAAAAATCAAAATAATTAACATTTTAATGAACTTACTGTAGATAACATAAACCCATATAAGTTAAAAGCATTTTTATTTATTGCCAACAAAACCCAGCAGGAAGAGATAGGAAGAGAAATTTCACTTACAATGACTGCAGACAGTATGAAATTGTTAGTATTCTACCTGTCAAGACAAACTCAGCACCTCTATGAACAGAATTACAAAACACTTTTCATACTAAGAGTCAGATGTGAACAATTGGAAAAAAAATATTAATTGCTCATGGATAAGTCAAGTCAACAAAGCAAAAATTGAATTCCATCCAAATTAGTTTACTTATTCTGTGTCATAACAATTAACCTACCAATAATTATTTATGAAGGCAAAACAAATTATAACAAACTGTTCAGAAAACATAAAAATTTCAAAACATCAAGGGAATTAATGAAAAGAAATAAAGAGGTGTCTTAGTAGTAGCAGATCTCAAAGCAATAATCATCAAACCCAACCTGATTCTTGCTAAGAGACAGAGCAGAAGATCGGTGGAATAGAGTGAGTACAAAATACACAGCAGTAAACATCCTAGTAGTCAAATGTTTGATAAACCAAAAGATCTATGCTTTTGGAACACAAACTCACTATTTCACAAGAATTGCTAGGAAAACTGAAAAGAAGTTTCTTAGAACTAGGTACAGAACAACATTTCACACTTTATAAAAAGATAAGGTCAAAATGAGTACATAATTTAGATATAAAGGGCAAATTAGGCGAGCACTGAATCTATAGGGTTTATGGATGAGGGAAGAATTCATGAGCAGACAAGAGATGAAGAATATGAAAAAAAAATTTTTTAATTTGACTTTTAATATTTATTTTCACAAAATTTTGGGTTACAAATTTTCTCCCCTTTTATCCCCTCCCTCCCCAAACCCAAGCATTCTAATTGCCCCTGTGACCAATCTGCTCTCTCTTCTATCCTCCCTCTCTGCCCTTGTCTCCGTCTTCTCTTTTGTCCTGTAGGGCCAGATAGCTTTCTTGACCCCTTAACCTGTATTTCTTATTTCCTAGTGGTAAGAACATTACAGTTGATCCTAACACTTTGAGTTCCAACTTCTTTAGCTCCCTCCCTCTCCACCCCTTCCCTCTGGAGGACAAGCAATTCAATATAGGCCAAATCTGTGTAGTTTTGCAAATGATTTCCATAATAGTTGTGTTGTATAGGACTAACTATATTTCCCTCCATCGTATCCTGTCCCCCATTATTTCTATTCTCTTATGATCCTTTCCCTCCCCATGAGTGTCGACCTCGGATTGCATTCTCCTCCCCATGCCCTCCCCTCTATCTTCCCCCCCACCCTGCTTGTGCCCTTGTCCCCCACTCTCCTGTATTGTGAGATAGGTTTTCCTATCAAAATGAGTGTGCATTTTATTCTTTCCTTTAGTGGAATGTGATGAGAGTAGACCTCATGTTTTTCTCGCACCTCCCCTCTTTATCCCTCCACTAATAAGTCTTTTGCTTGCCTCTTTTATGAGAGATAATTTGCCCCATTCAATTTCTCCCTTTCTCCTCCCAATATTTCTCTCACTGCTTGATTTCATTTTTTTTTAAGATATGATCCCATCCTCTTCAATTCACTCTGTGCACTCTGTCTCTATGTATGTGTGCGTGTGTGCATGTGTGTGTGTGTACTCCCACCCAGTACCCAGATACTGAAATGTTTCAAGAGTTACAAATATTGTCTTTCCATGTAAGAATGTAAACAGTTCAACTTTAGTAAGTCCCTTATGACTTCTCTTTGCTGTTCACCTTTTCATGGTTCTCTTCATTCTTGTGTTAGAAAGTCAAATTTTCTTTTCAGCTCTGGTCTTTTCATCAAGAAAACCTTAAAATCCTCCATTTCATTGAAAGACCATTTTTTCTCCTGAAGTATTATACTCAGTTTTGCTGGGTAGGTGATTCTAGGTTTTAGTCCTAGTTCCTTTGACTTCTGGAATATCCTATTCCATTCCCTTCGATCCCTTAATGTAGAGGGTGCTAGATCTTGTCTTATCCTGATTGTATTTCCACAATACTTGAATTGTTTCTTTCTAGCTGCTTGCAATATTTTCTCTTTCACCTGGGAATTCTGGAATTTGGCCACAATGTTCCTAGGAGTTTCTCTTTTTGGATCTCTTTCATGTGGTGTTCTGTGGACTCCTTGAATATTTATTTTGCCTCTGGTTCTAGAATCTCAGGGCAGTTTTCCTTGATAATTTCATGGAAGATGATGTCTAGGCTCCTCTTTTGATCATGGTTTTCAGGTAGTCCCAGAATTTTTACATTATCTCTCCTGAATCTATTTTCCAGGTCAGTTGTTTTTCCAATAAGATATTTCACATTATCTTCCATTTTTCCAATCTTCTCGCTATGTTCTGAGATATCTGTCTTTCTCATAACGTCCTTAGCGTCCATCTGTGCCATTCTAGTTTTGAAAGAACTATTTTCTTCAGTGAGCTTTTGAATCTCCTTTTCCATTTGGCTAATTCTGCTTTTGAAAGCATTCTTGTCCTCATTGGCTTTTTGAACCTCTTTTGCCAATTGAGTTAGGCTAGTTTTGAAGGTATTAATTTCTTCCACATTTTTTTGGTTCTCCTTTAGCAGGGAGCTGATCTGCTTTTCATGCTTCTCTTTCATCCCTCTCATTTCTCTTCCCAGTTTTTCTTCCACTTCTCTAACTTGATTTTCAAAATTCTTTTTGAGCTCTTCCATGGCCTGAGCCCATTGGGTGGGCTGGGACACAGAATCCTTGATTTCTGTGTCTTTGTCTGATGGTAAGCATTGTTCTTCCTCATCAGAAAGGAAGGGAGGAAATGTCTGTTCTCCAAGAAAGTAGCCATCAATAGTTTTATTTCTTTTCCCTTTTCTGGGCATTTTCCCCAGCCAGTGACTTGACCTCTGAATATTCTCCTCACACCCACCTTGCCTCCTGGTCCTCCCAGCCAGCATTTGGGGACTGGGATTCAAATGCTGCTTCCCGCCTTAGGGCTTTTGGCGGGGACAGGGCTGCTATTCAGTGTGAGAATTAAGGTCAGGTGCTGAGGTTGGGGCAGGGCCGCCTCTCTGTCTCAGTTCCCTCAGGGGGTTTATGTACAGACCTTCCACAATGGATCCAGGCTCCCGCCTGCTTGGGGAGCTCATGTCTGCAACCACCTCTCAGCTTCTATCTCCCGGGGGGGGGGGGGGGGCGGCCCAAGCCATGGGGGCACCCCACTCCCCTCTCGACCCGCCAAAGAGACTCTCTCACGGACCCCCATCACCTGTGGGTGGAGGGGCTTGTGCCGCCGCTGGAGATCCCGTCCCTGAAGCCTGCTTGGATCTGTACCTCTGAGAGCCACGGCTGCCGCAGGTCTGTGTTGGGCACCATGTCTGCAGCGCGACGGACCTTTTGCGAGAGGTTTGCAGGTCCCTCTGTGGGTGGAGGGACCCGTGTGGCCGCTGGAGATCCCGTCCCCGCAGCCCACTCGGATCTTTTCCTCACAGTGTCATGGCCCCTGCAGGGCTGCACTCAGCTCCCAGTCCCGGCGCCTAGTCTGCAGCATGAAGGACCTTTTACGAGAGGTTTGCAGGTCTCTCCGGAACAGAAATCTCCCTCGCTCCAATGTTCTGTGGCCTCTGGGTGCAGAATTCGCCGTGAGTTACTTCTTTGTAGTTGTTCTATGGGTTGTGGGTTCAGAGCTATGTGTATGTGCGTCTTTCTACTATGCCATCTTGGCTCCGCCCCTCCATCAACGAAATTATTAAGGAAAACTGCCCTGAGATTCTAGAACCAGAGGGCAAAATAAATATTCAAGGAATCCGCAGAACACCGCATGAAAGAGATCCAAAAAGAGAAACTCCTAGGAGCATTGTGGCCAAATTCCAGAATTCCCATGTGAAGGAGAAAATATTGCAAGCAGCTAGAAAGAAACAATTCAAGTATTGTGGAAATACAATCAGGATAGTACAAGATCTGGCACCTTCTACATTGAGGGATAGAAGGGAATGGAATAGGATATTCCAGAAGTCAAAGGAACTAGGACTGAAGCCAAGAATCACCTACCCAGCAAAACTGAGTATAATACTTCAGGAGAAAAAATGGTCTTTCAATGAAATAGAAGACTTTCAAATTTTCCTGATGAAAAGACCAGAGCTGGAAAGAAAATTTGACTTTCTAACACAAGAATGAAGAGAATCATGAAAAGGTGAACAGCCAAGAGAAATCATAAGGGACTTACTAAAGTTGAACTGTTTACATTCCTACATGGAAAGACAATATTTATAACTCTTGAAACATTTCAGTATCTGAGCACTGTGTGGGAGTACACACACACACACATGCACACACGCACACATACATAGAGACAGAGTGCACAGAGTGAATTGAAGAGGATGGGATCATATACTAAAAAAAAAATTAAATCAAGCAGTGAGAGAGAGATATTGGGAGGAGAAAGGGAGTAGTTATATGGGGCAAATTATCTCTCATAAAAGAGGCAAGCAAAAGACTTATTAGTGGTGGGATAAAGAGGAGAGGCAAGAGAAAAACATGAGATCTACTCTCATCACATTCCACTAAAGGAAAGAATATAATGCACACTCATTCTGATAGGAAAACCTATCTCATAATACAGGAGAGTGGGGGACAGGGGCACAAGCAGGATTGGGGGGAGTATAGAGGGGAGGGCATGGGGAGGAGAATGCAATCTGCGGTCGACCCTCACGGGGAGGGAAAGGACCATAAGAAAATAGAAGTAATGGGGGACAGGACAGGATGGAGGGAAATATAGTTAGTCTTATACAACACAACTAGTATGGAAATCATTTGCAAAACTAAACAGATATGGCCTATATTGAACTGCCTGTCTTCCAAGGGGAAGGGGTAGGGAGGGAGGGAGCTAAAGAAGTTGGAACTCAAAGTGTTAGGATGAAATGTAATGTTCTTACCACTGGGTAACAAGAAACACAGGTTAAGGGGTCAAGAAAGCTATCTGGCCCTACAGGATAAAAGAAGAGACGGAGACAAGGGCAGGGAGCGAGGATAGAGGAGAGAGCAGATAGGTCACAGAGGCAATTAGAAAACTTTGGTCTGGGGGGGGAAGGGGAAAAAAAGGGGAGAAAATTTGTAACCCAAAACTGTGTGAAAATAAATGTTAAAAGTTTAATAAAAAAAAAAACAAACAAAAAACAAAAAACATGGCCTCAGACACTTCACATTAACTAGTTGTATGACCCTGGGCAAATCACTTAACCTCAAATTCCTAGCAGAAAAAAAAAAATAAAAGGAAAGAAAAGGAAGAAAAGAAAAGTAAATTATCACAGAAGTTGTCCAAAAAACCTGGAAAAATTTATATCAAGTAACCGATAATGAAGAGACATTTTACATGGTTATAACAATTTTATATAATGATCAATTGTGAATGGTTTATCTGTTCTCAGCAAAAGAACTCCTTCTTACCCAATTTTTCCAAATGTGTATATATATCTATATATCTCTATATATAGATAGATAGAGAGAGATGTATATCTATACATCTATCTATATCTATATCTATCTATATCTATCTAGATACATATCTAGATAGATAGATAGACAGATAGATAGATAGATGGATAGATAGATAGATAGTACAGGAATTACCTGTTCTTTAAAAGCTTGATAGAATTCATTTGTAAATTCATCTGACCATGGAGATTTTTCTTCAGGAGTTCATTGATGGCTTGTTCAATTTCTTTGTCTGAGATGGGGTTATTTAAGTATTCAACTTCCTCTTCTGTTAATCTGGTCAATTTATACTATTTTAAAACACTCATCCATCTCATTTAGATTGTCGAATTTATAGGCATAAAGTTGGGCAAAGCAATTTCTAATTATTGTTTCAATTTCACCCCCATTACATGTGAGTTCACCCCTTTCATTTTTTTTATATTGATAATTTAGTTTTCTTCTTTTTTTAATCAAATTGACCAAAGGTTTACCAATTTTATTAGTTTTATTAGTTTTTTCATAAAACTAACTATTAGTTTATTTATTAGTTGAATAGTTTTCTTAATTCAATTTTATTAATCTCTCCTCTGTTTTTCAGTATTTGGTATGTTGTCTCATTATTGTCATTCTCTTGAATGAATTTCTTGATTGTTTCTATGATTTGCTGTTTAACCCACTCCTTCTTTAGGATTAGATTATCTAGTTTCCAATTAATTATTGGTTTATCTTTCCATGGTCTTTTATTACGTGTGATTTTTGTTGCATTATGATCTGAGAAGGGTGCATTGACTATCTTTTCGTATCTGAACTGGATTCTGAGAATTTTATGCCCTAGTACATGGTCAGTTTTTGTATATGTGCCATGTACCACGAGAAAAACATATATTCTTTTCTATCCCCATTCAGTTTTCTTCAGAGATCCATCATATCTAACTTATCCAAAGTTTTATTCACCTCCTTAACTTTTTTCTTGTTTATTTTGAGGATAGATTTATCAAGTTCAGAAAGAGGGAGGTTGATGTCCCCCACTAGTATAGTTTTGCTGTCTATTTCTTCCTGTGACTCCTCCAACCTCTCCTCTAAGTATTTAGATGCTATACCACTTGGAGCATACATGTTTAGTAATCATATTGCTTCATTGCCTATGGTGACTTTTAGAAGGATATAATTTCCTTCCTTATCTCTTCTGATTAGTTCTATTTCAGTTTTTGCTTTGTCTGAGATTAGGATTGCTACCCCTGCTTTTCTTACATCAGCTGAAACACAATATATTATGCTTCAACCTCTGTATATCCCTGCATATCAAATGTGTTTCTCGTGAACAACATATTTTTGGATTATGACTTTTAATCCTCTCTGTTTTATGGGAGAGTTCATTCCTTTCATATTCACAGTTATGATTACAATCTGTATCTTTCCCTCCAGTCTCTTTCCCACCACTTGTGCTTTTAGTTTTCCCATCTCCCTTCCCCTCCTTAACAGAGTTTTCACTTTTAACCAATACCTCCCTCAGTCTTCCCTTCCTTCTTTCAGTCCCTCTCCTTTTTACTCCCCTTTAACCGTACTACTTTTCCTTCCTTTTTAGCCTCCCCCATTTTTTCCCCTTCCTCTCCTACTGCCTATACAGCTAGTTAGTTTTATATACTTAAGTATGTTTGTAATATAATCTTGTGCTTCTTCCTGTGATCTAATTTACCATTTTGTCCTTCATTCTTTCACATCTACTATTACAATGATTTTGCATTCTTCAATCACATTTTTATCATCACATCATTGACTTTATACCTGTTCTCTCTATCTATGTATATCCCTTTTATATTTCATAATAGATGTACAATTCTGAAGATTAACAAATATCATTTTCCTTTATAGGAAGGTAAACAGTTTGCCAAAATTGAGTAGCAAGTTTTTTCTTCTCTCCTGTTTACCTTTGTATGCCTCTCTTGAGACCTGGATTTGAACATCGAATTTTCTATTGAGTTCTGACCTTTTTATCAGGAAAGCCTGGAAAACCCTTATTTTGTTGAATGTCCATCTCCTTTCCTGAAATGTTATGCTCAGCTTTGCTGGGTAGTTGATCCTTGGTCGAAGTCCCAGCTCCTTTGCCTTACAAGATATCATATTGCAATTCCTTCAGTCTTTTAATGTAGAAACTGCAAGGTTCTGTGTGATGCTGACTGTAGCTCCATGACATTTAAATGGTTTCTTTCTGGCTGCCTATAGTATTTCCTACTTCAATTGATAGTTCTGGCATTTGGAACAATATTTCTTGGTGTTTTTAGTTTGGGATTCCTTTCGGGAGGTGAATGGTGAATTTTTTAGATGACTATTTTGCCCTCTGGATCTAGCACTTCTGAGAAGTTTTCCTTGATGATTTCTTGAAAGATACTAGACTCTTTTTTTCATTTTTTAAAAATTTTAATATTCTTAAATTTTCTCTCCTGGACCTATTTTCCTGGTCAGTTGTTTTTCCAATTAGATATTTTACATTCTCTTCTGTCTTTCCTTTCTTTAGATTTTGTTTGACTGATTTTTGAAGTCTCATAGAATCACTAGTTTCTACTTCCGCAATGCTAATTTTTATCATATTTTTCTTCAGTTAACTTTTGCATCTCCTTTTCCATCTGTCCAGTTATTCCTTTTAAGGAATTATTTTCTCCATTTAGTTTTTGTACTTCCTCTTCCATTTATTCAGTTTTCCCAGTTAGGTTTTGTACTTCCTTTTTCATTTGTTCAATTTTTCTTTTTAAAGAGCTATTCTGTTTATGCTTTTTTCATACTTTTAAAGTCATTTTCCATTTTTTCTTCTATTTTCTTCTTTATCTGTTCCAGGAGTTTTCTTTGTGCTTGTGAGCAGTTCATAATTCCTTCTGAAGATTCAGATGGGAGTACAGTGTCAAAAATGACCTCTTTGGTATTCATGTTTTGCTCTTTGTCCCCAAAGAAAGATTTTACGGTCTTTTTCTTCTTGGTTTTCTTCTTCTTACTCATGGTGATCGTGCTTTGTGTAATGTGGCCTCTGGTTCTTTTAGCTAGAAGCTACAGGAACTGGTGTTGAGATGGCTGATGTGAGAAAGCAAAGGTCAGGTGTTTTGTTTTGTTTTGTTTTGCTTTGTGTGTCCCTGGTTTAACCCTGGGGATAGCTTGTTAAGCTTGGGGGAAGAGTGGTCTGGTCACAGGAGATATCCTCAGCTGAGCTGGAGCAAAGGCAAGCTCAGAGGTTGGTGATTGAGGTTACCTTATTGTCTTCCCATTTCCCCTGAGGCAAGCCTGTGCTCTTGGTATTGGTGATTGTTGTGCTCCACCCCCTTGCTGCTCCTCCTCCTGGTTAACCTCTACTACAGTAAGAGGGATATTATTTAGCGATTTTCCTAGCCTCACATGCTATGAGATTCTTTGCACCTTCTTCTGATCCCACTGATACAGGATTTTTCTGGGACAATAATTTAGGTTTCTTTCAATGTCAACAAGATGAGGGGGAGAGAGCATTTACTGATCAGTCCATCATTTTAGCTCCAGGAAGTTCAAGTAGTGACTTTCAGAAGTTTAGTCTGCATGCTGATAGTCTCAGGAGCAGTTGCTACTGATACCTGAGGCTCAGCAGTTGTCACTCACTCGGCTATGCTGATCTCCTGCCCTGGGATGCCACCCTGCCATTCTACCCTGCTGCCACTCCCTCATGCCACCCCAGAGCTTTCCTGCTTGGCAATGCTAGGGCGGGATGCACTGTCTCCTTTGTTATTTCTTGAAAGATGTTGTCCATGCTCTTTTTTTGATCATGGATTTCAGGTAGACCAAAAATCCTTAAATTACTTCTCCTGGATCTATTTTCCATTGTTAGTTGCTTTCGCAATGAATTATTTTATATTTTATAGTATTTTTACATTCTTTTGATTTCATTTGATTTACTTTTGATGTCTGATAGAGTCATTAGCTTCCACTTGCTGATTTTAATTTTTAACAGATAACATGCTGACATAGTTCTGAATCACAAACTATAAAAGACACTCCATATAGAAGGCAGAAGAAAAGCATTTATTCAGACACCAGAAAGCCAAATCTCATTACTGGAAAGCCAAATTCATCATAGTAGCCAAGAAATCAATACATATTAGCACTGCAGGAGATAATGGCATTCTCAAGTCTTCCGCCTCCCTACTCCCCACCAGGGTCTTCCCACAAGCAAACTCTCACAAGACTTTTTGTGTCTGCTGGTCTGCATTCTCTCTCTTCTGCCCCAATCAATCTCACTAGCTTCATCTCAGTTCTGCTCCACCTTTCCTGTTCCACCTGTTCAGCAAGCTCCTCCTACCACATGTGATGTAGGTTTTCAGGTTATTTAAGTAGATAACATGGACATATTAATGAATGGAAAACTTCTTCCCCTTCAAATTGCCATGACAACACTGCACATAACTTATTACATTTGTGGTTATAGGTATAAATGGATTTTAAAAATGCCTGGAGCATTTCACAGTTCTACCAATTCTTCATTAGTTACCCATTAATTACTCATTCATATCTGTTTTGCCATGTCTCTTCCACCAATTGTTATTTATCTTTTTTGGTCATCTTTGCTAATCTGTTGGGCTGGAGATTATTTGAATTTGCATTATTTGGTTACTGTTAGTATGGAGCATTTTTTTTCATGTGGTTGTTGGGTATTAGCTTTTCTTTTTATGTAATTTCCCATTCAAATCCTTGGATAATTTTTTTCTATTGGATATCAATATCTCTTCCAAGTGGCCTCTAAGCTAGGCAATCTTAGTAACACTTTGAAAGAGTGAGCAAAGGTCTTTATTTTGTAGAGCTCATTTGATATTGACTTTCAAATAATTGCCATTAAATCATAAATTGGACTTATGGTGGAATAGGGCAAGCTGGACTGAAATTTGGAAATATTTTCACATATTAAATAATCCCAAACTGCTTTCTGATGCAGAAACTCATCATTTAAGTACCACTGTTCTTCCTGATCTGCTTAGTGATTATAAATAAAAGAAAATCATGACTTTCAAATAATCTAAATGTCTAATGCTGCAAAGTTGAATAGAAACACACATTTGAAGTGTGAGTAGGCTTTAGAACAGCAATTCGGTCCTGATGTGGAAAGATGACTGCTGAGTTTTCTTCTGGCTGTTAGATGACTGTTGAAGATTTTTCCAGATATCTAATTTTGTGATTCTATATCAGCACTGAGGTATTTTCAAGGTCCTATATGCCTAGAAAAAGGGGTATGACATTCTCTTAGTTAGATTGATGGATACTAGATAGCCAAAGTGTTATACTGCTTTTCAGAAAGTATAAAAGATCTTAGTCTTCAGCATTTATGTGAATCCCTTATTCAGGATTTATTGAACAGCCTGTACAATTGCAATGAATAAGTGTTATGATCAGTGTTAGTGGAAGAAATACTCATATCAATGAGATCACTCATCTACAATGTATAATAAATATTAATATTGATAGAATAAGTTACTTTTATTGCATTCTCTATACTTTCCTATTCCACATATACACAACTATACTGGGTAAAATAGCAGCAACCCTCTGAAATGTCAATAAAATGGTTAAAATTGAGTTTTATTACAAAAATTTACTCAATACAAATAAAGTTTTGTAGAAAATATTGTTGCAGCACAACGCACTCAGCTTTCTTAATACCTAGATTAATGATCCCAATTGTACATTATCTAGCACTTTACCCAAGTCTAAATTTTTTTAGTGTTCCTAAATCATTAAAGTGTTCAGAGCTTTCATTCATCTTTACAGTAATAGCATATAACTTTCAGGTTACTGATACATTTCCAACTGATACAATTCTGGCAAATGTATTTATACTATTTTACAAAATTTGTCTTTGGGAAAAGCAGAAATCAGAGAGATTAGTGCTAGAGTGTAGTAAATATATTTTATCGATTAGATAATCTTGATTCTGCTACCATTGTTTTGTTTGCCTTCTTCAAAGCACATTATGGCACATTTTGTTGTTGCTGAGCAAAGAGCAAATAAAGAATTTTCTTGATTTTTATTTTAGAGTCTAATTATCACTTAGGTAATTAAAAGAAAACTGATTAATCTCCAGGTCATCTTCTTAATTTGTTTTGTAACTCAAGCAGGAAGTTTCCTTGAGCATCAGATCTCAAGATTTTATTGGTTATTTCTTTTTGAACTTTCCAGATACTCAAAGAAATGTGTGACTTAGAAAACTACAAATTAACTTTTCTATTATTTCATCCTGTAAGCAACTTTATAATTGGAAGCAAGAATCCCCTTCTCATTAAAGGACCTCATTCAAGTTGAACTGCTTACATTCCTACATGGAAAGATGGTATTTGTAATTCATGAGACGTTTTTCAGTATTGGAGTAGTTACAGGGAAAATAATGTGTGTATATATATATATATATATATATATATATATATATATATATGCATTTGTACATATATACATATGTGTGTATAAACATATATGTGTGTACATATGTGTATATATACATTTAGTGTGCATATAAATATTGGTATGCTTTTTATATGCATGCACACATATGTGCATACATACATGCATGTACATACATGTATAAATATGTACACACATATATATTTATACACACACACACATAGAGGGCACAGGGTGAAGTGAATCTGAAGGGATTATATAGAAAATAAAATTTCCTTTTCATTGGAATGTACTAGGAGTAAGAGAAAGGGAAAGGTAGAATGTAGCAAAACATCTCACCTAGAATAGTCAAGTAAGAACTTCTACAATGCAGGGGAAGACAGGTGAGATGAAAGGAAATAACTAAGCCTTATTCTCAAAATATTTGGTTTAAGGAGGGAATAGCACACTCAATTACATATCGAAATCTGTTTTACCCAGCAGGATTACAGTGGGCAAGGTGATAGGAGAGGTAAGATAATAGAAGGGATGGCAAATTGAGGAAAGAGATAATCAGAAGCAAACATTATTGTTGGAGGTCAGGTCAAGGGAAAGAATAGAATAAATGGAGGGCAGGATAAGACAGAAGGAAATATTGCTAGTCTTTCCCAACATGACTATTATGGAAATGGTTTGAATGGCTACACATATATGACCTATATTCAGTTGCTTGCTTTCTCAATGAGGGTGTGTATGGAGGGATTAAGAGAGAGAATTTGGAATTAAAATCTTTAATAATGAATGTTAAAAATTGTTTTAGTATTCTACTGAGAAATAAGATGTATAGGCAATGGAGTATAGGAATCTGTTTTGCTCTACCAGAAAACAGAAGGAAGGAGGATGGACAAAGGATTGACAGATGGGAAGACAGACTGGAGAAAGGAGTGGATGGGGTGCATGCTGTGGTAGTGTGGACAGATGGGGAGAAATCTTTGAATTCAAATTCTTGTGGAAATGAATTTTGAAAACTGAAAAATAAGTAAATTGCATATTTAAAAAGCAAAACAAAGATAAATAAATTCATTCTGCTTAATGACCTGCCATGTCAAAGAAGACCAAGAGAATCCTGAAAGAAGAAACAGCCATTTTAATAAGGACTGGGAATAGCAATATTACTTTTTTTTTTCTGCTAAAGGTAAGATAATTAGCTTGCTTTATAATACTGCAAAATCAATGTTAAAAAATTCACTGCTCAAAAGCTTTGTAATAGTCATAAAGACCACAGATATTTTAAATTATAAGGGGAGGAATTAAAGGTTGTATTTCAAAAAGTAAGAGATGAAAAACAAAAACAATTCATTTAAGCATCAATAAGACCTATAAGAAAGGGTAGGGGTGGTAGAAGGGAGGGCAGGTTGTGGAAGAGGGTAATCAAATGCATGCTTCCTTGTGGTGGGGCAGGGGAGAGTTAGAGAAAACTTTAGAACTCAAAATCTTGTGGAAGACAATGTTGAAAACTCAAAATACTTTTTTTTAATAGACTAACCCCAGTGGCAAAAGAGGTCCAAAAAGTCAACGCCTGGAAGAATGTCTTAAGAAATGAAATTGACCAAATGGAAAAGGAGGGCCAAAAGCTCACTGAAGAAAATGATTCCTTAAAAATATTAGAATGGAGCAAAGGGAAACTAAAGACAATGAGAAATCAAGATATTATACAAAAACCCGAAAGAATGTAAAAATAGGAGACAATGTGAAATGTCTCATTGAAAAAAAGACACATCAGACTGGGAAAATAGATCCAAGGCAGATAATTTTAAAAATATATATTGGACTACCTGAAAGTCATGATGAAAAAAAAAGAGCCTACACATCACCTTTCAAGAAATTATCAAGGAAGACTGCCCTGATAGTCTAGAACCAGAGGAGAAAATAGGAATTTAAAAAATCCACTGATCACCTCTTGAGAGAGATACCCAAAGAAAAATTCTTTTCATTATTGAAGCCAAATCCCAAAGATCCCAGGTGAAGGCAAAAATACTGCAAGCAGAACATTTATGAAGATAGCAGAATGAGAAAAACTACTTACCTAAGCTCTTAGACAAACTCCTTCAGATACATCTAAAAAGAAAATATGACCAAATTTTGGAGGTGCAGAATCCAATAGGAGGTAGACTGTGGGAGACTCACAGACCAGGACAAACTGGAAGGTTGGACAGGAAGAATCTGTTCCACGGGGGTGGAGGAGGATACATTGCACAGCACAGCACACTCCTGTCTCGGAAGGGCTGAACAGGAAATCCCTGGGGTGGTGTGAAGGCAGCAGCAGCATGACAGAATAGCAGTCCAGGGCTGGAGTTCAGCAGAGCTGAACAAGGAAGAGCCACAGTGTAACAGATATGTGCAGCAGCTGCTCCTGAGATTATTAGCCCACAGATTAAATATCTGTAAGTCACCTACTTGAACTTCTGGGAGCCAAAACGGAGGAGTGATCAGTAAATGCTTTCTACCTCTCCTCTTGTTGAGATTGAAAGAACCATAAAATACTTCCCTAGAAAAATCCTGAAACACTGGGATCAGCAGAGGGGGAAGTCTCATAGTGCATGAGGCTAGGAAAACCGTTAAGGAGTATTATTCTTGCTGTGGCAGGGATTGTCCCAGACAGCTCCACCTCAACCAACCAGGAGAAGAGAAGGAGCTCTAGGTGGGTGTAGCCTCACAACCACCACCAACAGGATCCCAGAGGTGCCTCAGAACTCCAGGGGAAATGGGGAAGACACTAGGGCAGAAAGGGTCACCAACCACTGAGATTGCCTCTGCTCTAATTCAGTTAAGGAAACCTCCCATGACCAGACCACACCTCCCCCACACTTAACAAGCTACCTACAGGGCTAATCCAGGGGTAAAATAATCCACTTGGAATCTGCTTTCTCATACCAGCCAGCTCATCACCAGGTTCTTTTGCTTCTAGCTGAAAGAACCAGAGGCCATAATACACAAAGCTTCAGCATGATGAGTAAGAAGCAAACAAGAAAAAAAAGGACATAGAATCTTTCTATGGGGATGAGGACTAAAACACAAATGTCAAAGAGGTTAGCAGTTAGACTAACCCCATCTGAAACTTCTGAAGGGACCATGAACTAGTCACATGCACAAAGAGCTCTCTTGGAAGAGCTCAAGAAAGAAATAGAAGAAAACCTGATGAATGATTTTAAAAGTGAGAAAAAAAGAATTTATTTAAAAAAAGGAGCTTGGACAATATCTTCCAAGAAATCATCAAGACAAGCTGCCCATAAATCCTGGATGCAGAAGGCAAAATAGTCATCAAAAGAATCCACTGTTCACCTCATGAAAGCGTTCCCAAACTCAAAACACCAAGGAATATTGTTGCCAAGTTACAAAACTATCAAGTGAAGGACAAAATACTACTGGCAACCAGAAAGAAACCATTCAAATATCGGGGTCCTACAGTCAGGATCTCACAGAATCTTGAAGCTTCTATATTAAAAGATCAAAGAAATTGTAATATGATATTCCATAAGACAAAGGAGCTGGGACTACAAGCAAAGATCAATTACCCAGCAAAGCTAAGCATAACACTTCAGACAGAGATGGACATTCAATGAAATAAGGGATTTCCAGACCTTACTGATAAAAAGGCCAGAAATAAATAGAAAATTCGATCTTAAAATGAAGATCTCAAGAGAGGCATAAAAAGGTAAACAGGGGAAAGAAAATCTTGTTGCTCAGTATGGGTAAACTTTTTACCTCTGTCTGAGGGATGATGATATTTGTTAATCTTGAGAATTGCATATCTACTATGAAATGTAAAGGGCATATACATGGATGTAAGAGCAGGTATAAAGTAATTAATGTGATGATAAAAACGTGATTTAAGGATACAAAGGGATTGTAACGGGAGATGTGAAAAGGAGGAAGCAGAAAATGATAAACTACATCACAGGAAGAAGTATAAAATTATATTACAGTAGAGGAAACAAGTGGAGGGAGATGAGCTTTGTTTGAGAAGTACTCTCACCTGATTTGATTCAAAGAGGGAACAATAAATTTAATTATATAAATCTAAGTAGCTCTGTAGACTGTAGGAGGGGAAAAGGAAAGAAAGAGGAGGGAAGGCTGAAAGGGAGGAAAGAAGTAGTAAGGGTAAATAGGAGTATAAGGGAGTGGGGCTGAAAGAAGGAAGGGAAGACAGAGGGAGGTGGTGGTCAAAAATTAAAAATATTGTGGAGGAGAAGGGAGAATTGAAATCACAAATTGTGGGAAAGAGAATGGAGGGAAAGAGATAGATAGTGATCATAACCGTGAATGTGAATGGGATGAAATCTCCCATTAAATGGAGACCGCTAGCAGAATGGATTTAAAGCCATAATCCAACAATATGTTGTTTGCAAGAAACACATCTGAAGCGGGGAATATACACAGGGTAAAGGTAAAAGGTTGGAAAAGAATATATTGTGCTTCAGCTCATGAAAGAAAAGCATTGCTAACAATCCTAAGCTCTGACAAAGCAAAAGCATAAATGGATCTAATCAAAAGAGATAAGGAAGGAAGTTATATTTTGCTAAAACTCACATAAACAACCAAAAAAATATCACAATTAAACATATAGGCTCCACTTGGTAAAGTATTCAAATTCTTAGAGGAAAAGTTAAGGGAGTAACAGGAGGAAATAGACAACAAAACTATATTAGTATGAGACCACAATCTCCCCCTCTCTGAACTTGATAAATATAAATATAAATAAAATAGACAAGAAAGAAGTTAAGGTAAATAAAACTCTGATAAAGGTAGACATGATAGATCTCTGGAGAACACTGAATGGGGATAGAAATGAACATACCTTTTCTTCAGTGGTGCATGGCACGTATACAAATATTGACCATGTACTAGACGATAAAAACTTCACAATCCGATGTAGAAAGGCAGAGATAGTCAATGCATCCTTCACAGATCATAAGGCAAGAAAATTTACAAGTAATAAAAGGCCATGGAAAGATAGACCAAAAATTAATTCGAAGCTAAATAATATAATCTTAAAGGAGGAGTGGGTTAAAGAAAAAATTATAGAAACAATCAACAACTTCATTCAAGAGAATGACAATAATGAGACAACTTACCAAATTTTATGGGATACTGCAAAAGTAATTCTTAGGGGAAGCTGTATATATTTTAATGCCTACATGAATAAAATGGAGAAAGAATAGATCACTGAACTGGGCATGCAGCTGTAAAAGCTCAAAAAACAGACAAATAGAAAATCTCTAAGTAAATACCAAATTAGAAACACTTAAAACCAAAGGAGAGATAAATAAAATGGAAATTGAGAAATCTATTGAACAAATACTAAAAACTAAGAGTTGATTTTATGAAAAACCCAATAAAATAGATCAATGTTTGCTCAAGTTGATTTAAAAAAAAAGAAAAGAAGAAAATCAAATTACCAATATTGAGTATGAAAGGTCTGAAGTCATCTTCAATGAGAAGGAAATTAAAAGAGTAACTAGAAATTATTTTGTCCATCTTTATGCTCATAAATTCAACAATCTAAATAAGATGTATGAGCATTTTTTTAAAAAATCTATCAATTGCCAAAATTAACAGAAGAGGAAGATGAATACTTAAATAATCCTACCTCAGAAAAAGAAATTGAACAAGCCATCAATGAAATCTGTAGGAAATATTCTCTAGGGGCAGATGGATTTACAAGTAAATTTTATCAAGCATTTAAATAACAGTTCATTCCAATACTGTGTACAACATTTTTGAAAATTGGGGAAGAAGGAGTTCTCCCCAATTCTTTTATGATACAAATATGGTTTTGATACTTAAATCAGGGACAGTCAACACAGAGAAAGAAAACTGTAGACAAATTTCTCTAATGAATATAGAAGCTAAAATTTTACATAAGATTTTGGCAAAAAGAACACAGCAACTTATCATTAGAATAATATATTATGATCAGGTAGGACTAATACCAGGAATACAGGGCTGGTTCAATATTAAGAAAACTACTAGCATTATTGATCATATCAACAACAAACCTAACAAAAACCACACGATTATCTCAATAGATTCAGAAAAAGCTTTTGACAAAATATGGCACTCATTCCAATTTAAAACACTAGAAAGTACTGGAATAAATGGAACTTTCTATAAAATAATAAGCAGCATCTACCTAAAATTTTCAGCAAGCATTATATGCAATTGGGATAAGCTAGATGTATTTCCAATAAGATCGTGGATGAAACAAGGATGTTCATTATCACCAATATTGCTCAATAGGTTACTAGAAATTTTAACTGTAGCAATAAAAGAAGAAAAAGAAATGGAAGAAATTAGAACAGGCAAAGGAGAAAATAAGATATAACTCTTTGCATATGATATGATGATATACCTAGAGAATCCCAGAGATTCAAGTAAAAAACTCTTTGAAATAATAAACAACTTTGGCAAAATTTCAGGATACAAAACAAACCCACACAAGTCTTCTGCATTTCCATATATTACTAACAAAGCCCAATAGCAAGAGATAGAAAGAGAAATCTGATTTACCTCTAGAGTAGACATTATAAAATATTTGGGAGTCCAACTGCCAAAACAAATTGAGGGACTAGATGAACACAACTACAAAATATTTTTCACAGAAATAAGATCAGATTTAAGTAAGTGGAATTACATCAGTTTTTCATGGGTAGGCTGAGCCAATATAATAAAAATGATAATTCTACCTAATTAATTTACTTATTTAGTGCCATACCAATCAAACTATAAGATAATTATTTTGTAGAGCTAGAAAAAAATGAAATCAAAATTCATCTGGAAGAAAAGCAGTCCAGAAAATCAAGGGAACTAATGAAAAGAAATGCTAGGGAAGGTGGCCTAGCTCTGCCTGATCTCTAATTGCATTATGCAACAGCAATTACTAAAACTACTTGGTACTGGCTAAGAAACAGAAGGGTAGACCAGTGGAATAATCTAGGTACTCAAGTCACAGTAGTCAATGAATATACCAATCTACTTTTTGATAAACTCAAGGACACAAGCTTCTGGGATAATAACTCACTGTTGAACAACAATTTCTGGGAAAACTGAATAACAATTTAGCAGAAACTAGGCATAGACCAATGCCTGACATTGCACAAATGGGCACATGGTCTAGGAATAAAGATTGATATTATAAAGAAATTAATGGAGCAAGGAATGGTGTATTTATCAGATTTATGAAGAAGGGACAATTTTTGACTAAACAAGAGATAGAAAGCATTATAAAGTGCAAAATGTATAATTTTGATTACATTAAACTGAAAAGTTTTTGCACAACTGAACCCAGTGAAACCAAAATTAGGAGGGAAGTAGAAAACTGGGAAAGAAGTTTTGCAACTAGTGTCTGTGATAAAGGCTTCATTTCTAAAATATATAAAGAACTGAATGAAATATGCAAGTATAGAATTCATTTCCCAATTGATAAACGGTCAAAGAATAAGAACAGGCAGTTTTCAGAGGAAGAAATTAAAACTACCTATAGTCATATGAAAAAATGCTCTGTATCACTATTGATTAGAGAGATGTAAATCTAATCAACTTCAAGATACCACACCACACCTATCAGATTGTCTAACGTGACAAAACAGGAAGATGATAAATGTTGGTGAAGGTTGTTAAGAATGTTGGGAGAGTTGGAACACCAAGTTGTTGTTAGTGGAGCTTTGAACTGATCCAACCACTCTGGAGAGCAATTTGGAACTATGGCCACTGGGCTACATAAATATGCATAACCTTTGAACTAACAATGCCACTTCTAGCTCTGTATTCCTAAGAAGTCTTAAAAATGGAAAAGGGTTCCACATGTACAAAAATATTTATAGCAGTACTCTTTGTGGTGGTCAAAAACTGGAAATCAAAGGGATCCCCCTCAATTGGGGAATGACTGAATAAATTGTGATGTATGAAGGTAATGGAATGTTATTGTGCTGTATGAAATGATGAACAGGAAGACTTCAGAGAGGCCTGGCAAACTTATATGATCTGATGCTGAGTGAAAGAATCAGAACTAGGAGAACTCTGTATACAGTAAAAACCATAGTGTGTAAGAATTATTTCTGGTAGAATTAGAATTTCATTGCAATGCAGGGACTTAAAATTCCCAAAAGTTTTTTGAGTCAAAATGCCTCCAGAGAAAGAATTATGAAATTCAATCACAGAATGGAGCTGATCATTTTCTTTTGTATTAGATTTTTTTTTTGTTTTATGATTTTTCCCATTCATTTAAATTCTTCCGTGCAACATGACTATGGTCAAAATGTATTTACAGGGAATGTATATGTAGAATCTATATAAAATTGTATGGTGTCTCAGGGAGGGAGGGGGAAGTAAGGGGGAAGAAGGTGAGGAAACAGCAAAGATAGCTTCAAAGTTCAGTGAGAAACTTCTTTTACTTGAGTGACAAGGGAGCAGGGTACTCTCCTATCTCTGGCCCTAGGCGGGGGAAGTAGTTGCATCAATTTTTTTTTTTTGGGGGGGGCCCTCGGCCTAAAGATCCTGGAGTAATTGAATGAGTGATCTGGATCTCAGCCCTGAGTGGCAGTCCTGGAAAAAAGGAGGAGCTCTGGCAGGAGGAGTTGGTGGAGAAAATTGTGGAGAGGAAACCCTACTCTCAGATCCTGGGCAGAAAAGCTTTTGCTTACTCCCAGAGCAGAGTGCAGAAAACACCTCTCCCTTGATGGTGCCACCTTGGAGGAACTGAGAACTTACAGGTCCCCAGAGTATAGCCTTCACATAACAAAGGATTCAAAAGTCAAGTAACTGACTGGGAAAATGTCTAATAAAGGGAAAAATTAGCCTATAGAAAGTAACTTTCTCTGGGTATGGCATCAAAGTCAAGGCTTCTGCATCCAAAACTTCCAAAGTAAATGTACAATGGGCTCAGGTCAAGGAAGAGCTCAAAAAGGATTTTGAAACTCAAGGAAGAGAGGTGGAGGAAAAATTGAGAAAAGAAATGAGAGTGACTCAAGAAAACCATGAAAAGTGAATCAAGAGCTTGCTAAAGGAGGCAAAACAAATGCTTAAGTAAATAACACCTTTAAAAATAGGCTAACTCAACTGGCAAAAGAAATCCAAAAAACCAATGAGAAGAATGTTTCAAAAAGCAGAATTAGCCAAATGGAGAAAGAGTTTCAAAAGTTCACTGAAGAAAATAGCTCTTTAAAAATTAGATGGAAGCTAATGAGTTTCTGAGAAATCAAGAAATTACAAAAAAAAAACCAAAAACCCAAAAGAATGAAGAGATGGAAGATAATGTGAAATATCTCATTGTAAAAAAAAAAAAAAAAAAAAAAAAAAAAAAAAAAAAAAAAAAAAAAAAAAAAAAACTGACCTGGAAAATAGATCCAGGAGAGATCATTTAAAAATTATGGGACTACCTGAAAGCCATGTTCCAAAAAAAGAGCCTACACATCATCTTTCCTGAAATTCTCAAGAAAAACTCTCATGATATTCTAGAACCAGATTGTAAAATAGGTATTGAATGAATACACCCATCACCTTCTGAAAGAAACTCAAAAAGAAAAAGTCCTAGGAATATTGTAGCCAAATTTCAGAATTCCCAGGTCAAGGTAAAAATATTGCAAGCAGCCAGAAAGAAACAATTCGAGCATTGTGGTAATACAATCAGAAAAAGACAAGATCTAGCAGCTTCTGCATTAAGGTACTGAATGGCTTGGAATATGATGTTACAAAAGTCAAAGGAATGAGGATTAAAACGAAGAATCACCTACCCAGCAAACCTGAGTATAATCCTTCAGGAGAAAAAAATGGTCATTCAGTGAAATCAAGGACTTTCAAGCATTCTTGATGAAAAGACCAGAGCTGAATAGAAAATTTTACTTCCAAACACAAGAATCAAGAGAAGCATGGAAATCTAAACAGGAAAGAGAAGTGGTAAGGAACTTACTAAAGTTGAACTGTTTACATTTCTACATGGAAAGATAATATTTGTAACTCTTGAAATTTTTCTCAGTGTTTGAACAGTTGGAGAGATTACACACACACACACACACACACACAAACAGAGACACATAGACACGTGTATATATACAGTGGGCTCAGGGTGAATTGAACAGGAAAGGATGATATCTAAAAAAAATAAATTAAGGGGCAAGAGAGGAGAGGAACATATTTGGAGGAGAAAAGGACAAATGGAATGAGGCAAATTATCTCTCATAAAACAGGCAAGAAAAAGCGTTTTCAACGGAGGGGAAAAGGGGGAAGGTGAGAGGGAAAAATTGAAACTTACTCTCTTCACATTTGGCTGAAGGAGTGAATAACATGCACATTCGATTTGGTATGAAAATCTATCTTACACTACCGGAAAGTAGGCGAGAAGGGCATAAGTGGGGTGGGGAATGATAGAAGGGAGGGCAAATGGGAGGAGGGAGTAATTAGAAGTAAATGCTTTCCGGGAGGGACAAGGTCTAAAGGGAGAACAAAACAAATAGGGGGTAGGATAGGATGGAGGGAAATAGAGATTGTCTTTCACAACATGAGTATTATGGAAATCTTTAGTAAAACTACACATAAAGAGCCTGTATTGAATTGTTTGCTGTCTCAGGGGGGATAGGTGGGGAGGGAGGAAGAGAGAGAAGTTGGAACTAAAAGTTTTCTGAAGAAATGTTGAGAATTGTTTTTGCATGAAACTGGCAAATGAAAAATATGGGTAATGGGGTACAGAATATCTTGTCCTACAAAATAAGAGAGAAAATGGGGTTAAGGGAAGGGAGGGGTGCGATAGAAGGGAGGACATATTGGGGGAAAGAGTCATCAGAATGCAAAGTGTTTTGGAGTGGGGAATAAAAAATATGGGGACAAAATTTGGAACTCACAGTCTTGTGGATATGAATGTTGAAAACTAAAAATGAATTAATTTAAAAAACCCAGACCAATGCTTAGGCCCCTTAAATGTCAGCCCAATATCCCAAATCTTTCATAAACTTTGTTGTATTTTGGCTGGGGAAAAAAAGAAGTCAGGGTTTACAGGTATGGAACCAGAAATGTAACTTTAGAGTTTTTACAATGTGTTAATCACTTTTGTTTATTTTTCCCTCTGACTGAAAAAATGTTGTTATAAGACATGGAAGGGGGAGGAGAAAAGCTTCAGAGACAAATCTAAGTGACATAAAAACAAAATGTATTTAACAATTTATTTTGAAAATTAAAAAATAAAAGAAAAGTGCTGAACCCTGCCGTTATGTGAAAAAATGTTAGAGCTTATTAATCTCTAGATCTATCTACAGCTCTAGAGAAGGGAAATCTCTTAAGGATATTTGTCTTATCTTCTCTTATTGAGAAGTAGAAACTGAGGAGGAAAGATAGGTTTTGCTTCTGTTTTTGCTGTGAGTTGTGCTTTCTTGTGTTTTGGAGTAGCAGTATCTTCTACTCTTTATAGATCTGAGTAAATTTGAAATTCTCCAACTTTAATAAAGCTATTTGTCACTGCAAGAGCATAAGACTCTCTCAGGATACTGTCACTGCCTCATTGGCTCAAGAGAAAAAGAAGAACGCTTTTCTTCCCTTGACCAGCAAGAGAACAGTGAGCACCAGAAGTTGCATTGCTATTGTTGAGAAGCAGTTCCAACTGGTCCATATTATTTATGAAAGGCCCAAGGATATCAAGGTCTGCAGTCTAGAGCTAGCAACGACCCCAGACTCATGGGTTCCTCACTTATGTCCCTCCCTAGGATATTACTCTAAGTGTATTCCCCAAAGAAACTCAATGCGTTGGTAGAAGAGTGTTTATGGGTAGATTTTCTGTTCTGATTTTTTTTCCTTTTCCTTCCATTAAGTAAATGCTATGACTAGTCCTGATTTTGCTTTAAGTAAATATATTCTGTTTCAGAAAAAAAAAAGTAAATGCTATCCACATCCAGGAAAAGGCTTTTGGAATCTGAATGCAGATGGAAGCATAATGCTTGTTTTCATCTTTGTTATTTTGTTTTGTTTTCTTTCTTGTGGTTCCTCCCATTGGTTTCAATTATTTTTACAACATGATTAATGTAAAAATTTAAGAAAATTTAGCCACAAAGTATGGAAGAGAAAAAAGATCATAGCAGGAATGGAAGACTTCTGAGAGGGTTATTTTTTGGAATATGGGGAAATAATGGGAATTGTTGTAGTCATTAGAAAAGGAGTCAGTTGAGAAAGATTGAAAATAGTAGGTAACACAGTAGAGTCAGTCTATTAGAGGGGATAGGATGGAGGAGAATCTCTTGAACAAGTAGAGAGGTTAGCCCTTTCTAAAGAGTACGGCCACTTCAGTATGTGAAATGGGAATGAAGGTGGAGAAAGTGGCACAAGGTACCTTATTGGCAGGAGATAAGGGAGAGGAGAAAAAAAGAAAATACACAGTTAATTACCACAATTAAGAAGCAAAGTTGTCTGTTGAGATAGTGTAGGCATTGGGACCCATAAAAAGTTTGTGATGGATGAAAAATTTTAGAAGAGCTGCTATAAGCATGGAGAAGTGATTTAATAAGATAGATATCTTTAAAAAGTTACTAAGTTTTCAAACAATATAGTCTTTAGTTTCAAACTGAATTGTTGGAAAAAGTCACTTAATGGGACAACACAGTACCTTGGTCAAATAACGTCCTGGAAGTCAGAAGTTATTAAATGGTTGGGTTGTCTTGAGCAAGGCATTTAATCTCCTTGTGAATGATTTTTGTTTTAATGTATGATGGAGTGCTGTGCGTTTTGCTATATTTACCCTAAATGTTAAAAGTTTTATATTCAACTTGATCTGTGATCTTATTGATATGAATGTTCCTTCCAATGAAACAATGCACAACAGTATGATCTACCTATCTTTATTTATTTTTCTTATCCCATCCACTACATTAAAAACTGAATGTCCATTCAATGTGTTAGATATCTTACCACTTTTTTGATATTGTGAGGATTCAAAGTGAGTCATGCAACCTTTTCAAAAGTCATCTGTCAATTTCACCATATGACCAAAACTTTTTCTTTTAATCATTCTTGATATCTTTTGCTCTGATTCGTTGTAGTTTTTTTTTTATTTATTATGTGTTGTAGTCTACTTAAACCCACTATGTACCTCTTTGCTGCCTTGTGAGTAATACTCAATTTTAAGTCTTTAGGGCCTGTAGCCTTCCATGAGTCACAGTTAATAATTTAATGGCATTTTTTTCTGATAGTATTTCATTAAAATTATAAATAAATATCCAACCTGAATTACTCTAGTCACTATATCAAAATTATGATCATGATGATGATCAACATCATCATTTCTATTGTAGTTGATAGGAATAATTTTGTTCTTTCAAAATAAAATAATAATGCTATATAAGAAGTCTAAGTCTGTATTGCATCATGTTTGGTAAGTCAAGGATATCAATTTTATTCTATGCCCTCTCCTTTTAAAAAGCTATAACAGTCACCTAAATGCTCAACTCCCTTACTACAATAACCTCATATTCTCTCTGCTCCATCTTTCCGCATGATGTTCTTATAAAAAACAAAGCAAAACTACACTTATGTTTAAGTCACACACCATTAATACAAATTGCTGCAGAATGGTACAATAGTTACTTTAACTTTTGAAATAAAAATAGAGTAAGCACTACATTAATGTTCACATATTTTATCCTGCTGTTAATAATATCTCAATATCTTTTGATCTATGTCATGTTTAAGGTTCAATGTGTGGAAATTCTTAATTAAAAGGCAAGAACTTAAGAAAGTATGTCAAGAACAGTTTCCATAACTGACATGACATTTTTGTAACTGGATTTTGAAATGATGTGTGAAAGTTTTCATAAGTTAAAAAGTGAATATAATTTCAAGAACATATTTGTAATGTCTTATGCAAGAAAAGCAAATCCCATTTCATTTAATTTCTTATCAGTAGCCACCTAATACTTGAACTAGTACATGAATGTCAACAAAACCTGCTGATAAATTTTACTTAGAGTGTATCAATACCATTTTGGCTCCTTCAGGCCATTCTGTAGCGAGGTCAAATGACATTAATTTCCATAGATTCCAAATTAATGAGAAACATACACAAATGATAGCATTTTGTGTTGTTTTGAGTTTTGCTCCAACCATCTTTTTTTTCTGCTTTACCATACTCAATCACCTTTTTCAAGTCATTTCATAGACAGATCCATAAACTGAACTTTAGTTTCACCCCAAATAATGACCTTCCTCAAATTTCAAATTTTATGCGGTCATCTTAGCAAAATCTGAGAAGAAATAGTATATTTTGATATTCAATGTTTAAAATATATCTTAATGGAATCCCCAACGTATAATATATTACATTATATGTTAGCACTCTAACATATATCTTTTGAGTTAATATATGTTTTGAAGTTTAACTGTATATAGCTTCTGCTCAATGTGATCACTCTGTCCACTGCATTAAGGAAAATTACACCACATCCATGCTGCCTTACTATGTGCTAACCTTAAATACTTCTTCCTGCAAATCATCCATAGGATGATCGAAAGTGATTCTGTTTGTCGTATTACAAAGGTACAACACATACATATTTACTGGAAATCCGTTGTCCTATGCCTTCACTAGCTGATGAATTGATCCCATTTCTTTGGTCACTCTAACCATATGCTATAAAATTGATTAGAGAAATGGAGACTTCACAAAATTCGAGAGTTCAAAAGTAGCTTAGTGGTTTTATAAGTTAAGTTGTACTGAAAACAAAATCCCTCGGAAATAAAACTTCACAATTTATTTTTCATTTCAGTTATTGCATATGAGGAGAGAATTTAGGCCTGAACCATAGAAGTGCTAGTGTGGGGTGCAGACCAGCTTGGGGCACAGACCAGCACAGGACACATCCCAGGGTAAGGCAGTAGGGACAGGACCCAAAAATATAATGTCAAAAATATGCTTCAATCTCCTCTCTAACATATCAGTTCTTTCTGTGGAAGTAGATGGAATTTTTCATGAGTACTTTCAAATTATCATTAATCATTATTATAATCAAAGGAGCTAAGTCTTTCGTACTTGATTATTGTCTCAAATTGCTTTCACTGCTTAGAATGTTCTCCTGGTTCTATTTCCTTCACTTTGCATTGCTTTATATATGTCTTGCTAGTGTTTATGTTTTTGGCAGTAATTCTTTATTATTATTATTTTTCTGTTATTGTAACGATTTATTTTTAGTTTTCAGCTTTCAATTCTATAAGAACTTTCCTCCCCTCTCTATAAGTCAGTGTGAAATCTGGTATAGACTCTTCTTATACATTCATATCAAACGTATTATCACATCAGCCATGATGTAAAGAATTAGAACTAATGGAAGGATCCACAAGAAAGAAGTAACAAAACAAAACAAGAAAGGAAAAGTGGAGCAAATAATATGTTTTTATATACATTCAGACACCAAAGTTTCTCTCGATGTGGATAGCATTTTCCCTTGTGAATGTCTTAGACCTCTCCATTGCTGAGAATAGCTAAGTCTATCAAAGTCAGTCATTGCACAATATGGCTGGTAGTATGTACAATATTCTCCAGGTTCTGCTCATTTCACTCAGCATCAGTTCATGTAAGGCTTTCCAGGTTTTTCTGAAATCTGCCTGTTCATCATTTCTTAGATCACAATAGTATTCCATTACAATCATATGCTGCAACCTATTCATCCATTCCCCAGTTGATGGACATCCCTTTAATTTCCAATTCAAGGTCACCACAAAGAGTTTCTATAAATACTTTTGTTCATGTGAGTCCTTTTCCCATTTTTTATGATCTCTTGATGCAGATCTAGAAGTGATATTGCTGGGACAAAGGGTATGCACAGTTTTAAAGCCCTTTGAGAATAGTTCTGAATTTCTCTGCAGAGTGGTTGAATCAATTCACAATTCCACCAACAATGGAGTAACGTTCCACTTTTTCCACATGTTCTTCAACATTTATCATTTCCCTGTTTTTTCGATCTAATAGGTTATGTTAGTCAATCTTATATGTATGTTGTGGTGCCTCAGAGGTATTTTAATTTGCATTTTTCTAATCAATAATGACTTACAGCATTTTTTCACATGACTATTGATAGTTTGAATTTCTTCCTCTGAAAAGTGCCTCTTCCTATTTTTTGACCATTTATCAATTGGGTAATGACTTGCTTTCTTATAAATTCAACTCAATTCTGTTTATGTTTCAGAAATGAGACCTTTATTGGAGATATTGGCTTTAAAAAACTACCTTCCAGTTTTCTGCTTCATTTCCAAAATTGGTTACATTGACTTTGTTGAAGCAAAAAAAAAATCAATTTAATTTAATCAAAATAATCCATTTTCCATTTCAAAATGTTCGGTATCTCTTCTTTGGTCTTAAATTCTTCCCGTCTCCATAAATCTAACAGGTAAACTATTCCTTGCTCTCCTAGTTTCTTATGGTATCAGGCTTTTTATCTAAATCATGTATCCATTTTGACGTTATCTTGGCATACAGTGTAAGATGTTCGTGTATGCCTAGTTTCTACATACTGTTTTCCAGTTTTCTCAGTAGCTTTTGTTAAACAGTGAGTTCTTATCCCATCAGCTGGAGAATTTGGGTTTATCAAACTGTGTATTACTATGGTCATTGACTACTTGGTCTAGTGTCCACTACTCTATTTCTTAGCCATTACCAAGTGTCTTTGATGATTGTTGCTTTATAGTACAATTTAAGATGTAATATGGCTAAGCCACATTCCCTTGCATTTCTATTCATTAATCCCTTCATATTCTGTATGTTTTGTTCTTCTAGAATTGTTATTGCTTTTTTTTTTTCTAGCTCTATAAAACATTTTTGGTAGTTTGATTGGTATATCACTGATTAAGCAAGTTGATTTAGGTAGAAGCTTCATTTTTGTTATATTAGCTCAATGTACACATGAGCAACTGATATATTTTCCAATTATTTATATCTGATTTTATTTGTGTGAAAAGTTATTTAATTGTGCCATATGTGTTTGTCTTCACAGGAAGATTCCCAAACATTTTATTATACTTAGGGTAGCTTTAAATGGAATTTTTCTATCTCTTGTTCTTGGGCTTTTTGAGTAATATGTAACAATGCTGATAATTTATGTAGCCTTGTTTTGTATTCTGCCACTTTGCTAAATGTGTTTATTATTTCAAGAAATTTTTTATGTCTTTATCCAGGATTCTCATTTTATATAAAGTGTCATAGCTTTGTTTCTTCTTCAGCTATTCTAATTCCTTACATTTCTTTTTCTTGACTCTGCCCCCTAGTTTTGCTTATTTTTAACCAGCACTGCATTCTTGGTGTGAATAACACCTGGTAATGGTGTATTATACTCAAATTAAGTTGCTGTAATTTCTTTGCCAGTATTTTATTTAAAGTTTTTGAATCTATATTCATTAGGGAAGTTGGTCTATCATTTTCTTTCTCTATTTGAACTCTTCCTGGTTTAGTTATTAAGATGATAGCTGAATCACAAAATCTATTTGATAGGATTCCTACTTTGCCTAGTTTACCAAATATTTTGTATAGTGTTGGGATTATAAGTTTTCTAAACGTTTGATAGAATTCACTTGAAATTCTATCTGGTCAGGGAGATTTTTTCTTAGGGAGTTCATTGATAGATTATTCAATTTCTTTTTTCTGAAATGGGCTGATTTAAGTATTTTATTTCCTCTTCCATTAAACTGGGCAATTGATATTTTTTGTATTCATGCTTTTCACTAAGATTGCTATTTTTTTTTTGCATATTATAGGGTAAAATATTCCCTGGGTATCATTTTGATTACCTCTTCATTGAAGTGAATCTACCCATTTAATTTTTGAAACTAATAAATGCTTTTATTTTAATTTTTATATCAAATTAATCAAAGTTTTATTAATCTTAGCTTTTTTTCCATAAAATCAGCACTTAGTTTTATTTTTTAATTCAATAGTTTTATTAATTTCCATGTTATTACTCTCTCCTTTGGCTTTCAGAATTTATCATTTGCACCTCTTCGTTAGATTTTTTAAATCATTTCAAAGTCAACTTATGCCCACACTCTCAGTATATAGCCCTTTTATAAGTCACAATAGTGATACAGTTCTACAGAGTTACTAGTATCTTTTTCTGTTGTTAGGATGTAAACAATTTTCCCTCATGAATAACGTCATTTTTTTTGTTGTTCTTTCCTGTTTATCTTTTTGTACCTCTCTTGGATCTTGTATTTGAAAAGCAAATTATCTGTTGAACTCTGATCTTTTCATTGTGAAGGTTTGGAATTCCCCTGTTTCATTGAATGTTCACCTCCTAATATATTATGAATAATTTTGTTGGTTAGTTGATCCTTGCATTAGTCCAAGCTCCTTTGATTTAGAGAATAGTCCAAACTTTCCAATCATTTAAGATAGAAGCTACAATGCCCTGTGTAATCCTAACAAGGATTCCATGATATTTCAATTGTTTCTTTCTGGCTAATTGCAGTCTTTTCTCCTTGACCTGCAAATTCTGGAATTTGGCCACAATATTCTCTTGCAATTTCATTTTATATAGACACACACATATATGTATGTATGTATGTATTCACACATATGTACACATATGTACATATAAATGCATAAATACACGCATACGTACATATACAGATACCTACATACATATGTGTGTAAAAATAATGGGGTGGTTTGTCATTTCCTTCTCCAACTCATTTTACAAATGAGAAAGTTGAGACCCGCAGGATTATACCCAAGGTACAGATTTAAACTCAGGAAGATGACTCTTTCAGATTTTTCACCTAACACTGAGCCAATTAGCTGCCCCAAGTAAGGTAACAGGTCTAACTGTGCCCTGGCAGTAAGATATGTAGAAATGATGTATTTCTTTGAACTAAGGTCTTTTACTAACCAGTGTGTCTCAGAAAGTATAAACTTCTGAACACATGAGCTTCATAACTGAGAAGCAAGGAAAGAATATGTAGTTGTACAAAATACAGAGTAAACTACAAATATAAATAATTTAAAAATAACACCAATTAATTAAATGAATTCAATTTTCTTACTTCACAGATTCCCAAGTGTTGTTTTTTCTCTCATCTGTAATTATTTTAAATATATTGTCTCTTTCTACCTCTTCCTCAATGCATTTTTTTCTAGTAGTATATAGAAATTCTGATGATTTACGTGGATTTATTTCATATCCTTCAATTTTGCTGATGCTTATTGTTTTAAAAAGTTTTAATTGATTTTATAGAGTCTCTTGTACACAATCTGCAATGTCCTATGGTTTACTTTCTCATCATCTATTATTATTCCTTTCCTTTCTTTTTTTTTTTTTGCCCTATAGCTAACATTTCTGGTACAATATAGCATGATGAGGGTGAAAATGTATGTTTGTTTCTCCCCTGATCTTAATTCAAAGATTTCTAGTTTTTCCTCCTCACACTTTATGCTTGCCTCTGAATTTTTATAGCTATTAGGATAATATGAATTTGTATCATATTTTATTAAATGGCTTTTTGTATATCTATTTATGTTATCTACTTTTTGTTGTTTTTGTTATTCATACAGTTAGAGACACTTATATTTTTTGTAACCGTGAACCAACTTTACATTCCATGTAGAAAGAAAACCTGATCATAGTGTATAATCTTTTTTGAAATATTTCTGCAATTTCTTTGCTAGTATTTTATCTAAAATTTTTTCCATTCATATTCATTAAAGAAATTCATCTCTATTTTCTTTCTCTCTTTTGCTGTCCTTTGTTTATGAATTAAAATCATGTTTGTGTCATAAAGAAATTTGATGGACTTCCTTCTTTCCTGATTTTTCTCAAATAGTATACATGTATACGTACACATTTGGAGTTAATTGTACCTTAAATGTTTAGTAGAATCCATAAGTCCATCTGATCTTATTTTTTTCTTCCTTAGCAAACTCATTTAAGGTTAGTCCAATTGTTTTTTCTCATAAATAGTTGCATTAGTATTTTATTTCATTTTCTACAAATCTGATTAATTTTTGTTTTTGTAAAATAATTAGACAGCAGCACCAAAATGACTGAGTAAAGGCTGGAACTTTCCTGAGCTCTCCACCAAACCCTACTAAATGCCTTTAAAAATTATTCTAAAGAAATTCTTCAGCAGAAGAACCCACGGAAAGATGAACTGAAACAAATTTCCAACCCAAGACAACTTGGAAGGCTCAGAAGAAAGGTTTGTTGTACCAGGATGAAAGCAGTACAACCCAGTGCAGGGTATGCCAGTGAGACTTGTCCCCAACAAAGCTGAAGCAAGCATGAAGTGAATGAACCACTGGCAGCAGGCGTGCTTTCCAAATATCCGATGAAAAAGAGATTGTAGGGGTCATTTTGCTAGCATGGAGGCAGGGCTCTGCTGCTTTGCTCATACACAGATCCAGGTATTGGATGGCAGTCACAGACTGAGGAGGAAGACTGGCACAGCAGAGTTGCAACCACAGTGGAGCACATTCCCCCTCTCACATATCCAGGACAGAAAAAGATTTCTTGTGGTTGCTCACAGACCAGAGGACAGCTCAGCAGAGTAGTAAACACCTCGACTTACATCATACCACCTTGGAAGAATTTAATACTCACAGATCCCTAAAAGTATCTCTGAAAACACCTGCACAAATCCATGAAACTTAGGACATTTCATGCTCCACTCTGGAAGCAGAACTCTACTTTAACAAAGAGTTAAAAGTGAACTAAGAGGTTAGGAAAATGAGCAAACCACAGAAAACAAAACAAAACTCTTGACTTTTAGAAACCATTTAGGAAGAGAGATAGGGTGAAAGGAGAGAGAATAGAATAAACAGGGGGGAATATGATGGAAGGAAATACAGGTAACAATAGTCACTGTGTAAAAAAATATGAAAAAAGTTTCTCTGACAAAAAGCCTCATTTTTCAAACATTTAGAGAACTGGGTAAAATTCATGAAAATAAGAACCATTTCTCAATTAAAAAAATATGAGCATTTTCAGATGAAGTAACCAAAACCATCTATAATCATATGAAAAAATACTCAAACTCACTATTGATTGGAGAAATGCAAATTAAAACAATTCTGAGGTATTACCTTATATCTATTAGATAGGCTAATAAAGGCATAAATGGTAAATGACAAATGCTGGAGGTTCATTGATCTTTTATTTTAAGTGGTTGGATACCATTCCATTTGGTACATGTGTGTTCATTTTGGGGATTTTTTCATTGTATTTGGTTCCTTTTAATAATACCAACCCTTTTCTAAAAAAAATATGTTTATATCTTTCTGTTTCAAATGTCTCTCTTAGGAATGACATATTGGATAAATATGTCTAACGCATTCTGTTCTCTACTTTCATATAAGGGTGAGTACATTCCATTCACCTTTTTGGCTATGATTTCTAATTTTTTCAAGTTTGTCACTTTTTCTCCTTTATTTATCCTTTTCTTTTTTCTGTTGTCCAACTAAATCTGTTAGCTTTTGGGCAGTGTTTCCCTTAATCTTCCCTCCTTCTCACCATCCCCCTTTCTTTTCACCCCTTCTTATTGGGTAAAGATGAATTTGTATACCCATCTCTTTGTGTTTATATATTATTTGTTCTGAGTCACTTCATATGAGAATACATTCAAACATTATTCCCTCCCCAATGTTTCTTTCCATTATAAAAACTCTTTATTGCACACCTCTTTTATATATAATTTCTTCTTATTTTCTTCTCCCTTCTACCTGCCCCAGTGCTTCTTTCTTTCTGAATCTTCTCCTATTTTTGAGTTCATAACAAAATAATATATGCATATCCTTTCTCTCTGTCTATGTTGACTCCTTAAATCAGCTATAATTATAATAAAATTCTTAGAAGTTAGATGTATCGTCTTCCCCTAAAGAAATATAAACAACCAAACCTTATTAAAGTCCCTTGTAATATCCTTAATGTTTACTCGCTTATTTGGCCTTGAGCAATTAATTTATTCACCCCATTCTTTTAGGAATTTCTTTAAAACTATAAGTTCAATTGTGCACAATAATCCACACTGGTAGAGAAGTTTCCTCACCTGCTTCCTCTCTAACTATAAAATTCTAGGTCTCACAAGAAAAAAATAATTGTTTCTGGACATTGTTTTCCTTTTTGTAGAAAATATGTGAATACAACTCGTTTCAGTTAAATAGCTTCAAATTAATGTTGATATCTTCCTGAGGTGGGAAAGGAAATATTGAGGCCATAAGGGACAGAAATAACAAAAAGTAGGAATTCACAGAGGGTGGTATGCACATTGAATCTAAGCATATCTGATTCATGTTGGTGATGCCTTCCCTGGTATTCCTTGCCTCACTCACTGTTCCCTCTAGGACCACTTCTATAATATTTACCTTTTCTTTCTCTCTTCTTTTCCCTAAACCAATCAGGCAATAACTTGGATGCCAAAGCTGAACGCCCTTAGTAGTTATTCATAGATAATCTGTGAAAATCAATTTCTGATAATTGTTCAGAGGTTTTGCATATAATTTAATGGAAATCCCTTGGCCTGGCACAGAGTTGAATGTTTCAAATAGTATAATATATGAAATGAATTTATAGGGCAGTGGGTCCCAAAATAAAGAAATAACTAATGGTATTTATAATCTACTGTACTGTATTTTATTTCAATAAAGGAACTCTTTTTTCCATGACACATATAGGTCAAAGGGCATAAATGGTAAAGAGAAAGATGAAGTAGAAAAAGTACTGACTTTGGAGTCAAAAGACCTGGATTGCTACTTACCATGTGCATGATCTTGAGCAAATCACATAACTCCTTGAAGCATCAGATATCTCCTCCAATAAATGAAGGGTTGGACTAGATAAGCACTATGACCACTAGGTAAACACAGATAGGGAAAAAAGGGAAGGAGTAGGGTGAAAGGAATAGGAATTCATTAAATGCCTGTTATGTGCCAGGCATTGTGTTAAGTACATTACAGACATTTCATTTTCAGATCTGAATATATTCATAAATCTACATTCTATTTCTTCAATTTGCCCATTGGTGTTCCACAGGCAAAATCAAGGTTTAACACTAATTTCTTTTTTTTTTTTTTTTAGTCAGCATGTTTTTACAGCTCAAGCGCCCTAAGGACATTCCTTTTAGTAGTATTCACCTTTAGATCATCAATTATGCATTTTTCTGTGTTTTAATTTTCATCAGCTTGAAGTTACTTATATGGGTGTTGTTTTATTTTTAGCAACTTTATTATTTTTAAATCACATACACCCATAATAAACTTCTATAAAATTTGGTAAGGATGATAGGCAATAGTTGAAATATAGAAATATGACCTGGTAGAAAAGCACATATTCTTACTGGAATTGATGTATGAGATGCCTATTCACAACACAAAATACCACTTTTCACATGTTTTTGTCTCTGGAACAATTAAAGCTGTTAATATGAAATAAAGCATACGGCATAAGACAAGTTTGATCATACAAAAGAAGGAATCATTTTGATTTAAAGGCGTAAGAAAAGAGATAAACTTAGAATCTGATTGGAGAAAATTTATAGAAGTAGTCATTTATACACCTTAGATGATGTCTTCCTTGAAAACCAAGATAGTTATTCCAAAATAAAGCAATAAATATCCAACAGCCCCATTTTAGACCTTGTCTTTTTCAGATCTAGGTTGGCCACCTTTAATAGAATATTCTCAAATTATATAACTGTGAAATTTTAGGTAGCCCATTGACACATGTAAAGGTCACTAGTGAAGATTATCAAAGGCTATGGGCCCTATCCCATCACTTTGCTTAACTCTTTATATATATTGATGAATTAGGGGAACTGAATGTTTAGAAGCAAAGGTGCTCACCTTGCTCAGGAGCCCTGCAATGTAATTGAGTTGAATGGATGAGCGGAATTGAATCTACTGCCTAGAGTCTACTACCTACTCCCTGTGATTATTCTCAGAAGGGGGTAAATTCTAGAATTCAGATTATTGTTCATAGAAAGTTATGAAATTAAATTATTTTCCAAAGGTATAGTTGTATCAAAGGCTAGGGGGTTAAATAAGACTGAAGATAGGCAGTCTGGGCTCTAAGCAAGTGATTTTCCTGAATCAATTGGAACAGTATCTGGTATCTTTGAATACAGCATAATCTGTCAGGGTCCAATTGAACAGAGTTTGACAATGACTGGTGGAGAAGATTCCCCTAGAGTTGAGTCAAAAGAGAAAGTACACATTTACCTCTTTGTTTCCTCATTACCAAAGCCATTATTAGTCTTTTCTTGTATATTTCTTGTAATAAGGACCTGTCTGACTTTCCATTTGTGAAGTGTTATGTATTCCCTTCTTGTCAATGGCATGATACATATCTATGACATTCTTTGAAATGTCTGTTTTCATTCAATTTATTGTCTGGCTGATTATGGGCAATGTAAACGCGATTATAGGGCCTCATGAGCTGTACTTTTAGGAATAAAGATTCTCTTCGAAACTGATTACCCCTGAACAAGCTCAATAGATAAAACCTGACATGCTGATCCAACCATTCTAGAGAGCAATTTAGAACTATGACCTACAAAAATGTTCATACCCTTTGACCCAGCAATATTGTTTTTAGGGCTGTATCCCAAGGAGATCATAAAAGTGGGAAAAGGTCTTACATGTACAAAATATTTATAGTAGCTCTGGAGGCCAAATGCCACCAACATTCAGAGAAAGAACTGTGGAATCAGAACCCAGAATGGAGCACACTGTTTTATCTTGTTGTATGTTTTGTTCTGGTTTGTTTTTTCTCATGGTTTCTCCCATTCATTTTAATTCTATGCAACATGATTAATGAGGAAATGTGTTTAATAAGAATGCACATGTAGAACCCATATAAGATTACGTGCCTTCTCAGGAAGGAAGGGAAGAGGGAGGAGAAGAAAATTTAAAACTTATGGAAGTGACTGTTGAAAACTGAAAACAAATGAATTAAATTTTAAAAAACCTGGCATACCTTAGATAAAGTGATGAAATGAAGCTCAGAGTAATGTGTGTTCATCCTTCATTGCCGAAGAAGATCATGTCATCAGATAAATGATGACATGACTTTCACTTGACTTTGTTTTGAGTGAGGGAGGGCTGTGTAGGTCACCAGCCTCACTTCTCCTCCAGAACCATCTGAATCCAGTGACCAGATATTCATCAGGATGACTAGAGATGACCCAGGATGAGACAATTGGGGTTAAATGACTTGCCCAAGGTCACACAGCTAGTAAGTGTCAAGTGTCTGAGGTGAGATTTGAACTCAGGACCTCCTGACTCCTGCACTGGTACTCCACCAACTGCACCACCTAACTACCCCAACCTCAGAATAATAATGACTCACTAAATGCTATCCTTGTTTTGTTCTTGGACTTATTATCTAATTTTCATTTCACCTAATTCTCCAACAAGTACGTTCAAGGACCTTTTATTGATAATATATTTTTGCTCATTGTTAGTCCATTAATGGGCTTGGGAAGATTTGCAGGAAAGCCTACACCTTTTGTTAATGAGGCACTGGTTGTGATGCCCTCTGGCTTCCAGAGATGTATAAGCACTCTTAAGTGAGGTTTTACTGTGGGACATACAGATTGCAAATGTTTGTTTGGCCAGATGAGACTCTGGGAAGATGCTAAGGAGTCCCCCCCCCACTTGGAAAACCCAGATCTTGGTGCTTCTTTCTTTGGTAACTATGTATGCATGGTCAGATAGTTATTTGTCAATTTGTGATGTATATCAGACAGTTAGAAGCCCATATACTGATTTTGATCTCTCAGTATTTCCTCTGAAGGTCAGGGTGCTGATTTTCTCCCTTGAACTAAGTGAATGATACATGTGCTTAATTAGAGTGATTGTTGACCTCACAAAAGTAGCTTTCCTTTTAGAAAAGCAAATCTAAGAACCTGTCCCTCCTGTGTATGTCAGGATGCTTTCTGTTACAGCCCTGAGAATATAAGAAAAAAATAAAAATTATTTCATTGTTACTATAACTCACCTAAAAATCCTTTATTACCAAATTACATCTAAGATCAAACATAAAATACTTTGCTTTATAAATCCTTCACAGCTTGGCCTTTCTTATCTTTTTAGTCTTATGACACTTTATTACATGACTGAGTGACACTGACTTTGTCTTTCCTCCCAAGTGACTTCCTCCATGATTTTCCTTCCTCCATGACTTTTTGTGAGTTATTCCCCATGCTTGGAATGCTATGTCTCCTTGCCATCCAGTTTCCTGGATTCCTTCATTACTCAGCTCAAATCTAGATTTCTGCAAAGGAAATTTCCTGTTCTGGTACCATTCAAACACACACATATTGGTAGTGCCTTGCTCCAAAGATTATCTGAAATTTATCTTAAACTGTCTATTGTTTATGTGTAGTTCTGTGTGTGCATGTGTGTTTGTGCATGCATGTGTGCATACAGTCTTCCCCATTAGAATAAGAGCCCCTTTTCACTACTTTTGACTAACTGCTTTTGACTTTCATTGTCTCTCTTGAGACTGACACATTAGTTAGCACATAAGAAGAGGTTAATCAATGCCTGTTAACTTGAAAGTAATTCTTGATCCAAGGGATTTACACTCTACTACTTAGGGAGAATGAGTATTATTGTACACAAATAAGTTGGTATAATTCAAAGTAAAGTGATGGAGACCCAAAAAGAAGTTTTTCCAGATTCTGAAGCTATCACATTATTATATACATTTCATATTATAGATATGTGTACACATTAACACACATAGATACATGCATGTGTGAAATATGTGTGAAATATATTTTATATATGCATATTTGTATATACATTTCACCCTACCTCAAACCCAAGACCTGAGTTGAAGTTCCTTTCATACACATTACTTGTGCAAATTTAGTAAACTCACTTGATATCTAAATTTTCCAATAACTCTATAAGACAAAAAGTTGTAGAAGAGGTCTCAATCTGCAATTGTGAAAGAATTTTCTCATCCAGAGCTCCCTGTGAATGCATTATATTATTTAGCCCATTATCAATTTTTTCCACAATATGTTGTGCAGTGTATAGCAATGGAGTATAGGAAACAAACATGTTGGTTTTGTGTTTTTTTTTTTCCCCAGAATATGGGAAGGAGAATTCAAAAAATACCCAATTATGAGTTGACTTCCAGGAGCCAAGATGGAAGACTGGTCAGTAAGTCATTCTCATTATTCTTTATTGTCTTAAAAAAAAGCAGAAAATATCATGCAAGGAAAAATCTTGAAAGAGCAGAGCCAGCAGAAAGATGTGCTGCAGCATTCTCTTAGTCCATGAGGCATGGGAGCTTAATAGGAAATGTCATTCTCACTCTGTAGAAGGGAAGCAGTACAGGAAAGGAGGCATCCAGGCAAGTAATGGTAAAGCCCCACCTCAACAAACTAGTGGGAGATACTGAGCCACAGGGTATTGGAGCAAGTAAGAACCAACACCAGGACTCCCATGTGCATTGGCATAAGCAGGGGAAGCAGCAGATTACACCTTAGAGAACCACAATGTGCACAGAGGGTAGGTGTCCTTCAGCAACTGAACCTCCATGTACTTCAGTGCAACTCTAAATGCACAGCTCAGCCCCAGATAATCTGCCAGACTCCTACAGCCTCCAGGTGTCAGCACCTGAGGTCCCAACACACACATCCAGGGACCTGGGTACCAGCATAAGAACTTTGGGACAGTACCCCCTTGTGTTCAAGCAGGAAAGCTCAATTTTAAAAGCCAGTAAATAAGTAAACATCATGAGCAAAATGCAGAAACAGACAATGACCATAAATTCTTTCTATGGGGATGGGCAAGATCAGGGCACAAATTCAGAAAAGGACAGCACTGTCAAAATGCACACATCTGAAACCTTAAAGGGGAACATGAACTGGTTTCAAGTCCAAAAGTCTTCTTGGAAGAGTTCAGGAGGATTTGAAAAGTCAAATAAGAGAATTAGAAGATAAATTAGGGGAAGAAATGAGAGAGGGGTGTGTGTGTGTGTGTGTGTGTGTGTGTGTGTGTGTGTGCGTGTGTGCATGAGAGAGAGAGAGAGAGAGGGAGAGAGAGAGAGAGAGAGAGAGAGAGAGAGAGAGAGAGAGAGAGAGAGAGAGAGAGAGAGACAACAGCTTGGAAAAGTAAAGACAATAAAGTTACTTTAGAATACAATTCCTTAACAAATATAGTTGACCAAATTGAAAACGAGGCACAAAAGCTAACTGAAGAATAAAATTCCTTAAATATTAGAAATGAGCAAGTGAAAGCTAATGAAACTATGAGACATAAAGAATCAGTCAAACAACATAAAAATGAAAAATAATTAGAAGAGAATGTAAAATATCTAATTGGAAAAACAATTGACCAGGAAAATAGAAACAGGAGAGATAATTTAAGAGTTGTTGGTCTACCTGAAAACCATGATTAATAAAAAAGAGCCTTGACAGCATCTTTTAAGAAATTATCAAGGACAACTTCCCTGAGGAACTAGAGATAAAGGGAATAGTTATGGAAAGAATCTACTGACCATCACTTGAAAGAGATCCTAAAATGAAAACTCCAAGGAATACTGTAGTCAAATTCCACAATTATCAGGTCAAGGAGAAAAGACTACAAATGAACAGAAAGAAACAATTTAAATATTGTGGAACCACAGTAAGGGTTACTCAGGACCCTGTAGCTTCTTCATGGAAAGATTGGAGTGCTTAGAATATGATATTATGTAAGTCATTAGAGTTAGGATTACTACCAAGGATCAACTACCCAGCAAAACTGAGTATAATCTTTCGGGGAAAGAGACGGACATTCAATGAAATAGGAGACTTTCAAATCTTCCAGAAGAAAAGAACTCAACAGAAAATCTGATCTTCAATACAAGACTCAAGAAAGGGACAAAAATATAAACTAGAAAGAAAAGCATGTTATTCAATAAAGGCAAATTGTTTACATTCCTTCATGGAAAGATGATGCATGCAGCTCTTCAGAACTGTATCTTTATTATGAAATTTAGAAGGGGAATACATACTGTCAGGCCTAGAGGCCTAAGGGCTACCCGAGTCTTTCCTTACCTGTCGCAGGTCTTCGGCTGGCCAAACCAGATAAACGTGTGAGAGAAGAGACTTTCCAGAGTCGAACAAGGGTTAGGCTTTATTCAGGGTCTTGGTTACATGTGCAGGGTGAATTCTTCCTCAGGAGAGAGGAATCCTCTTCCCAAGGAGGCAAAGATCTTACAGTAAGAGAATGGAAGTGGGAGTGAGAGAGGGGAGAGGGAAGATGGGAGAGGGGGCTTCTGTCCTCTAAGGGCCCCTCAGCGCTAAGAGCGCCTTCAGGCTTTCCTGACCCTACTTAAGCTCTCCCGCCACATAGTTGGCACCTGAATACCGTGCCTGTTCTCAGTCTTTAGACAACAATAGGTGTGCTCAGACCATGGATTAATCTCGAGGGCGGGATGCTCTCCCCAGCAAGTTTCCCACGGGGAAGAGGCAGAAATGCACGAGATAGCCCGAGTCTCACACCTCAATTCCCAGCTGTTCCCTGGGGGGCCTCATGAGAACTCTAAGGTTTAGAAGTCCTCACTTTTACCTGCCCGAGACTGTCCACATGGAACTGAGCTTACACCCCCAACAACATACAAAGAGAGTATGGGTAAAAACTGACTTTAATGTGATGATAAAGAATCCAATTAAAAAGTGAAAAAGGATTGTACTGGGGAAAGAGGAAAGAAAAAGAAAGAAAAGGATAAATTGCATCACATGAAGAGGCACAAAGATTTATTTCAGTACAAGGAAAGAAGGGTGGGTGTGGTGTGACCATTGTTTGAACCTTACTCTCATCAGATTTGGCTCAAAGATGCAATAATGTACTCACATATAAAAACCTAACTTACCCTATAAAAAATAAGAGGGAAAGGAAGAAAGAAAAGCAAAGGGTTGGATGGAAGGTAGGGCAAATGTAGGGAAGCAGTGATCAAAAGCAAAACATTAGTAAGGAGCAAAAGGGAGAAAGGAGAGAGAAACAGAAAAACAGTGTTGGATAAAGGATGGAGAAAAAGACATTGTTATTAATTATATGTGTGACTGTGAATGAGATGAACTCTCCCATACAAGATGTAGTGAATGTCCTTGGTGTCTTCAATATCCAACCCAGCTCTAAGCTCTTCAAGTGACTACTTCACATGTCTTCATGGCCATTGGAAGAAATTATTCTCATCCACCTATTTCATCAGTGGAAATCTTCATAGGCTTTGAATAGATACCCCCCTAACTCACCAAGAAGCATGAAACCTCTTGGTTGCCCTCAACCTGGTTTAACCCATCTGCCAAAACAGTTTACCCACGTATGGCTGCTGTGCATGCTACAGCTTCTTGGAGTCACAGGTGAGTGTTGGGTGAAATAAGTGGAGAGCAAAGGTGGAAAGTAGCCCTGAAAATGACTCTGTATCCATCACACCACAGGGACTTGTTTTCCCTAAGCACACTCTACACCCCACTGTCATAAAATAGAATTAGATTGCAGATTGGATAGAAAGCCATAATCTTACACTGTGTTGTTTACAAGAAACACATTTGAAGCAGAGATGCACACTCACTAAAGGTACAAGGTTGAAACAGAATATATTATGCTGTAACTGAAGAAAAAATAAAGGCAGGCATAACAATTTTGACCTCAGACAAAGTAAAAGGAAAAATACATTTAATTAAAAGAGATAAGGAAGGAAACTGCATCCTGCTAAAAAGTACCATAAACAATGAAGTAATATCATTTCTAAACATATATTCACGTAGTGGTATTGCATCCAAATTCTTAGAGGGAAAGTTAAGGGAGTTACAGGAAGAAATAGGCCAAAAAGAGATAGAAAACATTTGGATTACATTAAATTAAAAAAGTTATTGCACAAAGTCAATGCAACCAAGATTAGAAAGGACGCAGAAAGTCAGGAAACGATTTTTGAAGTCGATGTCTCTGATAAAGGCCTAATTTCTAATATATAGATAGAACTGAGTCAAACTCATAAGAATACAATTCACTGTCCAATAGACAAGTGATCAGATGATATAAATAGGCAGTTTTCAGAGGAAGAAATTAAAGATATCTATAGTCACATGAAAAAAAATACTCTAAATCACTATTAATTTGAGAAATGCAAATCAAAATAACTCTGAGGTACCATTTTCCACCTATCAGACTGGCTAACATGAAAGAACAGAAAAATGATAAATGTTGGAGATGTGGGAAAATTAGACACTAATGCATTGTTGGTGGAGCTGTGAATTCACGCAACCATGGTGACCTAAAATTTGAATTTAAAGAGATTCCCATCATTTGGGGAATGACTGAACCAGCTGTGGCATATGAATGTAATGGAATGCTATTCTTCTATAAGAAATGATGAGCAGACTTACTTCAAAAAAATCCTGAAAAGACTTATTTGAACTGATGTTGAATGAAGGAAGCAGAACCAGGAGAACACTGTGCCCAGTAACAGCAACAATATGTGATAATCAACTTCTTTAAACTCAGCTCTTCTGAGCAACTCAAGGATCTAAGACAAGTCCAAAAGACTCATAATGGAAAACGATATCCACATCTAGAAAAAGAACTATGGAGTCTGAATGCAGACCAAAGCATACTATTTGCTATCTCCCTTTTCTGCTTCTTCTTTCTTGTGGTTCTTCTCATCGGTTCCAATACTTCTTTACAACATTACTATTCTGAAAATATGTCTAATATAAATGTTTGTGTAGAGCTTATATCATATTGCATCACATTTTGGGGAGGGGGGAATAAAAGAGAAAATTTGGAACTCAAAATATTATGGAAGAGAATATTGAAAACTAAAAATAAATTATTCTTTAAATGATAGGTTAAGATATACATATTGACAAGTATCAAGACAGATGTTTCATTACAAATTTGTAAATCATTCTTGAGCAAATAAACTACATAAAAGATGATGCATTCAGGGAAAACATGGGTTTTTATATTTCAGTAACCTACATTTTTTCTAAAAATTTAAAAGGAAGGCAAATCCAAAATTAATTTTAAGATGATTAAATGCATGATATGTTATAATTTTTGAAGTTATAAGTAGTGCCATCACACTAACACATGCATAATTGTTTTGTAGCTAATAAGAATACTGGAAAACTCACCTACAGAAGTGGTCAATGTTTATCCAGAACCATTAGAAATATAGACACTGTGGAATGTACTATGGAGTACTCATAAATAGGCACACTTTATAATAGAATATGTCTATCATGACCTAATTCTACATTTATGTTTTCCACAGCACTCTGATTTTAAAAATATTTCTATTATTTCTTGGAGTTTATCATAACTACAGCATCATTTTAAATTATTTCCCTCTCTTTTAGTAACAGAAATTTAGTATTAAAATGTGTGCCTGGATGGAGTGATCACTAATTTACCACTAGTAAAAAAAAAAATACTTCTTTTAATTCCTTACTTCTGCAGAAATCCAACTACCTTCCACACCTACACCTACATACACACACACACACACACACACACACATACAGAGAGAGAGAGAGAGAGAGAGAGAGAGAGAGAGAGAGAGAGAGAGAGAGAGAGAGAGAGAGAGAGAGAAAGAGAGGAAAAGATAAACACATTGCCTGAAACTCAGTCTTGAATCAAATAGAATGCATTTTCAGGAAACTAGGAACATAAAAGTTGGTATTGGTGCAGAAATGGCAAATAGGAGAATAAGTAAAACAAAAGTTAAGTGGCTGACAATAAAATTAGGCTGCTGAAGAGATGTACTCAGGGTAAGTTTGTACATATATTTTCCTTGGTGTGGATAGGAGGAAACAAGGGAATAAGCATTCATTAGCCTCCCGAAATATGATTGGCTTATTATCTTATTTATTTTGCAACTCTTATTCATTTGAACTTGACAGAAACCCTGCAAGATAGGTGAAACTTTTACTCCCATTTACTGTTTCAGGAAACTGAGGCAGAAAGTGGCTAAGTCACTTACCCAAACAAATAATGTCCAAGGTGGGATTTAGAAAGGGCTTCTTCCTAACTACAAGCTCACTACTACATCTCCTATCCTTGCTCTCTCTAGGGAAATGAATATCATACCCAAATTAATCTACAGTATTGGCTGAGGTGGTTAGGGATATACATCATAAAATTTAACGGTTTTTTTGTGGGGGCAGAGCCAAGATGGCAGAGTAAGAGAAAATACTCTCCTAAGCTCTATGAAAAACTCCTTCAGTTGCCTCTAATAAGAGAATCTGAACAAATTTTAGAGCAGCATAATCCACTAGAAGATAGAGTATGCTGCATGTGGCTGCAGGAGCACAGAGCACAACGACTGTATCAGTGTCGACCTCATCATAGCAAAGTAGAACAGGAAGTGCCTAGCAGTCTGATGCAGAAGTAGCAGTACAGATTCTCAAACCTATCAGCTCAAGATGGGAGTTCAATAGAACTGAGTTAGAGAGCAGCACAGAGCCCCATGTAACAGCAGTACCTGCTCCTGAGACTATCAGCCTGCAGATTAAATGTCTCTAAGTCACCAATTTGAACTTCTGGGAGTCAAGATGGTGGAGTGATATGTAATTGCTCTCCCTGCCCTTGTTGATGGGATCTCGTAGCTAGAGAGGCTAGGAAAATCATAAAGGGAGGTCACTCTTGCTGTGGTTGAAGGGAACCAGCGTAGAACTTGAGATGTCCCAGACACCCCAATTTCAGCGAACCAGGAGGAGATCCTAAGACCGGGATGGGGGGTGAGGAGTGGAGCCCTTAAGTGCCAACACCAGGACCCTAGACATTCCTTAAAGCAGCCAGGGAAACTGGAAGACATTAGCACAAACCACTGGGCTTGTCTATGTTCTAGCTCAGGAGAGCAGACTTCCTGAAGCTAGACCAAACCTCCCCCATACCACATGCAGCAAGCTCCAGGGTAACTTTGGGGAAAATCAGAAAGATTTCACCTGGCTTCTGCCTTGGCACACCAGTCAGCTCAGGACCGGGTAAGCTGGAATATTCCAGCTTCTAACTGAAAGAACTAGAGGTCACAACACACAAAGAGTCAAGTTCTAAGCACAAGAACTGTTAGACAGAGCCCCCTGTGTCCCATAAATAGAGATCCACTTTAAAATCCAGGAAAAAAGACAATCATCATGGACATGAACCAAACTGGAAAATAAAAGACCAAAGAATTTTACTACAGGGACAAGGAACAAAACACGTAAACTGAAGAGGTCAGCATTGAGACTGTACTCCCATCTAAAACCTCAGAAGGGAATATGAAATGGTCTCAGATCCAAAGAGTATTCTTCAAAGAGCTCAAGAAGTCTAATTAGAGAGACATTGCTCAGTGATTTAAAAATATATATATATATATAAAGAATTCATGAACGACTTTAAAAAGAAAATTGGACAAATGGGTAGAGAAATATAAAATTTAACTGGAACAACTGGACAGACAGAAAAGGAGATGCAAAAGTTAACTGAAAAAAATATTCTATTAAAAATTAGAATTGGACAAGTAGAAGCTAATGACTCTATGAGACATCAAGAATCAGTCAAACAGAATGTAAAGAATGAAAAAAATAGAACAAAATGTAAAACATCACATTGGGAAAACAACTGAATTGTACAATAGATCCAGGAGAAAAAAAAACTAAAAATTGTTGGTCTACTGAAAAGTCATGATGAATAAAAGAGCCTGGAAAATATATTCCAAGAAATCATCAAGGAAATCTACTCTGAGGTCCTAGATCCAGAGGGCAAAATAGTCATCTAAAGAATACAATGATAAGGAAGTAGTAAGTGCACTGTAGAATCTCAAACATATCAGCCTTGGAAAGGAGGCCAGGGGAACTGAGTGAGAGAGGTAACTGCAGCAGCAATTCCTGAGACTATCAGCCCCCAGATTAAAAGTCTGTAAGTCATCTACTTGAACTTCCAGGAGCCAAGATGGCAGAGGGATCAGTAAATGCTCTACCCTTCCCATTGTTTGCCTTGAAAACCCCATAAAATATTTCCCCAGGAAAAATCCTGGAACAGTGGAATCAGCCAAAGGACTAAACAGTCTCTTAGCCCATGAGGCTAGAAAAACTGAAAGGGGGAGTTCCATTTTTCTGTGGCTGATGGGGACCAGTGCAGAAATGGAATTATACCAGACAGTCCTACCTCAGCAAACAAGGAGAAGAACCTGAGCCCCAGGGATGTGGAGCCCACAATCATCAATACCAGGACCCCAGGCATGTCTCAGCATAGCCAGGGGAATAAGGAAAAGACACTAGTTCACCCACCACTGAATCTACCTGTGCTCAGGAGAGGAGACCTCCTGTGGCCAGACCACCCCTTGCCCACACTTAATGCAGCTTGCTCCAGGATAACTCGAGGGAAACTCATAAAGACTTCACCTGGCCTCTGCTTTGGAACATCAGTCAGCTCAGTACCAGGCATTCTAGCTTCTATCTGAAAGAACCAGAGTCCACAATACACAAAGCCTCAAGTTCTAAGCACAAGAACGGTGGGACAGATTTCCCTGTGCCCCAGAAGAGATATCCACCCTAAAAGCCAGGAACAGGGTGATCATCATGAACAGGAAGCCAACCAGACAAGATATGGCCACAGAATCTTACTATGGGAACAAGGACTAAAACATGTACCAACGAAGTTAGCACTGAGACTGTACTCCCATCTGAAACTTCAGAAGGGAATATAAACAGGAATCAAGCACAAAGAGCATTCCTGGAAGAGCTGAAAAAGAATATTTTTTTTTACTTCAAAATACTTTTAATTGAACAGATATGTTGTTTTAGAATTTATCTATTGACATCTTTTGTTTTTATGTGATCTACATTTCATATTACATTTCATTTTTTATTTATTTAATGTTTATTTATTTACTTTTAGTTGTCAGCATTCATTTCCACAAAATTTTGAGTTCTAAATTTTTCCCCATCTCTCCACTCCCCCAACCCATAATGCCTTACATTCTGATTAACCCTTCTTTCAAAATGCCCTCCCTTCTATCACATCCTTTCCTTCACTTATCCCCTTTTTTGCTCTTTTCTTCTAGGGCAATATAGGTTTCTATTCCCCTTACCTGTACTTCTTATTTGCCAGTTGTATGCAAAAATAATTTTAAACATTCCTTTCTAATACCTTTAATTACAATTTCTCTCCCTTCCTCCCTCACCACCCATCCCCGCTGAGAAGGCAAGCAATTGATACAGGCTTTACATGTGTAGTGTTGCAAAAGACTTCCATAATAGTCATGTTGTGTAAGACTGACTATATTTCCCTCCATCCTATCCTGTCCCCCATTTATTCTATTCTCTCATTTTGCCTTGTCCCTCCCCAAAATTGTTTATTTCTAATTACTACTTTCTCCCATTTGGCCTCTCTTCTATCATCCCCCTCACCCCACTTGTTCCCTTCTCCCTTACTTTTCTGTAGTGTAAGATAGATTTTCATACCAAATTGAGTGAGCATGTCATTCCCTCCCAAAGCCAAATATGAAAAGAGTAAGCTTCACTTTTCCCCTCCCACCTCCTCCCTTTTCTCCTGCATTGAAAAAGCTTTTTCTTCCCTCTTTTATGAATGATAATTTGCCCCATTTCATTTCTCCCATTCTCCTCCCAATATATTCCTCTCTCAACCCTTAATTTTAATTTTTTAGATATCATCCTTTTTTATTCAACTCAACCTGTGCTCTATTTGTGTGTGCATGTGCAAGCCCTCCAACTATTCAAGTGCTGAGAAAAAATATTGAGAAAAATCTCAATAGTTATAAATATTATCTTTCCATGTAGGAATGTGAACAGTTCAACTTTAGAAAGTCATTTATGATTTCTCTTTCCTGTTTACTTTTTCATACTTCTCTTGATTCTTGTGTTTGAAAGTCAAATTTTCTATTCAGTTCTGGTCTTTTCATCAAGAATGGTTGAAAGTCCTCTATTTCATTGAATGACCATTTCCCCCCTAAACTATTATGCTCAGTTTTGCTGGGTAGGTGATTCTTGATTTTCATCCTAGCTCCTTTGGCTTCTAGAATATTATGTTCCAAGCCCTCATTCACTTAATGTAGAAGCTGCTAGATTCTTTGTTATCCTGATTGTATTTCCACAATATGCAACTTGTTTCTTTCTAGCTGCTTGCAATAATTTCTCCTTGACCTGGGAACTCTGAAATTTGGCTACAATATTCGTAGAGGTTTCTCTTTTTAGATCTCTTTCAGGAGGTGATTGGTGGATTCTTTCAATATCTAGTTGCCCTCTGGTTCCAGAATATCAGGGCAGTTTTACTTAATAATTTGATGAAAGGTAATGTCTAGGCTCCTTTTTTGATCATAGGTTTCAGGCAATCACATAATTTAAAAATTCTCTCTCCTGGATCTATTTTCCAGGTCAGTTATTTTTCTAATGGGATATTTGATTTTTTTTCATTCTTTAGGTTTTGTTTTAAAATTTCTTAGTTTTTTTTAAAGTCATTAGCTTCCATCTACTCCATTCTCATTTCTAAAGAACTGTTTTCTTCAGTGAGCTTTTGAACTTCCAGTTACATTTGGCTAATTCTTCTTTTTAAAGCATTCTACTTCTGATAGGGTTTTTGGACCTCTTTTGGCAATTGAATTAGCCTCTTTTTAAAGATGTTATTTTTTTAAGCATTTTTTTGAATTTCCTTTAGCAAGCTGTTGACTTGCTTTTCCCGATTTTCTTGCAGGTGCCTCTGCTGCTCCTGCCTCTGTTCCAGCCCTATCAGGGCCTAGAGGAGGACCCTGTTCCCTTCTCGTCAAGTTAAAGAAGCCTCTCACTGACTTTTGAAGTTGTCTTTGTAGATTTTGGATTGAGAGATCTGACAACCTCTGCTACTGCTGGGGATTACACCCCCTAGACCTGCTCAAGGCCTGTTCCTCCTGGTGCTGTGTGGCCAAGGCTGGCTGCGCTCAACTCCATGCCCTGTGTGATAAATTTTTCCTGTCGGCCTTCCACGTTGCTTTGCACTGAAAATCTCTTTCACTCTGTCTTTGCATGGCTTCTGTTCCTCTAGAATTTGGTGAGAATCATTTTTTATAGGTATTTTATGAGTTGTGGTGGAAGACCAAGAGTATGTGCATCTTTCTGCTCCACTATCTTGGCTCTGTACTCCACTCAAGAAGGATTTTTAAAGCCAGATTAGTGAAGCAGAAGAAAAACTATCTAATGATTTCTACAATATGAAAAAATAAATCATAAAAGAATTTAAAAGGAAAATCTGACTAATGGAAAAGGAAGCACAAAACCTAACTGAGAAAAATGAGAAAATGGAAATGGAAGTAGAAAACTAACTGGAAAAATAACTCCTTAAAAGGAAAATTGGACAGATGGAAAAGGAGATGCAAAAGTTAACTGAAGAAAATAATTTGATAACAATTAGAGTTGGGGAAGTAGAAGCTAATAACTCTATGAGACAGAAAGAATCAGTCAAAAAAAATCTAAAGGAGGAAAAGATAGAAGAAAATGTAAAATACTTAATTGGAAAAACAAGTGACTTGGAAAATAGATGCAAGAGAGAAAATTTAAGAATTATTGGTCTATCAGAAAGTCATGATGAAAAAAAGAACCTAGACAGTATCTTCCAAGAAACTGTCAAGGAAAATTGCCCCAAAGTGCTAGATCCAGAGGGCAACATAGTTGTTGAAAGAATCCACCATTTACCTCCCAATAGAGTTCCCCAAATCAAAACACCAAGGAATATTGTTGCCATATTCCAGAACTCTCAAGGAAAAGAGAAAATGCTACAGGTAGCCATGAAGAAACCATTAAAATATCAAGGAGCTTCAGTCAAAATCAGACAGGATATTTCCACTTCTACATTAAAAGATCAAAGGAAGTGAAATATGATATTCCATGAGGCAAAGAAGCTGGGACTACAACCAAGGATCAAATAACCAACAAAGTTGAGCATAATATTTCAAGCAAGCACATGGACATTCAATGAAATAAACGATTTGCAAACCTCCCTGACAAAAAGAGCGGAAGAAAATAGAATACTCTGTCTTCAAACATAGGTTGAGAGCTTGAGAGAGAGGCACAAAAAGGTAAACAGGGTAAAGGAAAACTTTTTACTCAATATGGGCAAACATTTTACCTCCATATAAGGGAAGATGATATGAGTTAATCTTGAGAATTGTGTATCCATTATGAAATATAAAGTAGATCTACATAGAGAGAGGGGCTGGGTATAAAGGAAATGATATGATGATAAAAATGTGACTTAAGCATGCAAAGTTGTTGTATCAGGGGAAGTGAAAAGGAGGGATCGGATAAAGGTAAATTAGATCACAGGAAGAAGTACAAAACTATATTACAGTAGAGGGAAAGAGGGGAAGAAGAAAAGTATTGTTTGAGAAGTACTCTCATTTGAAGTGGTTAAAGGACGAAACAACAAACTCAGTTAAGTATAGAAATATAACTTACCATAAAAGCAGTAGGAGGTGAAGGAGGAAAGAAAGTGGAGGGAATGATAAAGGAGAGGGAAGAAGTAGTAAGCATAAGGGAAGTAAAAGAGAGGGGGGCTGCAAGAAAGAAGGGAAGACTGTGGGAAGTGGTGGTCAAGAAGGAAAACTGTTTTGTGGAGGGGAAGGAAGAAGGGAGAACAAAAAGCTCAAATGGAAATAGGATGGAGGGGAAAACACATATAGTAATCACAACTGTGAGTGTAAATGGTATGAAATCTCCCATAAAAGGGAGATGGATAGCAGAATGGATTAAAAGGCATAATTCAAAAATATGTTGTTTACAAGAAACAGATTTGAAGCGGGGGGATACACACAGCGTGAAGGTAAAAGGCTGGAGCAGAATATGCTGTGCTTCAGATGATAAAAGAAATCAGAGGTAGCAACCCTAATCTTGGAAAAAGCAAAAGCAGAAATAGATCTAATCAAAAGAGATAAGGAAGGAAACTATATGCTGCTAAAAAGCACCATAGACAATGAAGTAATACGATTACTAGATACATATGCTCCAAGTGGTATAGATCCAAATTCTTAGAGGAAAATTTAAGAAAGTTACAGGATGAAATAGACAGCAAAACTTTTTAGTGGGGGATCTCAACTACCCCTCTCTCAACTTGATAATTCTAACCTTAAAACAAACAAGAAAGAAATTAAGGAGGAGAATAAATCTCTGAATAAGGTAGATATGATAGATGACTGGTGAGAATTCAATGGGAATAGAAAGGAATATACCTTTTATTCAGCGGTACATGACACATACACAATAACTGACCATGTACTAGGGCATAAAAACCTCACAATTCAGTGTAGAAAGGCAGAGATAGTCAATACATCCTTCTCAGTTCATAATGCAGCAAAAATTATAAAGAATAAAAGGCCATCTAAAGGTAGACCAAAAATAGTTGGAAACTAAATAATCTAATACTAAAGAAGGTGTGGGTTAAACAACAAATCATAAAAGCAATCAACAACTTCAATCAAGAGAATGACAATAATGAGAAAACCTACCAAGTATTATGGGATACTGCAAAAGCAGTTTTTAGGTTAAGCTTTATATCTTTGAAAGCCTACATGAATAAAATAGAGAAAGAGTAGATCAATGAATTGGCCATGTAGCAGAAAAAGCCTGAAAAAGAACAAATTGAAAATCCCTAAGTAAATACCAAATTACAAACATTGAAAACCAAAGGAGAGATCAATACAGGAGAAATTAAGAAAACTATTTCACTAAGAAATAAAATTAAGAGTTGGTTTTATGAAAAACCAATAAAATTAATAACCTTTGATCAATCTGACTTAAAAAAAAGAAAGAAGAAAACCAAGTTACAAACATCAAAAATGAAAGGGGTGAACTCACCTCCAATGAGAAGGAAATTAAAACAATTATCAGAAATTTCTTTGATCAACTTTATGCCTATAAATTCGACAATCTAAATGCGATGGATGACTATTTCAAACAATGTAAATTGCCCAGATTAACAGAAGAAGATGTGGAATACTTAAATAGCCTCATCTCAGAAAAGAAACTGAACAAGCCATGAATGAACTCCTGAGAAAAATCTCCAGGACCGGGTGGATTTACAAGTGAATTACATCAAACATTCAAAAAAGAGTTAATTCCAATATTATATGGACTATTTGGAAAAACTGAAGAAGAATGAATCTTACAAAATTCTTTTTATGATAGAAATATGGTTCTGGTCACTAAATTAGGAACAGCCAAAAGAGAAAAAAAATATAGACCAATTTCTCTAGTGAATATAGATGCAAAAATGTTGAATAAGATTTTATCAAGACGAATACAGCAACTTATCACAAGAATAAGACACTGTTATCAGGTGGGATTCATACCAGGAATGGATAGCTGGTTCAATATTAGGAAAATTATTAGCATTATTGATCATATCAATAAAACCCTAACAGAAAACACATGATTATTTCAATAGATGAAGAAAAAGCTTTTGACAAAATATAGCACCCACTATTATTGAAAACACTGGAGATTATAGGAATAAATGGAATTTTTTATAAAAAAAAAAGCAATATATAACTAAAACTTTCAGCAAACTTTATATGCAATTGAGATAAGCCAGATGCATTTTCAATAAGATCAGGGGTGAAACAAGTCTGTCCATATTCACCACAAATATTCAATTTGGTACTAGAAATGTTATCTGGAGCAATAAGAGAAGAAAAAGAAATTGAAGGATTTAGAATAGGCAAAGAAGAAACTAAGTTATCACTCTTTGCAGATGATATGATAATATACTGAGAATTCCAGAGATTTAAGTAAAAAAACCACTTGAAATAATAAACAACTTTGGCAAAGTTGCAGGTCACAAAATAAACCCACACAAATCTTCTGCATTTCTATATATTAGCAATAAAACCCAACAATAAGAGATAGAAAGAAAAATCCCATTTAAAGCTAGGGTAGACACTATAAAGTATTTGAAAGTCTACCTGCCAAAACAAATCCAGGGACTATATGAACAGCATTACTAGATAGCTTTCGCACAAATAAAGTCAGAACTAAGTGAGTGGAAAAACATCACTTGCTCATGGGTAGGCTGAGCAAATATAGTAAAAATACAATTCTACCTAAATTAATTTACTTATTTAGTGCTATACCAAACAAACTATCAGATAATCATTTTCTAGAACTGGAAAAAATAATATCAAAATTCATCTGAAAAAAGCAAAACGTCCAGTATATCAAGGGAACTGATGAAAAGGAATCATAGGGTAGGTGACTTAGCTCTACCAGACCCCAAATAATGTTATAAAGCTTGACTTATCAAAACCACTTGGTACTGGCTAAGAAACAGAAGGGTAGACCACTGGAATATGCTAGGTACACAGGAGTCAAGGAATGTACCAATCTACTGTTTGATAAACTGAAGGACCCCAGCTTCTGGGATAAGAACTCACTTTTCAACAATAATTGCTGGGAAAACTGGATTACAATGTGGCACAAACTAGACATAGTATATATATATATATATATATATATATATATATATATATATATATATATATATATATATATATATATATATATATATATATATATATATGTATATGTATATATATATGTATATATATATATATACATATATATACACATACATATATATATACATATATATGTATATATATATGTATGTGTATATATATGTATATATATGTGTATATATATATGTATATATATATGTATGTGTATATATGTATATATATATACATATATGTTTATAGTCTTATGAAAAAATGCTCCAAGTCACTATTACTTAGAGAGATGCAAATCAAAACAGTTCTGAGATATCATATCAAATCTATCACATTCATTAACATGAAAGAACAGATAGATAATAAATGTTGGAGAGTATGTGGGAGAGTTGGAACACTAATTCACTGTTGGTAGAGCTGGGAACTGATCCAACCATTTTGGAGAACAATTTTGAACTACACCCAACGGGCTACAAAAATGTGCATACCCTTTTACCAAACAATGCTGCTTCTAACTGCATCCCTAGGGATCATAAAAATGGGAAAGGGTCCCACATGTAAAAAATTATTTATAGCAGCACTCTTTGTGGTACTCAAAAGGTGGAAACCAAGGGGATGCCCATTAATTGGGAACTGACTGAAAAATTATGGTATGTGAATGCTTCCCCCTGCCTCTTCCCTCCCTCCTCAAGACTGCATACCATTTTATATACGTTCTACACATACATTCCTATTACATACATTTTCACCATAATCATGTTTCATTGAAAAATTACAATGAATGGGAGAAATCATATAACAAATCAAAATGAAACATAAAAGAAAATGGTCTGCAACATTCTGCGATTTAATTAGATAGTTCTTTCTCTGCATGCGGAAGGCATTTTGCCTTAAGAGATCATTGGGAATTTTTTTAGGTCCTTACATTACAATAAAGTTCTAAGTCTGCCAGAAACAATCCTCACACACTGCGGTTGTTACTGTGTACAAAGTTCTTCTAGATCTGTTCCTTTCACTAAGTATCAGATCATATAAGTCTTTCCAGGCCTCTTTGAAGTCTTCATGTTTATCATTTCTGATAGGATGATAGTATTCCATTAAATTCATATACCATAATTTGTTCTAATTGCTCCCTCCTCCCATTGCTCTCCCTTCCATCATCTCCCCCACCCTGCTAATGCCCTTCTCCCCCACTTTCCTGTATTGTAAGATAGGCTTTTATGCCAGAATGAGTGTGGATTTTATTTCTTCCTCTAGTCAAATATGATGAGAGTAAGCTTCATGTTTTTTCTCTCACCTCCATACTTTATCGATCCTCTGAAAAGTCATTTACTTGCCTCTTTTATGAGATATAATTTACCCCCTTTCATTTCTTCTCCCATTCTTCTCCCAATATGTTTCTCTCTCACTGCTTAACTTCATTTTTTTAAGGTATGATCCCATCCTATTCCATTCACCCTGTGCTCTCTCTCTCTCTCTCTCTCTCTCTCTCTCTCTCTCTCTCTCTCTCTCTCTCTCTCTCTCTCTCTCTCTCTCTCTCTATATATATATATATATATATATATATATGTATGTGTGTCAGTGTGTGTGTGAATGTGTGTGTGTGTGTATAGTCCCAACAATTACCGAGATACTGAAAAAAATTTTCAAGAGTTACAAATATTGTCTTTCCTTGTAGGAACGTCAATACTTCACCTTTAGTAAGTCCCTTATGATTTCTTTTTGCTGTTTACCTTTACATCCTTCTCTTGATTCTTGTATTTGAAAGTCCAATTTTCTTTTCAGCTCTGGACTTTTCATGAAGAATGCTTGAAAGTCCTCGATTTCATTGAAAGACCATTTTTTCCCCTGAAATATTATACTCAGTTTTGCTGAGTAGGTGATTCGTGGTTTTAGTCCTAGTTCCTTTGACTTTTGGAATATCATATCCCACATTCTTCAATCCTTTAATATAGAAGCTGCTAGATCTTGTGTTATCCTGATTGTATTTCCACAATAATTGAATTGTTTCTTTCTGGCTGCCTGTAATATTTTCTCCTTGACCTGGAAACTCTGGAATTTGGCCACAATGTTCCTAGGAGGTTCTTTTTTTGAATCTCTTTTAGGTGGTGATCTGTGGATTCCTTGAATATTTATTTTGCCCTCTGGTTCTAGAATCTCAGGGCAGTTTTCCTTGATAATTTCATGAAAGATGATGTCTAAGCTCTTTTTTTGATCATGGCTTTCAGGTAATCCATTAATTTTTAAATTGTCTCTCCTGGATCTACTTTCCAGGTCAGTTGTTTTTCCAATGAGGTATTTCACATTATCTTCCATTTTTTCATTCTTTTGGTTTTGTTTTGTGATTTCTTGGTTTCTCATAAAGTCATCAGCCTCCATCTGTTCCATTCGAATTTTGAAAGAACTGTTTTCTTCAGTGAGCTTTTTAACTCCTTTTCCATTTGGCTAATTCTGCTTTTTCAAGCATTTTCTCCTCGTTGGCTTTTTGAACCTCTTTTGCCAATTGAGTTAACCTATTTTTTTTAATTTATTTAACTTTTAACATTCATTGTAACGAAATTTTGGGTTCCAAATTTTCTCCCCTTTTGTCCCCTCCCCCCACCCTAAAACACCAAGCATTCTAATTGCCCCTATGACCAATCTGCTCTCTCTTCTATCATCCCTCTCTGCCCTTGTCTCCATCTTCTATTTTGTCCTATAGGGCCAGATAACTTTCTATACCCCTTTACCTGTATTTCTTATTTCCTAGTGGCAAGAACAGTACTCAACAGTTGTTCCTAAAACTTGAGCTCCAACTTCTTTATCTCCCTCCTTCCCCACCCCTTCCCTTTGGAAGGCAAGCAATTCAATATAGGCCAAATCTGCGTAGTTTTGCAAATGATTTCCATAATAGTCGTGTTGTATGAGACTAACTATATTTCCCTCCATCCTGTCCTGTCCCCCATTACTTCTATTCTCTCTTTTGATCCTGTACCTCCCCATGAGTGTCGATCTCAAATTGCTCCATCCTCCCCATGCCCTCCCTTCCATCATCCCGCCCTCCCTGCTTATTCCCTTCTCCTCCACTTTCTTGTATGGTAAGATAGGTTTTCATACCAAAATGAGTGTGCATTTTATTCCTTCCTTTAGTGGAATGTGATGAGAGTAAACTTCATGTTTTTCTCTCACCTCCCCTCTTTATCCCTCCACTAATAAGTCTTTTATGAGAGATACTTGCCTCTTTTATGAGAGATAATTTGCCCCATTCAATTTCTCCCTTTCTCCTCCCAATATATTTCTCTCTCACTGCTTGATTTCATTTTTTAAAGATATGATCCCATACCCTTCAATTCACTCTGTGCATTCTGTCTCTATGTGTGTGTGTGTGTGTGTGTGTGTGTGTGTGTGTGTGTGTGTGTGTGTGTGTGAAATCCCACCCAGTACCCAGATACTGAAAAGTTTCAAGAGTTACAAATATTGTCTTTCCATGTAGGAATGTAAACAATTCAACTTTAGTAAGTCCCTTATGACTTCTCTTTTCTGTTTACCTTTTCATGCTTCTCTTCATTCTTGTGTTTGAAAGTCAAATTTTCTTTTCAGCTCTGGTCTTTTCATGAAGAATGCTTGAGAGTCCTCTATTTCATTGAAAGACCATTTTTTCCCCTGAAGAATTATACTCAGTTTTGCTGGGTAGGTGATTCGTGGTTTTAGTCCTAGTTCCTTTGACTTCTAGAATATCCTATTCCATGCCCTTCGATCCCTTAATGTAGAAGCTGCTAGATCTTGAGTAATCCTGATTGTATTTCCACAATACTTGAATCGTTTCTTTCTAGCTGCTTGCAATATTTTCTCCTTGACCTGGGAACTCTGGAATTTGGCCACAATGTTCCTAGGAGTTTCTCTTTTTGGATCTCTTTCAGGTGGTGGTCTGTGAATTCCTTGAATATTTATTTTGCCCTCTGGTTCTAGAATCTCAGGGCAGTTTTCCTTGATAGTTTCATGAAAGATGATGTCTAAGCTCTTTTTTTGATCATGGCTTTCAGGTAATCCCATAATTTTTAAATTGTCTCTCCTGGATCTACTTTCCAGGTCAGTTGTTTTTCCAATGAGGTATTTCACATTATTTTCCATTTTTTCCTTCTTTTGGTTTTGTTTTGTGATTTTTTGGTTTCTCATAAAGTCATCAGCCTCCATCTGTTCCATTCTAATGTTGAAAGTACTATTTTCTTCAGTGAGCTTTTTAAATCCTTTTCCATTTGGCTAATTCTGCTTTTTCAAGCATTTTCTCCTCGTTGGCTTTTTGAACCTCTTTTGCCAATTGAGTTAGCCTATTTTTCAAGGTGTTATTTTCTTCAGCATTTTTTTGGGTCTCCTTTAGCAAAGTGTTGACCCATTTTTCATGCTTTTCTTGCATGTCTCTCATTTCCCTCCCCAGTTTTTCCTCCACCTCTCTTACTTGATTTTCAAAATCCTTTTTGAGCTCTTCAATGTCTTGAGACCATTGAATATTTATTTTGGATGTTTGGGACACAGAAGCCCTGATTTTTAGGTCTTTCCCTGATGGTGAGCATTGTTCTTCCTCATCTGAAAGGATGGGAGAAGATATCTGTTCACCAAGAGAATAACTTTCTGTAGTCTCACTTATTTTCCCTTTTTTTGGGCATTTTCCCAACCAGTTATGTGACTTTTGGGTCCTTTGTCAAGAGTATGGTATGCTTGGGGAATCTGTGATATCTCAGTTCCTCCAAGGTGGCACAATTCAGCGTGTGCACTGATCTGGAAGCAAAAAGAGATGTTTGTGCCCAGAATCTTAGCAGTTTCCTCTTTACAGCCACCTGACATCCAGTTCAGCCAAGCCAGCACTGGGGGCTGATTTTCAGATAACCTGGATGGGCAGTGCCACTGTGAGACAAAGAACAGCTCCCTCAGGGCCTTTACAAAGGGCTGAGGGAAGACTCAGCTCTTCAGTGCCCCCAGGGGTTTTATGATCCAACAATGTATTCGGGCTGATGTAGGGGCTGCCCTGAGAACTGCTGCTGCCTGCCTGAAAGTGGCCTCTGTGAGCTGCTGCCTAAGGCTGGAGCTGTGGGAAGGCCCTTCTCCCTTCCTGGCCAGCTAAAAAAACCCTGTCACTTACCTTTGGTGCTTGTGGGTTGAGGGATCTGCCGACCTGCTGCTGCTGTGACTGGGGATTCTGAGACTGGAGATTCTGCCCCTGAGGGCTGTTTACCAGCCATGCTCAGCACCGAGGCTGTGCTGGGCTCCACGCTCTGCATCTGGTGCAACTGATGTTTCCTGTGGGCCTTTCAGGTCACCCTGTGCTGAAAATCTCCTCCTCTTTGTTGTTCTCCACTTCTGCTGCTCCAAAATTTGTTAAGAGACCCTCTCTACAGGTATCTCATGGGCTGTGTGGGGAGACCCTGTGTATGTGTGTCTTTCTACTCAACCATCTTGGCTCTGCCCATAGTTACTTTGGGAAGAGTAAGGAAAAAGAGTAACTTAGCCCTTAACTTCCAATAGCAGATAGCCATTGAACTGTCTTGTACCTAGGAATTCCCATAGGCAGAGTCAAGGAAGAAGAATATAATGGGTTTGAGCAATAACTTATGTAAAGGTATAAAAATGAAAAAAAGGAATGACAAATGGGCTACTTCAGGTGAAACATAGCAATGTAAAATATTTCTGGAAAGATAGGTTGGAAGCAAGTGTTGAAGAGTTTTAAATTACAGACAGAAAATTTTGTATTTTAAACTAGGGTTAATGGGGATTCATTAAGGTATCTTGAATAAGTGAATGACCTGGAATTTAAATTACAAAATTCTTCTTTACTGCTTTATGAATTATGCCTACATTATGAATTCTCTTGGCAATTCCATCTAGTATGTTTTTGATAATATAATTTTTTGACTCTAAACATCGTTTGTTGCTAACATATTTTAAATATCAAGAACAAATGTTATGTATTCTAAAGTTTCCTTTGGCAAGAAAAGACCTTGTTTACAATGCCACTTTTTTCTATTCCATTACTTTATGAAAATATATCAAGTCTGGGAATTGGATTTGCCCTAGGACCAGGCAAAGAAGTTAGTACTTTATATACTGATTGCACTTGAGGGGAAAAAAGAGAGGCTAATGGAAATATTAATAGTCTTCTTTTCACACATACAATAATAATTCAGTTTTTCCTTGAAGAGCACTAGTTCAAACTCATTTTCTTTCTCCATCAGATAAAGATTAATTTTAAATGTAATTTTTCATAATTTTTCTGAAGCTTCAAAGGTGCTACAATATGGTCTTCTGATATGGAAAGAGTTCTTATAACTAAAGTTCTTTTTAAGCGCACAACTATATGATTACTCTGGAAAGAGGGCTTTGGAGGAGCAGGTATCAGAAATCTAGATTTTGATAAGAAGAATATAAATTGAGGAAGAATGAAAAGGGAACAAAATTTTAAAGGAGGTATAGGAACTTTATTTTCCTAATCTCTTGCTAAGCAAGAGATTGATTTGTAAATATAAATTATGTTTGAGTTTACCAAGATGGTATAATGTTCAGGCAAAAATATATTTTAATTCTACCACTTCATATTTCATGCAACAGGAAATTCTTTTGATTTGTCTCTTTGCTTTTGTGGTTTTTATATTCATTATGCATGATGCCAGTCCATGCATTAAGTACTTCAGGATGCCATAGGCAAAACAACAAAAAAATGTCTATGGACGTATTGCCCCCTTGGTACCTTTATGGTATTCATACCTACCAAAGCCAAGCTTATACATATATAATTGTCATTAAAACCCTCTAGCTAGTGCCTTTATGCTTACTCTCCCATCATGAGCTTTTCCCTATATACCATAGGTACAGTGTAGTTACACATATCCACATTTTCTGGAACGAATAAAACATTTGCCTGACAAAAGATATCCATTTTATAAATCACTTTAAAAAGGTAGATTTCATTTCCTTGAAATCACTACTCAGTTTACATCTCCTACTAGAGGACTTTCCTGGAGCTTCCAGTGATTAGAACCCTCTCCTTTTAAAATTTTGTTGAATGCCCATTTATCTTATCTCTGTACTTTAACTTTTTGTGTCATAGATTCCTTTGGCAGTTTAATGGAAGCTAGATACCACTTCCCAGAAAAACATTTTAAATGCATAAAATAAAATGCAAATAATTATAAAGAAAACCAACTATTTCTAGCTAGGTAGGTAGCTATATATGTCTATTTTTTCCCCATTCAAATTTAAGGGTACCCTAAATCTGGTCTTTCCCTAGGAGAATATAAGTCTCTTTGGTGAAGATGTTACATCCTCTGTTCTTTTTTTCATTCAAAACTTAATAACAGAAAGTAATATTATATACATATATGTGTGTATGTGTGAATATACACATACATATGTGTAAAATAATAGAAAAGAGAAATATATGTTAAAGTGCATATCTATTATTTTTTCCTGTTTTTGTCTTTATGTTTTTCTCCCAATATTTAGCTTAATTCCACCCACACAACAGATATGTAACCAAGGTTTTTCGAACTGAATGTTAGCAATTCTAGAAAATAAAAAAAAAAACAAACAATGATTATAAATATATCATTGGATGCTTTTCTGAGACTCTAAATGTCTATGATGTATCCTCTGTAAATGTGTTTAACCTGCAACAATGGCATCGACTTTGTAGAAACTTTTGTTGAGAGGCATCATGGAACAGTGGATAGATGACTGGTCTTAGGAAGCTGTAAATTCATTTCTTACCATTGACAACTACTTTGTGACCTTGGTAAAGCCACTTGCTCTCTTCATATCCTGATCAGCTCTCCATTAGTTGCTAAAGAGTTGTGGTCATGCCCTCTCTCTACTACTAGGAAAGAGAATTTCCTAACCAGGTGTACTTTACACTGACTCTATTCACAGATCAAGAGTAGGAAGTAAAAATACTTTTGTTTAGCTTTATTCCAAATGTTATGGAACGCTTTATCCTTCTCATAAACTCCAGAGAAAATTCTTATATCTGAATTTGAAATAAAGACTTGGCATACTTTTGTAACATACAAGATACACTTTTAAACATGAGCAACATTCACAAAGACATATATCTCATATCCAGATCAGACCAAAATGGATGTTTGCATCATTAGCATACGTATTTATATTTACATGTACATATATGCATATGTAAATATATACATGTATACCTGTATATGTTTGTGTATATACATATGTGAATGTGGTCAGTGAGAAGTTGAAAAGAAAATGCCTGAGCTTTCATAAGCTTCAAATTGGGGACTTTCTCAGACTAATAGTTATACATTGTGAATCAGCACAGGTTGCAAAAAGTGCCTGAGTGAGAACGTACTCACTTTTTGCCATTCACCTTAAGAGTAAGGTGAGGTCATCCCTCAAGAAAGGGAAAGAGAAGGAATGAGTACAAACATTATATGTCCTGAAATTTATTCAGCAGGTAACATTTTTCTGTGTCATTTTCCCTTTGCTTTCCTTACCCTTCTTCCCTTGCTACCCTTAGGCTCCTATCTTGCTTTCCTCTAACCATTCATTAATTTTCCTTAAGATGTTAATAGCCTTTAAAGTGTTGACCTTCTACCATTTTTAGAATTATTAATATTTTAATATTTCCTGAAGCCTGAAAGGAAAAAATCTAATGATGCAATTTTAAGCTTCTAGGTTGGCAGTATGTTTGGCAGGGAAGAGTACTTCAAATTATGCTTTAGAAATTGAGGTATGCTCTACCTCCATAAATACTAACTTTTAGACCAATGGTGTCAAGCTCAAAATAGAAACAAGAGCCTCTATATTGCACATGACAAACTTTGTGGCCCCAGACTGACTTAGCAATTCACATGTATACACACACATACACATATACATACATAGGTACACACATATGTGTATACATACACATGCATATACATGTATATACATATACACACATATATAGATATGCATACATATATACACCTACATATATTATTGTTATTTTTATTTATTCTATTAAATATTTCCCAATTTAATTTGGTTCAGGCAGACTCTGGCATTTTGCAGTTTTTGCAAATTGAATCTAGAGCAGCAACACTTCAGTGTGCTGCAGATTTCTATGCTGTGTTTGACATTTCTGCTTTAGAACAGAAATTTGTAACCTGGTGTGAGTGTGTGTGTGTGTCTGTTTACAGTGCATTAATGTTTTTGTCCACCACATACATATATTTATCTACCCTATGAATAAAAATGTATGATATGTGTATATATTTATATATGCAATAGCTATATGTCAATACAATCAGTTTCTTTTGTAATCAATGGTATTTTATTTTATAAATTTTAAAACTTTATTCTGAGAACATGCCCATAGGCTTCACCAGACTCCTAAGATACCCAAAAGAGATTGAGTCTCTACTTTAGTCATTTAAATTGCATTCCCCTGAATCACTCTCAGCTTGGAGTAGCCAGTCATCTAGGTCTATATCAATTTTCAATCTTATACATCCCATAGGTCTTTGTTTGTTTTACAAGAGGGAAAATATACTGCTTATCATGCATGTCTGCATGAAAAACAGTCCCATTAAAAAAAAAAACCCTATTTGAGCAAGGAGTTTCTTTTATTTTTTGGAAAAGTACAAATGAAATGAATTTTAAGATCCCATACCTTGAGAAAGATAGCCCTCATTTACCTTTAATCAGGATAGTACTGTCATTAGAATTAATGTCTCTCCAAGGAAATAAGGAAAACTTAATTGGACACTTCATGTATATTCAAGAAAGTTATCATGAAAGCTTTTTAATATTAATTAAATTGTAAAAATATGTACTAATTTTGTACAACAGACACATAGAATATGAAAGATAAAAATCTCTCTACATTCAAGTCTTATAGTTAACTATATTTCCTTTGTTAAAAGCATATGGGTTTTTAAGGTCCAGATTTTTAATAGTCTCTTGAGTGAGATATCATAGGTCATCTATATGCTGCTGTTGCTAAGCACATGAGTTCAAATTTAGTTCTAGACAGTTCCCCTAGCTGTCTGGAACTGTCTGGCAAGTCATTTAAGCCTATTTACCTCAATTTACTTATTGTAAAATGAGTTGGAGGAGGAAATGTCAATGCACTCCAGTTTCTCCTCCAAGGTAACCCAAAATGGGTTCATGAAGAGTCAGATACAACTGAAACAACTAAACAACAACAAGAAAAACAAAGTACCTTCCAAAAAATACCAATAAGTTAGGCAATTTATGCATTATTGTGCTATTTATGTAAGTCTTTCTTATGTCACAGCTGGATAATTGAAATAGCCTGCTGGAGATCCAGCTGCCACAAGTGTCTCTTCACTCCAATCCATCTTCCATTCAGAAATCAAAATGACTTTCGTAAAGTACTGCTTGGACTATATTACTTCTCCTATATGATTAATTATAGAGGGCCCCTTTTACCTCAAAGGTCAAATACAAAATCCTCTGTCATTCAAAGCCCTTCATAATCTAACTCCCTTCTACTTCAATGTCTTTTTTCTTCTAATTCCCTGAAAAGGTAACTCTTTGATCCAACAAAGCACTTCATCTCTCTGCTCAAGATATTTTTGTAATCTTATTTTCTCAATTACATGTAAAAAAACAATTTTCACATTTTTTTCCAATTTTGAGTTCCAGACTATCTCCGTTATCATTCACTGAGAAGACAAGCAACTTGATGTAGGTTATACATGTGCTGTCTTATAAAACACATTTCTATGCAAGTCATTCTGTGAAAGAAAACACATACACATACATGCACATGAAACCCACAGACAAAAAAAGTAAAGAAAAAGTATCTTTGACAAGTGCATGGTATTTTCTGTGATTTCCTTCCATTCTTGAGTGCTAGCTCATCTCTTCTCTGTTTTCCAGTCTTCCTTTAAGTCTCTTATAAAATCTAAAACTGAAGGAAACCTTTCCCAATCCCTCTTTATTGTAATGTCTTCCCTCTCTTAATTATTTTCTATTTATCCTGTATGTATTTATTTTTACATATTAACCTGATAGCTGTCTCCACCTTAGAATGTGAGCTGTTTGAGGACAGTTACTGACCTTTGACTATTTGTATCTTTGGTCCCAAACACAATGCTTAGCATAAAATAGGAGTTTAATGAATTGGTATTACCCAAGTGCAATTTTGTAGTATGATTGCTATGTATCTAGTCAAAAGACTGCATTTGAATGTTGGCTTTCTCACATCTGATTGAGAGATAAGTGGTTTGCCTTCAATTCGAACTACATGAGTTCATATTATACTTCTCACACATGCTAGCTACAGCTCCTTAATGTCCTAGTCAAAGTGTTAAAGTTACAGATGAATTGCAGTTTCCTAGATTTCCTTCATTTTTACCTATAAATGCATAAATTGGTTCCAAAAATCTTCTTTGAATCTGATTTCATTTCCCTGGAAATATTTCAAATAGTATTCCTCATGCCACCCCTATAGAAATTTCCCTGGTGTTAAAAATTGCAAAAGTCAAAGACTGACTTAAAAAAGTGATTCTGCATGGGGCGGAGCCAAGATGGCGAAGTAGAAAGACACACATACACACAGCTCCGAACCCACAAACCACAGAACGGCTAGAGGGGACCAAGTCAGGGCGAATTCTGCACCCAGAGACCACGGAATATTGGAGCGAGGGAGATTTCTGCTCCGGAGAGACCAGCAAACCTCTCACGGGGGGGTTCTTCGAGCCATGGACTGGGAGCCAGGACGGGGAGCAGAGTGCAGCCCTGCTGCGGCCACGACACCATGAGGAAAAGATCCGAGAGGGCTATGGGGACGGGATCTCCAGTGGCCATGCGGGTCCCCCCACCCACAGAGGGACCTGAAAACCTCTCGCAAAAGGTCCGTCGCGCTGCAGACGCGGAGCCCAGCCTGGACCTACGGCGGCTCCGAGAGGTACAGATCCGAGAAGGCTCCAGAGACGGGTTCCCCAGCGGCGGCACAAGCCCCCCCACCAACAGGTGACTGACAGGGGTAGGTGAAAGAGTCTCTTTGGTGGGTCGAGAGGGGAGTGGGGTGCCCCCATGGCTCGGGCCCCCCCAGGAGATAGAAGCTGAGAGGCGGCTACAGACAGGGGCTCCCGAAACGGGCGGGAGCCTGGATCCATTGCGGAAGGTCTGTGCATAAACCCCCTGAGGGAACTGAGCCAGAGAGGCGGCCCTGCCCCTGACCTCAGCACCTGAACTTAATTTAACACTGAATAGCAGCCCTGCCCCACCAAAAACCCTAAGGTGGGAAGCAGCATTTGAATCTCAGTCCCCAAACGCTGGCTGGGAGAACCAGGAGGCGAGGTGGGTGTGTGGAGAACATTCAGAGGTCAGACCACTAGGTGGAGACAATGCCAAGAAAAGGGAAAAGAAATAAAACTATTGAAGGGTACTTTCTTGGAGAACAGACATTTCCTCCCTTCCTTTCTGATGAGGAAGAACAATGCTTACCATCAGACAAAGACACAGAAATCAAGGATTCTGTGTCCCAGCCCACCCAATGGGCTCGGGCCATGGAAGAGCTCAAGAGGAATTTTGAAAATCAAGTTAGAGAGGTGGAGGAAAGACGGGGAAGGGAAATGAGAGGGATGAGAGAGAAGCATGAAAAGCAGATCAGCTCCCTGCTAAAGGAGAACCAAAAAGATCTTGAAGAAATTGGCACCTTGAGAACTAGCCTAACTCAGCTGGCAAGGGAGGTGCAAGGGGCCAATGAGGAGAAGAATGCTTTCAAAAGCAGAATTAACCAAATGGAAAAGGAGATTCAAAAGCTCACTGAAGAAAATAGATCTTTCAAAACTGGAATGGTATGGATGGACGCTAAGGACTTTATGAGAAAGACAGATATCTCAGAACATACCGCGCAGATTCGAAAAATGGAAGATAATGTGAAATATCTTATTGGAAAAACAACTGACCTGGAAAATAGATTCAGGAGAGACAATGTAAAAATTCTGGGACGACCTGAAAACCATGATCAAAAGAAGAGCCTAGACATCATCTTCCATGAAATTATCAAGGAAAACTGCCCTGAGATTCTAGAACCAGAAGGCAAAATAAATATTCAAGGAATCTGCAGAACACCGCATGAAAGAGATCCAAAAAGAGAAACTCCTAGGAGCATTGTGGCCAAATTCCAGAATTCCCAGGTGAAAGAGAAAATATTGCAAGCAGCTAGAAAGAAACAATTCAAGTACTGTGGAAATACAATCAGGATAGTACAAGATCTGGCACCCTCTACATTGAGGGATAGAAGGGAATGGAATAGGATATTCCAGAAGTCAAAGGAACTAGGACTGAAGCCAAGAATCACCTACCCAGCAAAACTGAGTATAATACTTCAGGAGAAAAAATGGTCTTTCAATGAAATAGAGGACTTTCAAATTTTCCTGATGAAAAGACCAGAGCTGGAAAGAAAATTTGACTTTCTAACACAAGAATGAAGAGAACCATGAAAAGGTGAACAGCAAAGAGAATTCATAAGGGACTTACTAAAGTTGAACTGTTTACATTCCTACATGGAAAGACAATATCTGTAACTCTTGAAACATTTCAGTATCTGGGTACTGGGTGGGAGTACACACACACACACATGCACACACGCACACATACATAGAGACAGAGTGCACAGAGTGAATTGAAGAGGGTGGGATCATATCTTAAAAAAAAATGAAATCAAGCAGTGAGAGAGAAATATTGAGAGGAGAAAGGGAGAAATTGAATGGGGCAAATTATCTCTCATAAAAGAGGCAAGCAAAAGACTTATTAGTGGTGGGATAAAGAGGAGAGGCAAGAGAAAAACATGAAGTCTACTCTCATCACATTCCACTAAAGGAAAGAATATAGTGCACACTCATTTTGATAGGAAAACCTATCTCATAATACAGGAGAGTGGGGGACAGGGGCACAAGCAGGGTGGGGGGGAGGATGGAGGGGAGGGCATGGGGAGGAGAATGCAATACGAGGTCGACACTCATGGGGAGGGAAAGGACCATAAGAAAATAGAAGTAAAGGGGGACAGGATAGTATGGAGGGAAATATAGTTAGTCCTATACAACACAACAAGTATGGAAATCATTTCCAAAACTAAACAGATATGGCCTATATTGAATTGCCTGTCTTCCAAGGGGAAGGGGTGGAGAGGGAGGGAGCTAAAGAAGTTGGAACTCAAAGTGTTAGGACCAAATGTAATGTTCTTACCACTGGGTAACAAGAAATACAGGTTAAGGGGTCAAGAAAGCTATCTGGCCCTACAGGACAAAAGAGAAGACTGAGACAAGGGCAGGGAGGGAGGATAGAGGAGAGAGCAGATAGGTCACAGGGGCAATTAGAAAGCTCGGGTTTGGGGGGGGAGGGGAGAAAAGGGGAGAAAATTTGTAACCCAAAATTGTGTGAAAATAAATGTTAAAAGTTAAATTAAAAAAAAAAGTGATTCTGCAGATGTGGAAAGTGTGACAGAGGAAGATGAAGCTATGTGTCCAAAGTAACTGTAGGAGGAAGAGATAGGGCTAAAACTAGAATCCATATCCTTCTGCATAAGGGTGTTAATTTTTTTTTCATTCTTGCATACTATATTACTTAATGTGTGATCTTTAAGGTTTTCACTTCAATAAGGAGAACTTAAATATTGTCCGTGACCTATTCTATTGTATGGGGATACATAGGCAGGTGTTCCACGTTTGTATTCTGAAGTCTCACACTAAAGATCTAGGTCTCTATGGATTTGGTTGGCTAACCTCTCAGCTTCTTTATTTAGCTCATGGAGTGTTCACATATTAAGAAGGAACAGAAAGTACTTTAATTGGCAAAGTATTTAGTTATATGACTAAAGTTATGGGTTTTGTGAGTTTGCATTGTTCATTTTTTTCAGTCACCCATTTCACATAGCCTGGGGATATTTTTGTTTTGGGCTTTGTATATGAAGTGCTTATGACAGTCACTTACATACAGAAAGTGAATAATCAAAATATGTTGAATAGAGAGAAATTTCAATGTTATACTTATTCTTGAAACCTTTCAGGTTAAAGATACCTGAGGGAAAGGAATCCAAATGGACTCTCATGTAAGCGAGACTCAAGTTTTCTAATTTTAATGAAACTATCCCATCTCAGTGTATCACTCTATTGGTAACTGTGGTCTGCTGGATTTGAATGCAAAAGTTGTGTTCCTGTAATAAAATACAATAACAATATAATACTTGTATAGAACATTTTCAAAATTCTTTCAGATCTGTAACTTATTCTATCCTCACAGTAACTTTTGAGGTAAAAAAGGTCAGTGGTATCATCCTGATACTTCATATAGAAAGAACCTAAGCCTGATATGGTTGTTTAAGTTTACCTCAAACCACATATATTCTAAGTTATGAAGCATGGCTTAGTACATAAGTGTTCTGACTCCAAGTACACCACAGGATTTTCACTAGACCAAACTGATATCAGAGACCATGTCTTATATGAACTTTCTAGCCCTTCCAAAGCACAAATGAATTAATTCAACGAGAAATAAAATTTATGTCAGGGAAGAATTAATATTTATTTTACTGAGTGATTAACTTGTTTTGTTTTATTTTCTTCCGTCAAATTTCTAAAGGAATGATTTAATAAGCAAAATCACTGAAACTAGAGGCCAATATGCTTCTAAAAAGGATCCCTTTTACAATCTATCTGAAGAAAAATCATCTAGACCTTGCTCGAAAAATTCACAGAAAGAAGAAACAGCCAGTACCTCAGGAAGCCTATTCCACTTCGGAATAACTCCAATCTATTGAACGGGTTTTCTTATATCAGCTGTACATTTGCCTTTGAAACTTTCTCTTATTACTTTACCCATTGAAATAACTAAGAAGGGATAGAATAAAGAAAATCAGTTGAGGGCTTATAGCTGGAAAGAAAAAAAAACACTTTTTTCTATTCAAACTGCTTTTAAGGAGGATAAGATGGGTGAATATAAGTATAGGTTTTAAAGAAGCTATAAAGGAGATAGAAAACTTACTACAGAAAGGCTGAATGTCTTGAATAAAGTAAGAAGCAATATGATAAGCTGATATTGTGGGCTGGAATAGAGTCAGAGGAATCAGGTGAAAGGAAATGGATTAGAACACCTACTGGGAAAATAATATAGAGACTTATTAAAGGATTGTGCTGAAACCACAAGGGGCAAGTAGGACTAATGTCATATGGAAGAAAAATCACTGACTCTGAAATCAGAGGAGCTAGCTTCAAACTCCAACTTTGATGCTTACTGTGTGACTAAAAAGCGTGGAGTTTAATGCAGAAAATGCTTTCTTAAAGCCTGCCTACCTCCTTGTTATATTTTCATTGAGGACATCCTCACTATAATAACACAATTCCATAAAGATATGCTAGAAATGAGAAAGTAGGCTTATGATCCAGTATTTTCTGAATTTATTCAGACTATTTCCAGGATGGAATTGTATAGTCAGTCCATAAAGTCACTCCAGCAATACATAAATCTTTGATAGATATTAAAGATGAACAATGATCATGCAGTGGAAGCCCTATTATGGATTAAGGAGAGGAGAAAGGTTTAGTCTCAAAGGATGAGAAGGTAAGAATGTGTCACAATCTGTAGTCAGTCAAAAAAGAATTTATTGAGGATCTACTATGTGCTAAAATTCAGGGTGGGGAACTTTTTCATGTTGTAAGACCACATTAGTATTCATTCAAGAAGTTTCATTTAGAGATACTTAAAAATGAACATTATTTTGTAAAATAAATCTAACTACAATGTACTTAATAATTCCAAAAAAAAGGCTTTTATTAATTTTACAGTTAGCTAACCCTTCAATAATCTTAATCCTCCATATTTTTGTTGGAAAGCATTTGAAAATTTAGTTGCAGTATGGAGTTTCACAGTTTCATTGAAGACTCTAGAGAGTATCAGTCATTTATGACCTTAAGATTGTCTGGTTTCAAGGTAGGTAGGAGAATGTAGATTTACATCAATAAGTGGTTGAAAAGCAAGAAAGTATTTGGGGGGTGGGGCTTCTTGCTGAAGGCATGGGTATTCTATTTCATTTTTCCACATTTCAATCGGGTGTTTCATAGCATTAAAAAATGACTTTAAAATGTCATCTACTGAGACCTCAATCAATTGTTTCTGTAGTTCTTTGGGCATCTTGGTGATTGGGTGGTCTAATTCATGCTCCCTATCAGTTATGGTTCTTCTTTGAAAAATGCAATCATTTGTACTTTGCAACATTTTTCTAGTCTAAGCATTGTACAGCTTTAACTATGTCTCCTTTCTCAGTTTCTACATCACTGAATGGCTTCCTTTTTTTTTTTTTATCAAGTATATAAACTACCTTGTAAATTGCTTCTGTGGAATTATTTCCAAGTCTTCTCTCTGCTTGAAAGAATTGTCTTTGCTTTGGCTTTTATTCTTTTAATTTCTTCAGTACAACCATTAATGCCTTTCCCTCTAATTTAAAATATTTGTGGCTCTTGTGAGTGTTCTGATGTTGATGAATATTAAATTTCTTTAATCTTGATATTGCAGTCTAGGTGAGACTGAAATGCTAATCTGAGTGTCATATCATGATTCTCAAAGTCAGTGAAGCTTTCATTGCATTCTCTAATTAATAGATCTATAACAGTTGTATATTCATCAAATAATTCACATATATCATCCTGCTCATTGATGACCTTTGCTAAAGGGGGTAAATATTCACCAGAAATTACCATTAGAAGAAGTGTTTTGAGAAAAGTTAGGTTTTTTTTTTCCAAAATACTTTTTGTTGTTGTTTTCCCACATATCATATATAGTTTTATCTTGCAAAGAAATATTCAAACATTTTGATTTGACATATCACACAGAAATGCAGCATTTCTATAGAAATCTTCTTTCAATAATTCATATTGCCGATTTTATTCTTCACAAAATTTAAATATCTGTTCTAGCAGAGATAAAATTTTGACTAATAGCTGTCCCTGCAATAGATAATACACTTTACAATACAGTAAATCCACACTGAATACCTCATCATTCAGTTTTCACATGTTGCAAAACTGATGATGCCATTTTGTATCTGTCTGAATAGAGTTAACATACTTACAACTTCTTGCAAAGTGTCAAGTAAAATAATAGCTTTTGCTGATGAAAAGCAATTCATACAATGAAATGAAATGAGAGCACATGGATCTGTTAATACTTTTTTTCTGTGCAATAAACTTTTCATGTTTTCCTATCATGGAAGGTATACTGTACATACAGTCACTAAATTTAAAAAATTTGGCACAACTTCATGATATCTATCTCGAAAATTGTTGAAGATGTTTATTCCCCATATTCCGTTAGCAAGAATGCTGAACTCCTCAATGACTAAGAGTGACCAACTCTTTGTGGCAAAGAAATTATTTTATTTTCACCCAAATAAAGTATAAAACCTGTGCTGTCAGTAGTACATGTTGATTCATCCAAAATGATTGAATAATATATGTTCTATGTTTGAAGTATTACATAAAGTTGTTCTGTTAAATTGAAGTCTAATTCATATTGTCAATCAGTTGTGATTCTCCTTGAAAGATGCAGTTATTTGTACTTTGCAACATTTTTCTAGTCTAAGCACTGTACAACTTTGACAATGCTTCATTTCACAGTTTCTACATCACTGAATGGCTTTCTTTTTTGCCAAATATATAAGCTACTTTAGAAATTGCTTCAGTGGAATTATTTCCAAGTCTTATCTCTACTTGAAAGAATTGTCTTTTCTTTTGTTTTTATACTTTAAATATCTGCAATACAACCTTTAATTCCTCTCCCTCTAATTTAAAATATTTGTGGTTCTTATGAGTGTTCTAATGTTGATGAATATTCAAGTTCCTTAAGGTTGATATTGCAGTATCACAAATCAAGCAAGTCATGTTTAGATGAAATAAAATAATATTGCAATTCCTAATCCTCATTAAAAATCTGAAGGAAGAACTTCAGTGTTCTCTTGGTCTTCTTTGACATGATGGGCAGTTAAGCAGATAGAATTAAAAAATACTGCTGAGTTGTGCAACTGTTCACAAATTTTGCTACAAACAGAAACACACTACACCACCGTGTAAAGCTGATAATAGACTGGTGTACTCAGCCCCCATAAACTCTCACTAACCAGTCTCATTCAGTAGTTTTCCCAGTCTAGCAGGAGAAGTTAGAACTAAATAATGAGTGTGTAGCAGCCATAAATTTAGCACTTGTGGCTTACTTCTAATTGTGTTGATAAATCTGGGAGGATTATTTCATTGAAACTTATTTTATTCTTTGTTTTTTTTAAAATATGTTCATTTACAAATAAAATAGACATATGAAAAAGAATAAAATATATTAATAAAAACAAAAGGTTTGGTTCTGCAAAATTTGGTTTCAGTAAAAAATAAGACCACACTAAAGGACACAGAAGACCACCTGCTGCCTTAAGACCACAGGTTATATACTTATCTCCTAGACACTGAGTTAACAGGGAATACAAAGAAATTAAAAAGACAGCCTACTTTTACATTGTTCATAGACTATTTGGGAAGACAGCATTCAAATATAATATAGAAAAAAATTTGGATAAATATGTAGGAAAAATTGGAGATGACAAAGAGATGAAAGCAGCATTAAGGAGTATGAGGAAAAGCTTCCTGTTGAAGGTAAGATTTTAATTGAAACTTGAAGAAAGTCAGCAAGGACGGGTGAGGAACAAGAACATTTGAAGCATGAAGGGCAATCAGAGAAAATTCATGGAGTCAGAAAGTCACTAGATTGCAGAGACCCTGGCTGTTATTAAAGCTGTTACTTTTAGCTGTGATGCTAAAAGTAATGTTGAAACTTTGGAATTTATTTAAAAGAGGGATATGTCAGATCTGTACTTTCAGAACATTAATTTGATAGTTGAAGAGACAATGGACTAGGGTGAGGAGAGAAATGAAGCAGGGATAATAATCACCAAGTCACTGTAATAGTTTAGAAGTGAGGTGATGAAGTCTTCCAGCAAGGTAGTAGAAATGGCAAAGGAAAGAAGTAAACATATACAAAAGATGGTACAAAAATAAAGTCAACAGAACTTGGCAAAAGATTAGATATGGGGAGAGAAAAGAGAGTTAGCAGTTTAGGATGACACAAGAGTTGTGAGCCTGTGTGACTGGTAGAATGTGGATATTGGAAATACGAAATTCACAAATTTGAATGGGGATTTAGGGAGGTAGAGACAATTACTTTAATCTTATACATGTAGTGTTTAAGAAGTCTATAAGACTCCTAGTTTCAGATGCCTAATAGGCAGTTGGACATGTGAGACTGGGTAATAAGAAAGAGGTTATGGTTAAAGAAAGAGATATGAAAATCATCAGAAAGGAGTCAATAATTGAAGTTTTTTGAGCAGATATGATCACCAAGAGAAACAACATCAAGAGAGAAGAGGAAAGGTTCCATGAATGACAGCTACCTTTAGCAAGTTTGACTTGGAAAAAGTGTCATTCTTATTGTATTTCCACAGTACTTGAATTCTTCCTTTCTGGCTGCTTGTAGTACTTTCTCCTTGACCTGGGAACTCTGGAATTTGGTTACTTTTTTTTGGATGTATTTTGGGATCTCATTCAGGAGATGATCGGTGAATTCCTTCCATTTCTGTTTTACTTTCTGTGTCTAGAATATCAGTGAAGCTTTCCTTGATAATTTCTTGGAAGATGGTGTCTAGGTTCATATTTTGATCATGGTTTTCAGATACACCAATAATTTTTAAATTATCTCTCCTGGATCTATTTTCCAGGTCAGTTTTTTTTTCCAATGAGATATTTCACATTGTCTTCTATTTTTCATACTTCTGTTTGTTTGTTTTTAATATAATTTCTTGGTTTCTCAAAAAGTCATTAGCTTTCATCTGCTCCATTGTAATTTTTAAAGAACTATTTTCTTCAGTGAACTTTTGAACCTCCTTTTCCATTTGGCCCTTTCTGCTTTTTAAAGCATTCTTCTCCTCATTGGCTTTTTGGACCTAGTTTGCTATTTTGATTAGTCTATTTTTAAAGCCATTAATTTTCTTCATCATTTTTGGGTCTCCTTTGGCAACCTGTTAACTCCCTTTTCATGGTTTTCTTACACCACTCTAATTTCTCTTCCCAATTTTTCCTCCACCTCTCTTACTTAATTTTCAAAATCCTTTTTGAGCTCTTCCATAGCCTGAGACCTGCTTGCATATTTTTTGGAGGTGTTTAGATGTAGAAGAATTGACTTTTACGTCTTCCTCTACTGATATATTTTGTTCTTTCTCATCAAGAAAGATGGAAGAAAATACATTTTCACCAAGAAATTAACCTTCTCTGGTCTTATTTTCTTTTACCTTTTGGGAGGATTTCCCAGGCAGTTACTTGATTTTTGAGTCCTTTGTGAAGTGGAAGATATACTCTAGGGACCTGTATATTGTCAGTTCCTCCAAGGTGGCACAATCAAGTGAGAGGAATTTACTCCTCTCCTGTCCTGCACTCTGGTCTGTGATCAACTACAAGTATTCTTTTCTGCTCAGGATCTGTATGTAGGATTCCCTCTCCACAACCACCACCAGCTCCACCACACAAGCACTCCTCACCCCAGGACCAACACGCAGGACTGAGACCCAGATTAGTTGCTCCATTCTCCCAGCATATTTGGGCTGAGGGATCCAAAAGTAGTTGATGCTGCCACAGTGTCTGCCACTGCCCTGGGGCTGGAGCTTTGGCTGTATTTTGTTCTTCTCTCACCCAGGTGAAAGAGCTTCCTTATTTACCACTGAAGCTTTCTTTGGTGTTTATAGGTTGAGAAATCTGGGAACCACAGGTGCTACCTGTGATAACACACCCTGAAACCTGCTCCAGTCTTGTCCATGTGGTGCTGTGCACTCCAGGCTGGGCTGTGCTTTCCTCTGAGCCAGGTGCAATAGACCACTCATGTCAGCCTTCTAGGCTGTCTTGGGCTGGAAATCTCATTCACTCTCTTGCGTTGTCGTTTCTGCTGCACTAGAACTTGTGTAGAGTCATTTTTGCATGTACTTTCTGGGCTACGGGAGGAGAGCTGGAGCAGTTCTGTATTTCTACTCTACCATCTTGATTTCACCCTCCTGGAACAAATTATTCATGGAAGAAAAAGAACCAGCATGGAAAAGGGTTCCTCTAGGGGTGAGCCCAAAGAATTAAGCAAATTTCTTGGCAGTTTAGTCAACTACTTTATGAAATGTGAGACAGCCATAAACAAAACTGGGACTCATTTAAAAAAATTATTGAAAGTGATGAAATTCAAAATACACACATATGTACATACACACATATATTTGTATATAATTATACATTTTGCATGAATATGTACACAAATATGTGTATATACACATATACATATTAAACAGTGCAAATAGAACAAAATAATCTAAATTGAACACTCTCTAATGGTGCATCTCCTCCAGATTTTTAAAAATATTCCTTCTTTCCTTTGGTGTACCAGTGTGTGGGTGGGACATTAGTGTAAAGATTGCATATACTTTCAAACTCATTTGTTGTGTAGGTTATTTTTGTTGATTTTTTTAAAAAAAATAACTATTTTGCTAAAAGAAATGACTACTGACGTAAGAGAGGGAGAATATATTCAGAAATAAAAGTCATTAAACAAATAATAAATAATTTTATAAGTTAAAAAATAAAAGAAATAACTTTACTAGCAGTTCTCTATGAATCTGTGAAAAAAAGTCAAGGAAAAAGCAACCACAAGGTAATGAATATTTTGTCAACAAGAAATAACATAGACCACACCGAAATTTGTGGTAGGGAGGTTCCTTCAGTGGAGAAAGTCCTCATATTGATAAAATTATGAGTTTTTGAAGAAAACAGTATAAATTAGACTTTCATTTTAACAAAGGTTCAAGAAAGGATATGGCCGTGTAAGCAGGAATATTTGGCTTCTAGCTTGATGGCACAAAGGATCAATTCTTTAAGCCTTATATTATATACTTTAAAAATTAGGTAAAAGAATCCATTAAGCCAAGTGTAACTATGAGGAAAATTTCTCATTCTCCTGGGTACCTTCTATCTTTAGATCCAGAGTGGTTTTTATAGGACAAAACATGGCTGATTTGTGGTCAAAAGCAATTAGGTGTTAAGGGATAATAGTCAACAAGTGCCTAAAGTTTTTTGCCCAATATTCCCATTCCATCTCTGATCCACTTCTTCTTCTGCTAAGTTATGTCTCAGCAAAAAAGACCCATCCTCAGAATCAAAACAGCTAGATGTACTAAGTGAAAATTTAACCCTCCAGTTCATGTGCAGATGAAAAATTATATTTAAATTTCACCTCCTGCTCCCCTACATATTTCAGAAACGTGTATCTTCTATCTTATTCCCAAATTCAGGATTTTAAGTAGACGAGTATCTTAAGAGATAGGTCTCTGTGACAGCTGTAATGGACAAATTCAAAATACACACACACACACACACACACACACAACTACACACTAGGTATCTCTATGTGCCAATCATTGATTACTTTCACCATGAGCATTCATTGTAGGTTTGTGCTTTTGTCTGATTTCAAACTACGCTAGTAAAGCTCACTGATGATGATTAAATGCACCGCTACATTACAGTGTAATCAAACACTAGTTTTTCTTTGTTATAATGAATCACCTGTAACTTTCTTGTTAATGTGTCATCTAAACTGTTTTAAAAAACACCATCTGGCATGTCAAGGATTGTTAGCATTCAAAATATGCATTCATCTCAAATAAAATATTTGGGGTGATTTAATCTAAGGGAAATCCTAGAGGGTGACTAAAAAACAAGCCAAGAAATAACCAAGCAGAAGTAAAAGACATTAGTGTATCTATGAAATTCAGAGGCAAAACCTGGTGTCTCATTTATCAATATAAAATAAACTTGTGTGATACAGCTATCCTTTCTACATCACAAGGGTTAGGGACACAATGCCTTCACAATATGGACAATCCACATAAAATATTTTGGCCCTCACTTCATATCGGAGAAGTCTGTGGGGTTTTTTTTTACGTTTCTTTTATGGTATGTATAAAGTGCTTTATTATAAAATTCGCATTAAGCATTTGGTCATACACTTTGGATTTTCAGCTGGATTTCATATTTCGTCTGCGGTTTCTGAAAAACTTTCCCAAAATTCCCATTTAGTTTCTTATACTGACCTATGATATATTGAAGCCACAATGGAATTTTCATGATGTGGAATGCGTAATTGTGTACCAAGCCCCAGTCTAACTCTCCAACACCCAAGTAAACCAACATGATGTTATAATATTTCTTGGCACTGTTTTCCACTCTAACCAGATCAGACTTGCTGTCTAACACACAAACCGTGCTCATTTTCCTCTCTCCCATTACAAGGAATGCCTGTCTACCATCCAGTTTTATTTCTTCTTTCTTTCTATCTGGTTTTATTTCTTCCCTACTGTAAAAATCAGACTTTATGCACTTCTGTTATTTTAACACTTTTTATATATCACATTTTATCATATTCTCTTTATTCTAAGATTCATATGCATATCTTATTCATGTGCATGATTCATAAATTCATTTAAAAAAAATCAACTAATTCTTCCAACAACTTAAAATATCTTTAGGAGTAAATAGCCTATAAAGAAGTATCAATATGAAAATGTGCATTGAAAATTCAAAACATTTTAACAGAGGAAGACCAACAACTCTTGTGATCTGGAAATGCAATTTGCAAATGCCTTTGATGATTTAATATCCCCTACAGTGCCTCCAATTGCATAAGACTACCATTTCAACCATAATCAGTTAGGTGGCACAGAATAGCACTGATCCTACAACCAGGAAGAAGTCCTGAGTTTAAATTTGGCATCACTCCTTAGCCCAAATGACTGGTAGCAAGTCACTTCACCTCTATCTGTTCTGACATTCAAATGAAATAACATCTGAGAAGCACTTAGCACAGTGCCTGACACATGTCAAGTGATTAATAAATGCTTATTTTCTACTCCAATCACATATTAACTGTTTATTCAAATACTTGGATGGTTGATGTTACATTGGGGAAGCTTTCCAATTTTCCATCTCTATGCACCATGCCAGCAATTATGCAGAAACTCTTGCAAGTGGCTCTCATGCGTGTCACTAAACTTCCTATGCAGCTTAACCATGCTGTCAACTATGACAATCTGAATACATAAAGACAAAGGCTAACAAGCAGGGCTTAACAAAAATTTGAACTTCCCTTCTTTCATCTTTTCTCAAAACAACCTCAATAATATTTTGAAGGAATGTATTCTTTAGAGTGTCAAGACATTTCCTGATCATCTGTGTCCACAGCCCTATGGTGCTATAACTCTTCCTGTGTTCATTAGAAAAAATGCTGTACATGAAGAAAACGAGAAAGCACTGTGGGATTCAGAAATACAATACAAAGAAATTTAAACTCTTTAGAGGATCATGTCTGTAGTAGATCATGTGATTTCCTTGTATCTGTTTGGAAACCTAAAGGAAAAAAGCTCAACATGCTACAGAAATTGGAAATCAATAAAGAGTATTTGAGCTTTGCAAGGTTATTAAAATCAATGATTATTTTATGGGGTAGTACTTTAAAAGGCAAATACAAATATGGTAACAGGAATTTGCCCATTTTGTTTATTTGTATTTTGTTTTTTGCTCCTTTATAAAGACCTGTTTATTGCATGTAGCCTGGTTGCTATGCAATGAAAAATATATTAATATTTTATCCTCATGCAGAATATATTATCTTCATGCAGAAGATCAAGTGTTACTAATCATTACTATTCACATTCTCACAGAAATGTAGGACTTACATCTATGGTTATACATCAGCCCAGAAATATAGGGATAAAGTAAAACAGAGAAGTACATCAGGAAAATTCACTCATAATGTAAAAAGTAAAGAAAGAAATGATGCTTGTCTTTTTGAAGTAATTTACTGTGCATTACAAGACCTTGAAGCCTAGCAGACAAGGAATCATAAACGTCACCGGAGATATATGAAGTCAAGAATCTGACTTAAGGCCACCACTATGAAGGTAAAAGCAATGAAAATAAAACATATCATTCGTGTAAGTACTTACTTTAACAAGTGCTATGTTAAAGAGAACAGCCATTATTTATAATCCACAAGACCATGGCCCTCTTGAGAAATTAGAAATGTATGGCTTTCAAGTTTTATAGTAATGCTTTCATTTAAGACTATACCTAATATTGTCAAAATATAATTGTAGTTTCATTTTCCTGCCTTGTTCTGAAAAATGGAAACTAGTGTGTTAGGAAGTCACTGAAGGAAAGGTCCAGTGTCCCTCTATATTTCTTTTCCTCCCCTATTGACTTTTCATATTTGGCAACAGAGTATCCCCTTCTGAAGCTTCTGGTATCCAGTGATCTTACACTGAACACATTCACTATGGAATAAGATTCAAAAGGAAATTTGGCAAATGTGTGAGGGAAGTGAGACTTACGGTAGTGGGTGATATTATTTTTGTCCACAACTATGATTGAAAATCTTCTTTAGAGGGAACTTTTAGACATTTCGACAATCACCACTCCCCATTAACATGGAACTTTTAACATGGTAGACTAGAACAAGTGATGTTTTAGTCAACTGAAGTGGGTTGATTTCTCCTTGAATCTTGGTTCTAATACATTACTATGTAATACAAGGCAAGTCACTTAATTCCTTTGAGATTCAGTTTACTCATCTCTAAAATGGGAATAAGAATATTTATGCCACGTATCTTGAACAATTTCAGGGAATCAAAGAATAACATAGCTGAAAGAGAACAGGACAGCCACCAAGTACAACATATATTCAATAACAAGTTAAAAAAACAAACCTCCCTTACAACACACTGGACAAATGGTCATCTTTCTTGAATGAAGCTGGAAGGTCTTAAGTTCTTAACTCTCAATTTTTCTATTTTTTTTTGTGCAAAAAGCATTTTGTAAATCATAACATACTTGCAATTATGCTCCAAATATAAACTTTTTTCATCATTATTATGGTCTCTCTTTAATCAAACATATCCACCTTGATCTATATACCTCTATCTATCTATCTGTCTATCTATCTATCTATCTATCTATCTATCTATCTATCTATCTATCTGTCTGTCTGTCTGTCTGTCTGTCTGTCTGTCTGTCTGTCTGTCTGTGTGTGTAAGAGAAAAGGCATTTTAGTTACCTTTCCTCCAAGCTCCCTGCACTCACAGAATCTGAACTGGAAAGGCACTCAAAGGTAAGTAAGTACAAGATATATGAGAATAATGAGGAAAGCATCTTGGTTTCATTTCCCCACACCTGAAGGAATCAGATCTCGTTGAAGTGAATTGAAAAGTTCTAAATGTGTAGAAAGGACCTGTCTGTAAACTATATAAATTAAAATGTATAAAAAATCATAAATAAAATGTTTAAAATTATCAAATTTGAATTTTTGTGGTATTTAGCGATAAGAACAAGAAGAATGAACCATCTTAAAAAAAAAAAAAAAAGCTTATTCTGCAGAAAACTTTTTTCCCCGATTCCTTTTTTCTACACTTTTGTAGATTTTTTTTTTTGTGGCTGCTGAGTAATTAGTGACAGATATCCTGAGAATAATTAGGATGATATTCCCTTTCCACTTTGGGACTGCCAAATAATTTCCTTCTTTTTGTAAAATCTGTAATTAATATTTTTTGAATTTTTGTTTTGATGAAAGACAATCAATTTTTTTAATGTCACTACATACTTGTCACTTTTATTTTATATGTGACTAAATAGAAGCTATGAATGAGAAAGAAGATGTTAGAAGAAAGGAACAGTAGCAGGTCAGTAAGGGTAGACAATCTACCTTCCTCTACCTTCAAAGTAATGTACTCTCTTTCATCTATTAGGTATTGGTTAAGAGTTCTTCAAGTCTGATGTTGAACTGAAAGCATTTACAGAAATACTGCCAACAGGGCTAACTCTTGGTTAAACTTGCCTTCAGTATCCTCTGACCTTAAAAATCATCTGTTTTCTTCCATCTGTATACTGCTCTCACTCTAGCATAAGATGGATATCTCTCTTCCTGGGTCTGCCTTCACAGAAATTCTCCCATATTTTCTGTTCTTCATTTTTATTCTCTTGTCTTCTGTAATTGACTTTTGTTTCATGCTATTATTTTAACTGATATAACTCACCACTCATTGGTTAGAGATCAGATATATAAAAGTAATATGAAAAGAAACAGTTAACTTTTGTATTTAGTTGTCTCTGAAAATTAATGCCCTTGACCGAATCCCTTCTCCCTCTCACTCCTGCACTATTAGAATGTTAGCAATTTTACAACAGGTACTTTTCCAGTTTGGAATTAGTGTTCCCATTGTGTGACAGAGTGTCCTGCCTGTTAAAAGTGATTAAAATTATTGTTGAATTAAACTGACGTGAACAAATGTAAATTATCCTATGTGCAGAACTATGTAAAAAGTCGGGGAGTAGGAAGGGTAGAATACCAGCCTACACTCTAACATGAAAAACAAAAGAAAGCAAAACCAAATAAGAGAAACAAAAGAAACAAAAACACATAGCAGGTTGAATGAAAAAGAAATGGATCGTTTACCCTACAGACAGAATCCAATGGGACTATGAACATCTGAATGGGAGATTTCAAATTCCAGAAATTGTCAATGTGTTGGTTTATTCAGAAGCAGACACTTAAATGGTCAATCAATAATTCTACCGTGTTAATCTCCATGATCAACATATTAAGCCAAAAAATCCATGTATTTGTCTGAATGGATGGATGAATTAATGACTAAGTGAACAAAAATATGGATGTATAACTAGCAGTGCTTGCTTCATTAACAGGTAGCAAGAATCAAATGATCCATATGAGAAAGCAATTTTCATCCTGTAAACAGTGTAAAAATATAGTATATTATTCATATTTGTGGAGCTCAGTCGTTGAAAAAGTTTTTAAATTTTAAAAGATGAGTTTTGATTGAATTCTTAAAAATAGAACTCTAAAATATTTAAAGAGAAGCTGGGTGATATCCCTTTAGCTACATTAGTGTGAAGATTCCTTCTATAATACATGGATGATACTAGAAGTCCCCTCATACTCTATGAGGTTCTGTGAAATGAGCACATATCTATGAGGACAGAATCTTTCTAGAACCCTCCACATTTCACCACTCTGCTTGAATTAAATGTATGTGGCTGTCTACATAAGGAGCCATATTTCTCAATTCCAAGAAGACTACATGTACTTATGCATTTATGGAATCTCTCTCACTCTCTCCCCTTACATTTTATACAAATATATATGATCACTCAATAAATTACTTACCTAAATGAATTAAGTGCCCACTATGTTCCAAGCACTGTGTCAAGTGCTGGAGTTGCAAAGGAAGACAAATATGTATCCACCTTTAAGGAGCTTGCAATGGAATGAGACAAGCAACATACAAACAAATACATACAAAGTAAGCTATATACAGGATAAATAGGAGATAATTAATAAAAAGTAGGTACTAGAATAAAGAGATGCTGGAAAAGCCTTTCTATAAAAAATGGAAATTCAATACAGCCTTAAAGAAATCCAGGCAAATCAGTAGTCAGACTTGAGGAGGGAAAATATTCCATCCATAAGGAACAGGAAAAGAAAATGTCCATGGCCAAGACATGGAGTGTCCTATTCATGAAACTTCCAGGAGGCCATGATACAGAATTGGAGAGTGCACATGGAAGAATAAAGCATAAAAAGACTGAAAACGAAGAAGAGAAATATTGAAAAGCTTTGACTGTGGAAAAAAAAGCATTTTGGTTTTGATTCTAAGGATTATAAGAAAGCATTTGAGCTTACTGCACAGGATGGGATGACATGATGATGATTGAATCTGCTCTTCAGGAAAATGACTTTAGTGACTCAATGGTGAATGGATTGGAGTGGAGAAAGACTTGAGACAGGCAGACTCATCATCTGGCAGTTTCAACAATCCAGTTGTGAAGTGAAGACTAATGTGTACAAGAGTAGTAGGAGTGTCAGAGTAGAGAAGGCATTTGAGAGATGTTGCAAAGGTGAAATCAACATGAATTTCACAATAGATTTGGTATGAGGAATGAGAGATAGTTATGAATAAAGAAAAACAGCTAGGTTTTGAGTCTGAGGGCCTGTAAGGATGATGTTATTCTCTATAGTAATATGGAAGGTAAGAGGTAGAGAAGGTTTACAGGGAAAAGAAAAAGTAGAGTCTATTTTGGTCAGATTTAATTTATCTACCAGACATTCAGCTTGAGAGTTCTAAATGTCAGTTGGAAATATGAGTTTGAGATCATCGAAGATGAGCATTTTAAGTAAGGATGGAAAGGAAGCCCTAATGGGGTAGTACTGATTTAGGTAACAAAGGATCAGAAACCCTGAGGATAAATACTGTTTGGAGCAGGATTTCTGAAGAATAGTACTGATGGCAGTCCCAAGGGATCAAGTAACTTTCTTGCATGTGAACCAGAGTGAAGTCTTGGAAAGCATCTCTCTCCATGTCACATTCGTTTGAAAGCACTGAAAACACATATACCCTCAGAAATAACTCTGAAAATAGCAGTGAGGAAAAGCATTTTCAGTGCCCTTCACCCACAATACACTGGGAAGAGAGTACAGCATTCATTTAAAGTTAAAAATCAAGAACTTGGTAGAAAAATGATCAAACAACCAAAACAGAGCCTGACCATAAAAAGGACCTACATTTATAGGAAAAATTGCGATATAAACTCAGAAAAAAAGACTAATCAAAACAGGCACAAGCAGAGCCTCAAAGGAAAAAGAAAGCATGTGAATTGTACACAAGTGTAACAATAACTCCTTGAAGAGCTAAAAACTGATGTTCAGTATCAAATAAGAGTGGTAGAGGGAAAAATAGGTTAAGAAATGAGAACAAAATAAGAAAATTATGGAAAGAAAATTTATAACTTGATAAAGTAGTCAAAAATACTGAAGAATACAATATCTTTTCCTAATTAATTAGTCAAAATGAAAAAGAGGTACAAAATTTCACGAATGAAAATAACTACTCAAAAGCAGGAATCCCAAATAGAAGAGAGGCACAAAAGTTCACAAGAAAAAATAATTTCTCAAAAACTAGAATTGGCCAAGTAGAATCTAATGACCCCAAGAGACAACAAGAAGCAATAATACAAATCCCAGGGAATTTAAAAAATAGAAGAAAATATGAAAACACTGAATGTGAGAACAATTGATCTGGAAAAGAGACTAAAGAGAGATAATTTAAGAATTATTGGACTATGTAAATATTAAAATGAAAGAAAAAACCTAGAAATCATGTTACAAGAAATTATAAAACAAAACTGACCCAATATCCTAGAACCAAAGGGTAAAAAAGAAATGGAAAAATTCGATTGCCACCTGAGATACAAAAGTTAAAATTCGCAGGAATATTATAGCAAATTAGAAAAGTTCCCATATAAAAGAGGAAATAAGCAATCATAAAGAAACCATCCAAATACCATGAAACCTCTGTGAGGATCTCACAAGTTTTATCAAGTACCATGTCAAAGAAGAGGGAAGGGGAAAAAAAGTTGGGATTACAAAAGAAAATAAGCTATCCAGGAAAACTGAGTTTAATATTTTCAGGGGAAAACTAGATATACAAGGAAATATAAGACTTTCAAGTATTCCTGATGAAAAGATAAAAGTTTCATAGGAAATTTGACTTTGACTTTAAAATACAAGACTCAAGAGAAGCATAAAATGCTAAACATTAAAGAATCATCGTAAGGGACTCAATAATGTTAAACTGCTCACCAATTCATATTGGAAGATGATAGATGTAAGATCTAGGAACTTTATCATCATCAGGGAAGTTACAAGGATTCTAAGTAGAAAGAGGATGTGGGAGTAAGTTGATAATTTTGGGATCATGTAAAAGAAATATGGGAGAAAGAGAATTGCTCTGCGAGAAGGGGAAAGAAAGAGGGAGCATGGGGAAAATTATTTCCCATAAAAGAGGTATGTCATGAAGAACTTTACAGTGGAGTGATGTTGGGGGAGAGGGTAGAAATGCTTGAATGTCTTTCACATCAAAACTGGTTCCAAGAAGGAAATATAAATACATATTTAATTGGTAAGAAAAATCTATCGTACCCAACAGGGAATTTGAAGGGAAAGTGTATAGAGGAAACAAAGGAGTTATGAAAGGGAGAACGAATAAAATAAGGCAGTGATAAATAGTAAAACATACTTTTTAGAGGAGGGATAGGCTAAAAAAGGAAAGAAAAGGAAAAATGGGAAAAGAGAATGGAGTGAAATACACAGTAATCATAACTGTGAATGTGAATGTGAACTCACCAATAAAATAGAAATGAATAGTAGAATGGATTAGAAACCAGAATCTAAATATGTGTTGTTTATAAGAAACACACATAAAAAAGAGAGATGCACATATAGTTCAAAAAAAAAACTGACTAGAGCAGAATCTATTATACTTCAGCTGAAGTAAAAAAAGGTAGTGGTATCAATCATTATTTCAGAAAAAGGAAAAGCAAAAATAGACATAATGGGCAGAGATGATCAGAGAAGACATATATCACTAAAAAGAAACTACAGGCAATAAAATAATACTAATTCTTTTTTAATTATTCACATTAATTAACTTTATTGATTAATATTAAAATAAAACAAAACATTATTACTTAAACCCTTCTGGAAGGTCTGTTGGTATTATGATAATAAAGTGACTTAAAATGGCCATACATTTTGATCCAGAGGTCCTAATACTGGGAATATATAGCAAGGAGGTCAAAGACAGAAAGAAATGGTGCAAAATATATCCAGCATTTTTCTCAGTACCAAAGAATTATAAACAAAGCAGATACCACCATGGGCAAATGGTCAAACAAATGACTGTACATAAAAGAGATGAATTATTATGACTAAGAAATATGAAATATGAAGAATACAGAGAAACATGTAAAGATATGAAGTGCAAATAAACTGAAGCAGGAAAATAGTCAATACAATGACCAGCAACAACAATGGAAAAAAATAATAACTGCATGTTATGTAATTATAATGATGAGTGGCGTCCAAAAAAGAGACAAGTGAAGGATTTCCTGCTATTTCTTATAGGGAATGGAAACTATTTAGTTAGAATACTGCTTAGACTCCAGAAATACATTCAAGTTTTTTTTTAATTTGACTTCCCTCCTTCCTTTTGTACACTTTGATCTAAAGACAGCTTTCTGGGTTGAAGAAGTAGATATACTTCGAAATGAAATCAATAACAATATAAATTTTAAAACAGTGAAAAAAAAGTTTTTATTGATTTAAAGTCAGAGAGCAAGGATACGAAAATAGCTCACCCTTGCATGCATACTGGCACTTAGATACATACACACAGATCTGCACATATTGTTAAGCAAACTTGTTAATTTCATTATGACTCGATCCTATAAGTTTTCTTAGAGTGCATCTATTTCTTTTTTAAATTTATTTTTAGTGTTTTACAATCACTGCCATATAACTTAGACTTCCCCCCCCTTCCTCCCCATCCTTTTGCCCTCCTCCCCACATTCTCCCCAAGAAGGCATACAATTCTATATGGGTTCTACAATACATTCCTACTAAATACATTTTCAATATAGTCATACTGCATAGAAAAGTTAAAATGAATGCGAGAAATCATAAAAACAAACCAAAACGTAACACAAAAGAAAAAAATCTGCTACATTCTGCAGTTGAAGTCCATAGTTCTTTGAATGTGGAAGGTATTTTGCCTTAAGAGACCATTGGGAATTTTTAAGTCCTTGCATTGCAATGAAGTTCTAAGTCTACCAGAAAAAATCCCCACACACTGCGGTGGTTGCTGTGTACAAAGTTGTCCTGGTTCTGTTCTTTTTGCTCAGCATCAGATCATATAAGTCTTTCCAGGCCTCTCTGAAGTTTTCTTATTCATCATTTCTTATAGCACAATAGTATTCCTTTACATTCATACACCATAAATTATTCATCCATTCCCTGATTGATGGGCATCCCCTTGATTTCCAGTTTTTGGTCCCCACAAAGAGTGTTACTATAAATATTTTTGTACATGAAAGACCCTTTCTCATTTTCATTAAGTCTTGGGGATACAGTCCTAGAAGTGGTATTGTTTGGTCAAAGCATAGGGACATTTTTGTAGACCTTTGGGCGTAGTTCCAAACTGCTCTGCAGAATGGGTGGATCAGCTCACAGCTCCACCAACAATGAATTAGTGTTCCAACTCTCCCACATCTTCTCCAACATTTATCACTTTTCTGTTCTGTCATGTTAGGGAATCTGTTAGGTGTGGGGTGGTATCTCAGAATTGTTTTGATTTGCATCTCTCTAAACAATAGAACATTTTTTCACATGACTATAGATGTCTTTAATTTCTTTCTCTGAGAACTGCCTGTTCATATCCTGTGACCATTTATCAGTTAGGGAATGACTTGGATTCTTGTACATTTGACTCAGTTCTCTATATATGTTAGAAATGAGACCTTCATCACATACACTAGTTGCAAAAATTCTTTCCCAGTTTTCTGCTTCTCTCCTAATCTTGGTTGCACTGGGTATATTTGTGAAAAAAAATTGTCAGTTTGATGTAACGAAAATTATGCATTTTGAACTTCATAATGCTTTCTATCTCTTGTTTTAGTCTACAATTCTTCCCTTCTCTGTAAATCTGATTAATACACTATTTCTTGCTCCACTAATTTGTTAATAGTATCAATCTTTATACCTAAACCATGTACTCATTTGGACTTTTTTCTTATGTATGGTGTCAGGCATTGGTGTATGCCTATTTTTTGCCACAATGTTATTCAGCTTTCCCAGGGATTTTTGTAGAACAGTGAGTTCTTATCCCAGAAACCAGGGTCTTTGGATTTATCAAACAATAGATTGCTATATTCATTGATTATTGTGTCTTCAGTACCTAGGCTATTCACCAGACCAGTGAATCTCTGTTTCTTAGCCAGTATCAAGTGATTTTGATAACTGCTGCTCTATAATACAGTTGGAGATTTGGTAGAGCTAAGCCACCTTCCCTATCATTACTTTTTATTAATTCCCTTGACATTCTGGACATTTTATTCTTCCAGATGAATTTTGATACTATTTTTTCCATTTCTAGAAAATAATTATCTGATCGTTTGATTGGTGTGACACTTAATGAGTAAATTAAATTAGGTAGGATTATCATTTTTATTATAATGGCTTGGCCTACCCATGAGCAATTCATGTTTTTCCACTTAGATCTGACGTTATTTGTGAGAAAAATGTCCTGTAATTGTGTTCATATAGTACCTGGATTTGTTTTGGCAGGTAGACTCCCAATTATTTTATAGTGTGTATTCTACCTTTAAATGGGATTTCTCTTTCTATCTTTTCCTGTTTGACTTTATTACTAATATATAAAGAAATGCAGAAATTTTGTATGAGTTTATTATTTAACCTACAACTTCGTAAAAGTTGCTTATTATTTCAAGTAGTTTTTAACTTGAATCTCTGGGATTCTCTAAGCGTATCATCAGCAAAGAGTGATAACTTAGTTTCTCCTTTGCCTACTCTAATTCCTTCAATTTCTTTCTCTTCTCTTCTTCATACAGCTAACATTTCTAGTACCATATTGAATAATAGTGATGGTAATGGGCATCCTTGTTTCACCTCTGATCTTACTGGAAATGCATCTAACTTGTCTCCATTACATATAAAGCTTGTTGAAAGTTTTAGAGATACCGTTTATTACTTTGGAGAGTTCCATTTGTTCCTATGTTCTCCAGTGTTTTTAATAGGAATGGGTGTTACACTTTTTCAAAAGCTTATTCTGCATTTATTGAGATAATCATATGGTTTCTGTTAGTTTTGTTGTTGATATGATGAATAATGTTAATAGTTTCCTACGGCTGAACCAGCCCCACATTCCTAGTATAAATCCCATCTGATAATAATATATTATTCTCATGATAAGTTATTGTATTCTTTGTGCTAAAATCTTATATAAAATTTTTGTATCTATATTCATTAGAGAAATTGGGCTATAATTTTCTTTCTCTGTTTTGACTCTTCCTGGTTTAGGTATCAAGACCATATTCGTATCATAAAGAGCATTTGAGAGGACTCCTTCTTACCCAATTTTCTCAAATAGTATATATAGTATTGGAATTAACTGTTCTTTAAATTTTGATAGAATTCACTTGTAAATTCATCCAGCGCTGGAGACTTTTTTCTTAGGGAATTCACTGATGGCATGTTCAATTTCTTTTTCTGAGATGGCATTAGTTAAGTATTCAACTTCCTGTTCTGTTAATTTGGGCAATTTCTATTTTTTAAAACCATCATCCTTCTCATTTAGATTGCCGAGTTTATGGGCATAAACTTGGGAAAGGTAGTTTCTAATTTTTGTTTTAATTTCCTACTCATTGAAAGTAATTTGATTTTCTTCTTGCTTTTTTGTAATCAAATTGACCAAAGGTTTATCAATTTTATTCTTTTGTTTTTTCCCACAAAACCAACTCTTACTTTTATTTGTTAGGTCAAGAGTTTTTTTTAATTTCAGTTTTATTAATCTCTCCTTTGGTTTTCAGTATTTCTAATTTGGTATTTACTTGGGGACTTTCACTTTATTCTTTTTCAAACTTTTTCAGCTGCATGCCCAGTTCATTGCTCTCCTCTTTCTCTATTTTATTCAGGTAGACATTCAGAGATAAAAAGCTTCCCCTAAGAACTCCTTTTCCAATATCCCATAAGATTTGGTAGATTGTGTCATCATTGTTATTCCCTTGAATGAAGTTGTTGATTGTTTCTATGATTTGTTGCTTAACCCACTCATTCTTCAGTGTTAGACAGTTTGGGTTCCAATTAATTTTTCATCTATCTTTCAATGGTCTTTTGTTACATATAATTTTTATTGCATTACAGTCTGAAAAGGATGTATTGACTATCTCTGCCTTTCTGCATTGTATAGTGAGGTTTTTATGCCCTAGTACATGGTCAATTTTTGTATATGTGTCATGTACCACTGAGAAAAAGGTATATTCCTTTCTATCCCCATTCAGTCTTCTCCAGAGATCTCTCATATCTATATTATCCGGAGTTTTATTCATCTCTTTCACTTCTTTCTTCTTTATTTTAGGGTAGATTTATCAAGTTCAGAAGAGGGGAAGCTGAGGTCCTCCATGAGTATAGTTTTACTCTCTGTTACTTCCTGTAAATCCCTTAACTTCTCCTCTACGAATTTGGATGCTATACCACTTGGAGCATACATGTTTAGTAATGGTATTTCTTCATTATCTATGGTGCATTTTAGCAAGATATAGTTTCCTTCCTTATCTCTATTGATTAGATCTGTTTCTGCTTTTACTTTGTCTGAGGTTAGGATTGCTACCCCTGTTTTTCTTACATCAGCTGAAGCACAGTATATTCTACTTCAACCTTTGACCTTTACCCTGTGTGTATCCCCTGCTTTCAAATGTGTTTCTTGTAAACAAAATGTAGTTGGATTATGGTTTTTAATCAATTCTGCTGTATGTCTCCCTTTTATGAAAGACTTCATCCCATTCACATTCATAGTTACGATTACTGTCTTTGTTTTTCCCTCAATCCTCTTTCCCATCATTTCTGCTTTTAATTCTCACTTCTCCCTTCCCCTCCGCAACAGTTTTAATTTTTGACCACCTCCTCCCTTAGTCTTCCCTGCATTCTTTCGCTCCATCTCTATTTTACTCCCCCTTACCCTCACCACTTCTTCCCTCTTTTTAGTTTCTCTTCCTCTTTTTTCCCGCTTCTCCCCTACTGCCTATAGAGCTAGTTAGATTAATATACTTAATTACATTTGAATCAAATCAGATGAAAGTACCTCTCAAACAATGTTCATCTCCCTCCACTCTTTCCCTATACCGTAGGAAAATTTTTTGCTTCTTCCTGTGATGTAATTTGCCATTTTCTGCTTTTTCCTTTTCACATCTCCTGTTACAATCCCTTCACATCCTTAAGTCACATTTTTATTGTCACATCATTTGCTTTATACCCACTCCCTCTGTTTATGCATATCACTTTCATATTTCACAATAGATATACAATTCTCAAGATTCATAAGTATCATCTTCCCTTCTAGGAAGGTAAATAGTTTGTCCGTACTGAGTAACAAGTTTTCTTTTCCTATGCTTACCTGTTTATGCCTCTCTTGAGACCTGCATTTGAAGATGCAATTTTCTATTGAATTCTGGCCTTTTTATCAGGAAGGTCTGGAAATCCTTTATTTCAATGAATGTCCATCTCCTTGCCTGAAAAATTATGCTCAACTTTGTTAATTAACTGATCCTTGATTGAAGTCCCAGCTCCTTTGCCTTATGGAATATCATATTCCAATTCCTTTGATCTTGTAAAGTAGAAGATGCAAGGTCCTGTGTGATATTGACTGCAGCTCCACGATATTTAAATCATTTATTTTCTGGCTGCCTGTATTATTTTCTCCTTCAATTGATAGTTCTGGAATTTGGCAACAATATACCTTGGTATTTTTAGTGTGGGATCTTTTTCGAGAGGTGAATAGTGGATTCTTTCAATGACTATTTTGCCCTCTGGATCTAGGATTTATGGGCAGTTTTCCTTGATGATTTTTTGGACGGTATTGTCCATGTTCTTTTTTCATCATGGTTTTCTGGTAGGCCAATAATTTTTAAATTTTCTCCTGGATCTAGTTTCCAGGTCAGTTGTTTTTCCAGTTAGATATTTTACATTTTCTTCTGCCTTTTCATTCTTTGGATTTTGTTTGACTGATTCTTGATGTCTCATAGAGTCATTAGTTTCTCCTTGCCCAATTCTAAATTTTATCAAATTATTTTATCCAGTAAACTTTAGCATCTTCTTTTCCATCTGTCCAATTATTTCCTTTAAGGAATTATTTTCTCCGGTTAGTTTTTTTAGTTCCTTTTCCATTTGTCCAGTTTTCCCAGTTAGATTTTGTGTTTCCTTTTCCATTTGTTCAATTTTCCTTTTTAAAAGGTGTTCTCTTCAGTGAATTCTTTTTTCATATTTTTAAAATTCTTGTTCAGTTTTTCTTCTGTTTCCTTCTTCAGCTCTGCTAAGTGTGCTCTTTTTGCACTCTGCCAGTTCATAGTCCATTCTGAATTTTCAGAGGGGCATACAGACTCAGTACTGATCTCTTTGGTATTAGTGTTTTGGTCCTTGTCCCTATAGAAAGATTCTATGATCTTTTCCTTCCCGCTTTGCTTCTTACTCATGATGACAAGGTTTTGTGCTTTGTGGCCTCTTTCAGCTAGAAGCTCTGTGAGAAAGCAGAGGCTAGGTGAATTCTTATTTGTATATTTCCCTGGATTAGCCCTGGAGCTAGCTTGTTAAGTGTGGGGGAGTTGTGGTCTGGTCCCAGGAGATCTCCTCAGCTGAGCTAGAACAAAGGAAATCTCGGTGGTTGGTGATCCTGGCTGCCCTGGTGTTTTCCCTTTTCCCCTGGAGTGCTGGGGCATGCCTGCTGTCCTGGTGTTGATGGTTGAGATGTTATAATTCCGGATCTCCTTCTGGTTGGTTGAGATGGGGCTGTCTGGGACAGCTCTGGTCCTCTGCCACAGTAAGAGGAATCAACCTTAGCTATTTTCCTAGCCTCCCATGCTATGAGACTGTTTGCCCCTTCTCCTGATCCCATTCTTCCAGGATTTTTCTGGGGAAATATTTGATGGCTCTTTCAAGGTCAAAAAGGAGAGGGGGAGAGAGTATTTACCAATGACTCTGCCACTTTGGCTCCTAGAAGTTCAAGTAGGTGACTTACAGCCTAAATCTGCTGGCTGATAGCCTCAGGAGCAGCTGCTGCAAATACCTGGGGTTCAATGGCTCTCACTCCCTCAGTTCCACTGGACTCCCATCCTGGGTTGTTTTGCTTGAGATTCTGCCATTCTGGGGCTGCCTCAGACCCTCCCCAGGGCATTTCTGCTGGCATCTGCTCCAGCGGTTGGGCACTGTGCTGTCTGCTGTGTGCTGGGTGCTCCTCCATCCCTGTGGAACAGATGCTTCCCATTGACCTTCCAATCTGTCTTGGACTGTGAATCTGCCACAGTCTGTCTCCTATTGTATTCTGTACCTCTCAAATTTGGTCAGATTCTCTTTTTAGAGGTATCTGAAGCAGTTTGTCCAAGATCCTAGGTGAGTAGTTGCTCTCACTCTGCCATTTTGACTCTACCCTCTCAAGTGCAACTCAAATAATAGTAATTCTAAACATATATGTATCAAATGGTATGTGCATCAAATTCCTAAAGGAAAAAGTTAAAAATGAATTACAGGAAGAAAGAGAAAGTTAAACTATACTTGTGTGAGACCTCAACTTTCCCCTCTTAGAAGTAGATAAATCCAGCAATAAAAGAAATAAGAAAATAAAAGAGATGAATAGAAAAAAAAACAACAAAAAAACAATTCACTGTAAGAAACCTCTGGGGAGAACTGAATGGAAATAGAAAGGAGGATATCTATTTCTCAGCTGCACATGGAATCTCACAATCAAATTCAAAAAAACATATTAAATGCACAAAATTTTAGACCATAGTATAAAAAGATACATTATACTTTGAAAAGGGCAATGGAAGCATAAATTAACAATTAATCAGAAGGTAAATAATCTAATCCTAAAGAATTAGTAGGTCAAAGAAGAAATAATTTTAAAAAATTAATAGTTTTATTAAAGAGAAATACAACAATGAGATAAAATTTCAAAATTTGTGGTATACAGCCAAGGCAATACTGATGGGAAACATTTATCTTTAGAAACATAAATATATAACAAATATACATAATATTAAGTATTGAATTAATAGATAGTGCAGAATAGATAATCCTAAATACATAAACACATCTTTAAGTACACAAACTCACTAAAACATATAAAAATGAGCAAATCAATGAACTAATTGTGCATCCAAAAAAAACTAGAAAAAGATTAATGAAAAATCTCCAATTAAACACCAAAGTAGAATTTCTGAAAATAAAATGAGAAATAAACATAATTGAAAATATTAAACTGAAATATCTAGATATTTAGATAACTGACCTGAAAAATAGAAGCAAGAGAGAAAAATCTAAAAATAATTATTTTACCAAAAATCCATGATGAAAAAAAGAGCCTGCACAATATCTTCCAAGAAATCAAGGAAAACTGTCCTGAGGTCATAGATGCGAAGGGCATAATAGTCATCAAAAGAATCCACTGATCACCTCCTGATTAAGATCTCAAACTGAAAAAAACAAGGAATATTTTTGGTAAATTCCAGAACTATCAAGATAAGGAGAAAATACTGCAAGCACTTGAATATTCCTGAAGAAAAGGCCAGAACACAATAAAAAAATTGATCTTCAAGTTAAAGTTTCAATAAAGGCATGAAAAGGTAAATGAGGGTTGGAAGTGAAAGACTTGTTAATCATTATGAGCAAGCTGTGCATATAATTATAAGGGAAGATGATATTTATTAATCTTGAAAATTGTATATTGAATGTGATATTTAAAAAGGATATACGTACATAGAGATAGTGGGTATAAATCAAAAGATGTGATGATAAAAACAGTCATTTAAGGGTGCAAAGGGATTGTAATGGGAGATGTGAAAATGCAGAGGCAGAAAAAGATAAATTATATCACAGGAAGGGCTTCAAAAACATATTACAATAGAGGGAAAGAGAAGAGGGAGATGAGCACTGCTTGAGATTTACTGTCATCTGATTTGGTTCAAGGAGGGAACAATATACTCAGTTAAGTTTAGAAATCTACATTACCCTATAGGCAGTAGGAGATGAACAGGGACAGAAAAGGGAGGGGAGGTTAAAAGGGAGAGAAGAAGTAGTAGGGGAAAAGGGGAAATAAAGGAAGGGGGACCCTTAGAAGGAAGGGAAGACTGATGGAGGCAGTGGTCAAAAATTAAAACTCTATTGTGGAGGGGAAGGAAGAAGGCAGAACTAAAAGCATAAATTGGGGAAAATAGGTTGGATAGAAAGACACAGATACTCATAACTGTGAATGTGAATGGAACAAACTCTACAATAAAATGGAGGTGGAGAGAGGAGAATGGATTAAAAATTGTAATCCAACAAAATGTTTACAAAAAACACGTTTGAAACAGGGAGATACACAAAGGGCAAAGGTAAAAGGTTGGAACAGAATACGTTATGCTTCAGATGATGCAAAAAATGAGTAGAGACCCTAATCTCAGACAAAGCAAAAGCAGAACTATATCTAATCAAAAGAGGTAAGGTAGGAAACAAAATCCTGCTAAAAAGCACAATAGACACTGATGCAATATCATTATTAAACATATGTGTACCAAGTGGTATAGCGTTCAGATTCTGGGAGGAGAGGTTAAGGGAGTTACAGGAAGAAGTAGATGACAAAATTATACTAGTGGGGGACCTCAGCCTCCCCTTCTCTGAACTTAATGAATCTATCCTCAAAATAAATGAGAAATAAGTTAAGTAGGTGAATAGAACTCTGGATATCAAAAATAAAATAGATCCCTGGACAAAATTGAATGAGGATAGAAAGGAATATACCATTTTCTCAGGGGTTCATGGCACATGTACAAAAATTGTCCATGTACCAGGGCATAGAAACCTCTCAATCCAGAGCAGAAAGGCAGAGATAAACAATACATTCTTCTCAGATAATAATGCAATAAAGATTATTTGTAATGAAAGGCCATGAGAAGATAGACTAAAAATTAATTGGAAACTAAATAATCTAGTTATAAAGAACAAATGTGTTTAACAATAAATCATAGAAACAATCAATAACTTCATTGAAAAGACGGCCAATAATGAGACTACCTACCAAAATGTATGAGTCTGTGCAAAAACAGTTCTTAGGGGAAGTTTTATATTATTAAACGCTAACTGAATAAAAGAGTGAAAGAAGACATGAATGAATTGAGCATGCAGCTGAAAAAAGCTAGAAAACTTGAAAATTCCTAAGTAAATAACAAATTAGAAGTACTGAAAATAAAGGAGAGTATAATAAAATTGAAATTAAGAATACTATTGAACTAAGAAGCAAAAGTGAGTTGGTTTTATGAAAAAAACCTATAAAACTAATAAACATTTCATCAATTTGATTAAAAAAAGAAACTAAATTACAAATATCAAAAATGAAAAGGGAGAACTCAGCTATAACATGGAGAAAATTAAAGCAATAATTAGAAATTACTTTGCTCAACTGTTTGCTCATAAATTTGACCATCTAAGTGAGAAAGATCAATATTTAAAAAAATATATAAATTGCCCAGATTACAGAAGAGGAAGTTGAATACTTAAAGAACCTCATCTCAGGAAAAGAAATTGAACAAGCCAACAATCTACTCCCTAGGAAAAAAATCTACATGTTCAAATGAATTTACAAGCGAATTCCATCAAACTTTTAAAGAACAGTTAATTTCAATACTATATAGATTATTTGAGAAAATTGCCAAAGAAAGAATCCTACTAAATACTTTTTATGATACAAATATGGTTGTGATCCCTAAAGCAAGAAGAGCCAAAACAGAAAGAAAATAATAGATCAATTTCTCTAATGATTATTGATGCAAAAATTTTAAATAAGATTTTAGTGAAAAGAATATAGCAACTTATCATGAGAATAATACATTACGATCAGGTAAGATTTATACTAGGAATGCATGGCTGGTTGAATATTAGGAGAACCATCAGTATTTCAACATATCATATCAACATATCAATAACATATGAAAATATCAATGGCAATACCCATTCTTATCAAAAACACTGGAGTACTTAGGAATAAATGGCGCTTTAACTGACTACTTCATAAAGAGGCCTATTCACTGAATGGTTATTACCTCATTTTATGTGAGTACCTGAAAAGGTATTAGCCTAAAAAGTTAAGATCTCTCATTGCATCCTGCGCTATCTCCAGTCATCCTGATGAATATCTGGTCACTGAATCCAGCTGGCTCAGGAGGAAAAAATGAGGCTCACGACCTTGCACAGCCCTCTCTCACTCAAAACAAAATCAAATGCAAGTCATGTCATCATTTCTCTAATGTTATAATCCTCTTGAAAAATGAAGGATAAACACACACTCAAGCAGTATCTACCTAAAACCATCAGCAAGCAATACATTATATGTAATGGGGAGAAGCTAGACACTTTTCCAGTAAGATCAGGGTTGACACAATGATGTCCATTATCACCATGGTTATTCAATATGGTACTTGAAATTTTGTCTTTAGCAAAGAGAGGAAAAAGAAATTGCAGGACTTAGAATAGACAAAGAAGAAATTAAGTTAGCACTCTTTGCAGATGATATCATGATATACTTAGAGAATCTCAGAGATTCAAGTAATTTCTTGCTTTTTCACAAAGCCATTAGCTTTCATCTGCTCCATCCTCATTTTCAAAGAACAATTTTCTTCAGTGAGCTTTTGAACCTCCTTTTCCATTTGACTGATTCTGCTTCTTAAAGCATTCTTCTCCTCATTGGCTTTTTGGACCTCTTTTGCCAATTTATTTAGCTTATTTTTAAAGGTGTTATTTTCTTCAGCATTGTTTTAGGTCTCCTTTAGCAAGCTGTTGACTCACTTGTCATGATTTTCTTGCATCTCTCTCATTTCTCTTCTCAATTTTTCCTCCTCCTGTCTTACTTGATTTTCAAAATAGTTTTTGAGCTCTTCCATGGCCTGAGACCATTGAATATTCATTTTGGAGGATTCTGATGGCAAGCATTGTTCTTCCTCATCTGAAAGGATGGAAGAAAATACCTGTTCACTAAGAAAGTAATCTTCTATAGTCTTATGTTTTCCCCTTTTGGGGCATTTTCCCAGCCAGTTATTTGACTTTTGAATCCTTTGCCAAGAGGAAGGTATACTCTGGGGATCTGCAATTTCTCAGTTCCTCCAAGGTGGCACAATCAAGGGAGAGGAGTTTATTCCTCTCTTGGCCTGTGCACTGGTCTGGGAGCAACCAAAAACTTTTCTGTCCAGAATCTGCAAGTACTAGAATTCCCACTCCACAATCACCTCCAACTCTGCCAGGCTCTAGGACCATGCTCAGGGCTGAGGTTCAGATCATCTGTTCAATTTCCCACAGGGGCTTTATGTAGAAGGTCCAGAAATAGATGCTGCAACTGCAGCCACCACTGCTGCTGCCTCTCCCACTGCTTCTTGGGGCTGGGACTAGGGGAGGACCCTGCTCCCTTGTCACCCAGATGAAAAAGCTTTCTCTCTGACCTTTGAAACTTTCTTTGGTATTTGTGGGTTGAGAGACCTGAGAACCTCTGCTCCTGCTGGAGAGTCTACCCACAAGGCCTGTTCTGGTCCTGTTCCTCCTGGTTCTGCCCAGCCAAGGCTAGGCTGTGCTCCATTCCATTCCATATGCAATAGACCTTTCCTGCCAGCATTCCAGGTCACCTTGGGCTATAAATTTCTTTCACTCTGTCATTCTGGGGCTTCTGCTGCTCTAGAATTTGCTGAGAGTCAGTTTTTTACAGGCATTTTATGGGCTGTGGGGGAAGAGTTAGAGTATGTGCATCTTCTACTCTGCTATCTTGGCTCTGCCCCAGGAGTATTCAGAGAAGTTAAAATTTTATTGATTCAACAATAAACTTCAAATCTGAATCACAAGAGATGAGTCACTCTACACACATCCTAGTAGAGAGATTATAGAGTTAAATGTAGATTGTGATATACAGTTTTCTACATGACCAGTATAGCAATTTATTTTTCTACACTATATATGTTTATTTTCAGAGTTTACTTTTTGCTATTATTTTTCATAATTTGGGAGGGAATGATAGGAGAGATACAAAAAAGTAAACAAAGCTTAAATCTTCAACATTATAAAATAAAGAAAAAAGAGTTGCCTTCCCCAAATATGTTCTTTACATTTCAAAATTAACTCTTAATGTGCTTAAAGTAGAAGACAAAATAACAAGATAACTTGAGGAATTTGGGAATGTTTTCATCATTATTACATAAATAAAAATGAACATTTGTTCCACAATCTCTTAAATTATGCAATAATCTAGAATATTGGATTATTATGATGGAACTTATAACAGCCAAAATTTTAAAAGAAATACGCAACATTTGTTTGTGTAGTAAAATGTAAGAGATTTTTTTTCTAACTTTTTGGGATTGAGATATTTTAAAGAAAATTTTTGCTTTTCTAAAAATACATTTTCACTGAAATTTTCAGGCAATGCATAGGTTTTCCAAGTACAAATTCTTTCATAATTTAATATTCAGAGGCAGAGTAATACATTGAATTGCAAAGCGAATCTTAGGGGATATAAGATTTTATCAATCCAGTGACACAAGTACGTGGTTGCTAGGAGCTTGGCTATCACACAGACATTTACTGAACAAAATTAATTAATGAAATTATTCCTGAAGACATAATGTTACCAATTTTCATTATACATCATTCAGGAAAGAGTCACTTAATTTGATACATTTTATTCTTAATAAGGATGCTTACTCAAATCTCTTTGGATAATCATGCATTTTCCTGGAAGCAGCAGACTTCCAGAAAAAAAAAAAAAACTGTTGCAACCTGGAAATATTTTTAATTATGGAAATCACAATTATCTAAATGAAAGTAAATTTTAGACAAGAGAGGGTAAAATTTTTCCACAATTATTTTTCTTTTGAGTACATACCACAGAAAAATAATTTATATCATTCTAAAATATGCCTGAATTCAACAGAGAATTGGACCCCAACTGACTGACCATTGTTGCCAGAGAGGGAAGCACAACATCTGAGTTCTCAAAGCCATAGGGCTCCTTTAGTGGCTTCCCAGAGGCCTCTTCTGGGCAAAGAGTTCCAGTCAGTAATCCCCAAAGTAATCAACAGACATGGCTTCCTCTGCCTGACCATAATTCAACCAACAGGTACAGCTGTTTGACCATCATTACCAGAAAGGGAAGCACAACATCTGAGTTCTCAAAGCTGGAGAGGTCCTTTTCAATTTCCCATATTCCTCATCTTCTTACCAAAATCTAAGCCCCAAAATAAAACCTCCATTCAGAATATTTGTATATTTCTTGAGCCAGAGGACACCACAGCCCTTTGACCCAGTGCCTCAATAGAAAAAAATAAAATAAAAGGTACTTGGTACCCTCCTTCAAAACAACTCTCCTAATCAAACTTGCCACAATGGTCATGCCCATCAATGGGTGGGAAATACCTTTAATCACATTAAAAAATTAATGATGCAAATACATACACTGTTTCTAGTTAAAGATACTCATTTCTGTACTTTACTCCTTGTAAAGACTCTTGATTGATAAAGGCAAGATTCAATCAGAGGCACTTTATTATACTAAAACAAAAACATCAAAAATTTCCTATCACAATAGTACATAGAAAGCAGATAAATTAGATACAAAATGTCATCAAAAGTTACCACTGTCAAGTTATTTTCTACCAGGAAGAAGGGCTTCTTGTCGATTCATGATGATAGTTTGTACATGGATTGGAAATACTGAGATATATAAGAATCTCAACAGGATATTTGGAGGTTACTTCACACTCCCTTTCACTTTGGAAATTCAAACATTTTGTAGTGTGTCTTCATGAATCTACAGACAAAAAAACCCAAAACACTTTGGACTCATTCTTTGAATTTCTCTCTATGATATGATATTTGTTTTTTTAGCATTGTTAAATAGAGTATGGAAGTATTCATTCCATTTTCCTCCCTCATGTCATCACAATTTTTCTATTCTTGTGCATATTCCTTCATAACACTTCTGGATGACTGCTGCTGATCTGATAAACCAATGACATCTACTGAACAAAAGGCGGGCATCAGCTAAATGTGTTACTATTTCCATATGGTAGCCCTGGATTTGGGCAGTCAACCAGTGATACCAACTTCTGGGGTCCATATCAATAGACTGAGTCATAAAGGCTTAAACACTGGCAAACAAATACGAACAAGTTGAATCTGAGATAATCAGTTTAAAAGAGAAAGGGCAAAGAAATATTACGGCATTAGTCTGATCTACAATCCTATATTTATAGGGTAGCATCACAGGTTAGGATTGAAGAGTAAGGTAACCATCATCTATAGAAGTAATAAAAACACAATCAGAAATTATTGTTTAGTTGTTGCTCCAATGAATGTCTAAGAACTTTTATCTTCTTTTAAGTCTGAAGATGACTTCAGGTCTACATTTTGTCTTCAATTTTTTTCCCCATATAGCCCTACTAGAATTAAAAATTTCCAGCTATATTTAAAGCAGCATCTTTCATCGAAAAATCTCATGGAGGATATTTATCTGAATGAATGCTTAAAATATTCTAGGTGTTAGACCCAGAATTTTTTATTTGGAGGGAACCTGAGCAAAAATCAAGTCCAAACCATGCCTGAAAAAAGTATCTCCACAACAATCTACCCAATCTAGCCTCCACTAAAAAATTATTGATGCAGACCTCTAGGGATAGAGACAATATGGCAGAGTGGAGAAAGCACTAAGTCAAGTTCTCCTAACATTCCCATCCAAAAAAATTTAAAATAACACATCAAATAGAATTTTGGAGTGGCAGAGCCAATATCGGGGTGAGATATTCTTGTAGAATAAGACAACTGAGAAGGTTGGAAGGAGAGATCTGTGATATAGGTGGAGGCTGACCTAGAACCCATATAGACGAAACAAGAGTGGTGGTTTTTAGTGAGGTAACAGAAGCACAAGCAGCTTCATGAGTTATCCAACAAGAGATAAGGGAACCTGCCATCTGGTCAGAAAACAGAACCCTGGGATAGCACTGAACACAGGGTCAGACGCCTTTTGACAGCCCATTTCCTATACACACTTCTGGGTCATAGCTCAAGGGCAGAAAGAAACACTTTTTACCAAGGAACATTAGAAAAATTGAGGACCAATGTTACTTCTGATTCCAAGGTATCAGGGACTCTGAGGAATTTTTTTTTTCTGGTCCTGTGGAAGAAAGGGATCTAAGGAGCAGTATCAATTTCAAATTCCAAGGATCAAGAATCCGTCATGAAAAAAGGCTAGAGTACAGACAAGGAAGGTAGTGGCCATACCTCTCCCCCAATCACACCGTATTGTAAGCATTGTAAACCCCAAAAAACACTATTTCTTTTTTTTTTTTATTTTTTTTTATTTTTTTTATTTTTTTAATATCTAACAATCACTGCCATACAATTGCGATTTTATCCCTCCCCACCCACCCCCCACTACCTCCCTCCCTCCCCACGACTGCATACAATTCTGTATAGATTCTACATATACTTTCCTATTGAGTATATTTTCACTATAGTCATGCTATGTAGTCAGACTAAGATAAATGAAAGAATCCGTATAACAAATCAGAACATGATACACAAACAGATACACATACACAAACATGATCTGCTACATTATGTGAGTGACTTCCATATTTTTCTATCTGAGTGTGGAAGGCATTTTGCCTTGAGGTCCACCATTGGGATTTTTTTTTTTTTCAGAAGTTCTTGTGTTATTACAAAAATCTAAGTCTACCAGAAAAAACTCTCACACACTGTGGTTGTTGCTGTGCATAAAGTTCTCCTGGTTCTGCTCCTTTCACTCAGCATCAGGTCATATAAGTCCTTCCAGGCCTCTCTGAAGTCTTCTTGTTCATCATTTCTTATGGCACAATAGTACTCCATTACATTCATATACCATAATTTATTCAGCCATTCCCCAATTGATGGACATCCCCTTCACTTCCAGTTTTTGGCAACTACAAAGAGTGCTGCTATAAATATTTTTGTACATGTGGGACCCTTTCCCATTTTTATGATCTCTTGGGGATATAGTCCTAGTAGCGATATTGCTGGGTCAAAGGGTATGCACATTTTTGTAGCCCTTTGGGCATAGTTCCAAATTGCTCTCCAGAATGGTTGGATGCGCTCGCAGCTCCACCAACAATGAATTAGTGTTCCAACTCTCCCACATCCTCTCCAGCATTTATCATTTTCTTGTTCTGTCATATTTGCCAATCTTATAGGTGTGATGTGGTACCTCAGAGTTGTTTTGATTTGCATCTCTCTAACCAATAGTGATTTAGAGCATTTTTTCATATGATTATAGATAGCTTTAATTTCTTCCTCTGAAAATTGCCTGTTCATATCCTTTGACCATTTATCAATTGGGGAATGACTTGTATGATTATACATTTGGGTCAGTTCTCTATATATTCTAGAAATGAGGCCTTTATCCCCGAGCTTAGCTGTAAAAATTTTTTCCCAATTTACTACATCCCTCCGGATTTTGGTTGCATTGGGTTTGGTTGTGCAAAAACTTCTCAGTTTAATGTACTCAAAGTTATCCATTTTGCATTTCATAATGCATTCTATCTCTCCTTTAGTAAAGAATTCTTCCCTTCTCCATAGATCTGATAAATACACTATTCCTTGCTTCTCCAGTTTATTCATGGTATCAATCTTTATACCTAAATCATGTACCCATTTGGACTTTATTCTTGTGTACGGTGTCAGGTATGGGTCTATGTCTAATTTCCGCCACACTGTTATCCAGTTTTCCCAGCAATTTTTATCAAACAATGAGTTCTTATCCCAGAAGCTGGGGTCCTTGGGTTTATCAAACAGAAGGTTGCTATATTCCTTGCCTACTGCATCTTGAGTGCCAAGTCTATTCCACTTGTCTACCTCTCTGTTTCTTAGCCAATACCAAGTGGTTTTGATAATTGCTCCTTTATAGTACCGTTTAAGGTCTGGTAGCGCTAGGCCACCTTCCCAGGCATTTCTTTTCATTAGTCCCTTTGATATTCTGGACCTTTTGTTTTTCCAAATGAATTTTGATATTATTTTATCCAGCTCTAGAAAGTAATTGTCTGATAGTTTAATTGGTATGGCACTAAATAAGTATATTAATTTGGGTAGAATTGTCATTTTTATTATATTAGCACGGCCTACCCATGAGCAACTAATGTTTTTCCACTTACTTAAATCTGACTTTATTTGTGCAAAAAGTGTCTTGTAATTGTGTTCATATAATCCCTGGGTTTGTTTTGGCAGGTAGACTCCTAAGTATTTTATACTGTCTACCCTAACTTTAAATGGGATTTCTCTTTCTATCTCTTGCTGTTGAACTTTGTTGCTAATATATAGGAATGCAGAAGATTTGTGTGGGTTTATTTTGTAACCTGCAACTTTGCCAAAGTTGTTTATTAATTCAAGTAATTTTCTACTTGAATCTCTGGGATTCTCTAGGTAAATCATCATATCATCTGCAAAGAGTGATAACTTAGTTTCTTCTTTGGCTATTCTAATTCCTTGAATATCTTTATCTTGTCTAATTGCTACAGCTAACATTTCTAGTACCATATTGAATAATAGTGGTGATAATGGACAACCTTGTTTCACCCCTGATCTTATTGGGAATGCATCTAGCTTATCCCCATTGCATATAATGCTTGCTGAAGGTTTTAGATAGATACTGCTTATTATTTTATGGAAAGTTCCCTTTATTCCTACGTTCTCCAATGTTTTTAGTAGGAATGGATGTTGTATTTTGTCAAAAGCTTTTTCTGCATCTATTGAGATAATGATGTGGTTTTTGTTAGCTTTGTTGTTGATGTGATCGATAATGTTAATAGTTTTCCTAATATTGAACCAGCCCTGTAGTCCTGGTATGAATCCGACCTGATCATAATGTATTGATCTCGTGATAAGATGCTGTATTCGTTTTGCTAGAATCTTATTTAAAATTTTTGCATCTATATTCATTAGGGAAATTGGTCTATAATTTTCTTTCTCTGTTTTGTCTCTTCCTGGTTTGGGTATCAAAACCATATTTGTATCATAGAAAGAATTTGGGAGGACTCCTTCTTCCCCAATTTTCAAGAATAGTGTATGTAGTATTGGAATTAACTGTTCTTTAAATGTTTGATAGAATTCACTTGTGAATCCATCTGGCCCTGGAGATTTTTTCCTAGGGAGTTCATTGATGGCTTGTTCAATTTCTTTTTCTGAGATGGGGTTGTTTAAGTATTCAACTTCCTCTTCTGTTAATCTGTGCAATTTGTATTTTTTAAAATATTCATCCATCTCATTTAGATTGTCGAATTTGTGGGCATAAAGTTGGGCAAAGTAGTTTATAATTATTGTTTTAATTTCCTCCTCATTGGAGGTGAGTTCACCCCTTTCATTTTTAATGTTAGTAATTTGGTTTTCTTCTTTCTTTTTTTTGATCAGATTAACCAAAGGTTTATCAATTTTATTAGTTTTTTCATAAAACCAACTATTGGTTTTATTTATTAATTCAATAGTTTTCTTTATTTCAATTTTATTAATCTCTCCTTTGGTTTTCAGTATTTCTAATTTGGTATTTACTTGGGGATTTTCAATTTGTTCTTTTTCTAGCTTTTTCAACTGCAAGCCTAAGTCGTTGATCTCCTCTTTCTCTATTTTATTTATGTAAGCATTCAGAGATATAAAACTTCCCCTAATAACTGCTTTTGCAGTGTCCCATAAGTTTTGGTATGTTGTCTCACTATTGTCATTCTCTTGAATGAAGTTGTTGATTGTTTCTATGATTTCTTCTTTAACCCAATCCTTCTTTAGAATTAGATTATTTAGTTTCCAATTGATTTTTGGTTTCTCTTTCCATGGCCTTTTATTACATGTAATTTTTAATGCATTATGATCTGAAAAGGATGCCTTCATTATCTCTACCTTTCTGCACTGGATTGTGAGATTTTTATGTCCTAGTACATGGTCAGTTTTTGCAAATGTTCCATGTACCGCTGAGAAAAAGGTATATTCCTTTCTATTCCCATTTAATTTTCTCCAAAGATCTATCATATCTACCTTATCCAGAGTTTTATTTACCTCCTTAACCTCTTTCTTGTTTATTTTGAGGTTGGATTTATCGAGTTCAGAGAGGGGGAGGTTGAGGTCCCCCACTAGTATAGTTTTGCTATCAATTTCTTCCTTCAACTCCCCCAACCTCTCCTCTAAGAATCTGGATGCTATACCACTTGGAGCATACATGTTTAGTAATGATATTGCTTCATTGTCTATGGTGCCTTTTAGTAGGATATAGTTTCCATCCTTATCCCTTTTGATTAGATCTATTTCTGCTTTTGCTTTGTCTGAGATTAGGATTGCTACTCCTTCCTTTCTTACATGAGCTGAAGCACAATATATTCTGCTCCATCCTTTGACCTTTATCCTATGTGTATCCCCCCGTTTCAAATGTGTTTCTTGTAAGCAGCATATTGTTGGATTATGGCTTTTAATCCATTCTGCTATCCGTCTCCATTTTATGGGAGAGTTCATCCCATTCACATTCACAGTTATGATTACAATCTGTGTATTTCCCTCCACCCTCTTTCCCACCATTTGTGCTTTTAACTCTCCCGTCTCCCTTCCCCTCCTCAATAGTATTCACTTTTCTCCCCCTCCTCCTGCAGCCTTCCCCTCCTTCTTTTAGCCCCCCTCCCTTTTAGTCCCCTTTACTCTTATTGCTTCTTTCCTCCCTTTTAGCCACCCTCCCCTTTCTTCCCCCTTCCCCTCCTACTACCTATAGAGCTAGTTAGGATTATCTACTTAAGATTATTGTTCCCTCCTTTGAACAAATCAGATGAGAGTACCTCTCAAACAATGCTCATCTCCCTCCCCTCCTTCCCTCTACTATAGTTTTGTACTTCTTCCTGTGATATAATTTGCCATTTTCTGCTTCTCCCTTTCCACACCTCCTATTACATTCCCTTCTCATACTGAAATCATATTTTTGACATGACATCATTTACTTTATGCCCATTCCCTCTACATATATCCCTTTTATCATAATAGCTGCACAGTTCTCAAGATTAACAGGTATCATCTTCCCTTATAGGGAGGTAAACAGTTTGCCCTAATTGAGTAGCAAGTTTTTGTTTTTGTTTTTTCCCCTCTGTTTACCTTTTTATGATTCTCTGGAGACCTGCATTTGAAGATCAAATTGTCTATTGAGTTCTGGTGTTTTGGTCAGGAAGTTCTGGAAATCCCTTATTTCGTTGAATGACTTTCTCCTTGCCTGAAATGTTATGCTGAACTTTGCTGGGTAGTTGATCCTTGGTTGGAGTCCCAACTCCTTTACCTTACGGAATATTGGGTTCCAATTCTTTCGATCTTTTAATGTAGAAGCTGCAAGGTCCTGTGTGATCCTGACTGTGTGACCTTGATATTTAAATTGTTTCTTTCTGGCTGCTTGTAGTATTTTCTCCTTCACTTGATAGCTCTGGAATTTGGCAACTATATTTCTTGGGGTTTTGAGTTTGGGATCCCTTTCCGGTGGGGAACGGTGGATTCTTTCGATGACTATTTTGCCCTCTGAGTCTAGTACTTCTGGGCAGTTTTCCTTGATGATTTCCTGGAAGATATTGTCCAGACTCTTTTCTTCATCATGGGTTTCTGGCAGGCCAATTATTCTTAGATTTTCTCTCCTGGATCTATTTTCCAGGTCAGTTGTTTTTCCAATTAAATATTTTACATTTTCTTCTATCTTTTCATTCTTTAGATTTTGTTTGACTGATTCTTGTTGCCTCATTGAGTCATTAGTTTCTACTTGCCCAATTCTAATCTTGATCGTATTATTTTCTTCAGTTAGCTTTCGCATCTCCTTTTCCATCTGACCAATTTTTCCCTTTAAGGAGCTATTTTCTCCATTTAATTTTTGTACTTTTTTTTCCATTCGACCAATTTTCCCAGTTAGGTTTTGGGTTTCCTTTTCCATCTGATCAATTTTCCCTATTAGGTTTTGAGTTTCCTTTTCCGTTTGATTAACTCTTCCTTTTAGGGAATTATTCTCTCCAGTTAATTTTTGAACTTCCTTTTCCATTTCTTCAATTTTCTTTTTCAGATTGATGTTCTCATCAGTGAATTCTTTTTTTATAGTTTTAAAATCATTGGCCAGTTTTTCTTTTATATCCTTCTTCAGACGTTCCAGGTAATCTAGTTGTGCTTGCGAGAAATTCATAATCCCATCTGAGGTTTCAGATGGAAGTACAGTCTCAGCTCTGACCTCTTTGGTGTTTGTGTTTTGGTCCTTATCCCCATAGAAAGATCCTATGGTTTTTTCACTTTTCATCTGCTTTTTCCGATTCATGATGTTGGCTGAGTGTTGTAGCTTTTGGTTCTTTCAGTCAGAAGATATAGATCTTTTAAGTTGAGTTGATGTTTGTCTAGGCTAAAAGCAGGCTTTTTTGTTGTTGTTGTTGTTGTTGTTGTTGTTTCCCAGATCAACCCTGGGGTTAGCTTGATAGGTGTGTGGGAGGGCTGGTCTGGTCTCAGGATATCTCCTCAGCTGGCCTGAGGCAAAGGCAAGGTCAGGGGATGGTGATCCCAGCTTCCCTATTGTCTTCCCTTTTCCCCTGGAGGGCTGGGGCACGCCTAGAGGCTAATGCGTGTTCCCACCCCTCCTGGGGCTCGTCTCCCGGGCTGAGGCTTGCCTGGGTCTCAGTGCGAATTTTCTCTGCCCTGGGTCGTCTGTCCCTCCAGATAGCCTCCACCACGGTAGGAAGAATCCCCCTTTGCCACTTTTCCAGCCTCTGGTGTTATGAGACCACCCGCCCCCTTCTGCTGTTCCCACTGATCGAGGATTAATCTGGGGAAGAATTTTATGGTTCCCTCACTGTCATCGGGGGGGAGGGGAGAGCACTTACTGATCACTCCGGCATCCCAGCTCCTGGATGTTCAAGTAGTGACCCACTGAAGTCCCATCTTTAGGCTGAAGATTTCAAAGGCTGTTGCGCTGATATCGTTGGCTCGGCCTGGCTTATCTCCTGCTCCGCTGGTCTCGCCCGCCACTCTCGGGCTCCTCCGGTCCCCTCCGCCCTGCTGCGCCGACCGCGTTGCGCTGTGCGCCGGGGTCTTACCCCCGCGGAACAGATCCCTCCCGTGGACCCTCCAGTCCAGCCTGGGCTCCGAATCTGTCAAAGTCCGTCTCCCACTGGATTCTACACCTCCAAAGTCTGGTCAGACTCTCCCCCCAGAGATATCCAGAGGAGTTTTTCCAGGAGCCCAGGTGAGTCGTTGCCTTCACTCCGCCCCCCAAAAACACTATTTCTGAAAAACTATCTCAGTGTGGAATAACGTAAAGATTGAAACAGTATCCCTCCACATACTATGACTGAAACAGAGCACAGCAATAAGTAAAGGTGAAGGTCAAGAAATAGGGTGGGGAAAGATCAAACAACAACAGAAAAGAATCTGACCATAAAACTCTGTGATGCTGTCAGGGAAGATCAGAACACAAACTCAGAAGTAGACAATGAAGTAAAAAAAAAAGTCCAAATAAAGCCTCAAAGAGAAAAAAAAAGTGAATTGAACACTGAACACCAACCCAACAATAAGTCCTGGAAGAGCTGGAAAGAATTTTCCAAATGAAATAGAGTGGTACAGGGAAAAATAGTGAAATAAATGAAGCAAAAGTGTGAAAAGACAATTAGAAACTTGATAAAAGAAGTGAAAAATACCGAAAAGAATAACATTAAAAACAGAACTGGTGAAGTAATAAAATAAGTACAAAAATTCATTGAGGAAAACATTCCCTAAGAAGCAAAATAAGTCAAATGAAAAATAAAGGCAAAAAGCTGATAGAAAAAAAAATTTATTTAGAATCAGGCAAGTGAGAGCTAATGGCTAAATGAGTTAATATGAAACAATAATATAAAGTCAAATGAATGAAAAAAATAAAAAACAGAAGATAGCAAAGCGATCAGTAACTGTTATCTCCCTCCCCTTGCTGATGTTGACGAGCTCAGAGATTCTTTCCCTGGGAAAATACCCTGAAACAGTGGGAGCAGCAGAACCCGTAAACAGATTCTTAGCACAGGAAGCTAGAAAGATTGCTAAGAAGAGTTCCTCTTGCTGTGACCAAAAGCAACCAGTGAAGGACCAGAGACATCCCACACAGTCCCACGCCAACAAACAAGATGAAGATCCTGAACCCCAAGAGGATAAAACTAGCAACTGCCAATACCAGGACTGCAGGTGTGTCTCAGCACCCCAGTGGAATTGAGAAGACACTAGGGCAGAAAGCTGAGCTTGCTTATGCTCTAGCCCAGCAGAGGAGCCTCCTGGGTCCAGAACAATCCCCCTCCACACTTAATGAGCTACCTCCAGAGTAAATGCAGAGACACCCAAAAAGACCTAACCAGCCACTGCTTTCAAACACCAGCCAGCTCAGCACCAGGTAAGCTGCAGCATTTAATTTCTAGCTGAAAGAACCAGAGGCCAAATCACAAAAAGCCTCAAGTTTTAGGCACAAGAACTATGGAATAGAGCTCCCTGTGCCACAGACACAGAGATCTACCATGAAAGCCAGGAAAAGGGTTTTTATGATGAGTAAAAAGCAAAGCAGATAAGAAAACACCATAGAATCTTTCTATGGGGACAAGGACCAAAACACAAATACCAAAGAGGTCAGCATTGAGATTGCACTCTCATCTCAAACTTCAGAAGGGAATATAAACTGGTCAGAAGAACAAAGAGCCTTTTTTGAAGAGTTCTGGAAGGATTTTAAAACTCAAATTAGAGAAATAGAAGAAAAACTGACCAATGATTTTTTAAAAATATGAAAAAAGAATTCACTGAAGAGAAGAGCTCCTTAACAAGGAAAATGGGACAAATGGAAAAGGAAATACAAAACCTAACTGGTGAAAATAATTCCTTTAAAGGAACAATTGGACAGATGTAAAATGATATGCAAAAGTGAATGAAGAAAACAATTTGATAAAAAAATAGAATCAAGCAAGAAGAAGCTAATGAATCTACGAGATATCAAAAATCAGTCAAACAGAATCTAAAGAATGAAAAAAAATAGAAGAAAATGTAAAACATCTAATTGGAAAAACAACTCACCTGGAAAACAGATCCAAGAGAGAAAATCTAAGGATTATTGAGCTATCTATAAATCATGATGAAGAAAAGAGCTTGGACAATTTCATCCAAGTAATCATCAATGAAAATTACTCATTAGCTCCAGATCCAGAGGGCAAAATAGTTATCAAAACAATCTACTGTTCACCCCCCCCCCCCAAAGGGATCCCAAACTAAAAGCAACCAGGAATATTGTTGCCAAATTCCAGAATTATCAAGTGAAGGAGAAAATACTACAGACAGCCAGAATGAAACCATCCATATATCGAGTAGCTGCAGCCAGGATCACACAGGACCTTGCAGTTTCTACATTAAAAAATCACAGGAATTGGAATATGATATTCCATAAGGCAAAGGAGCTAGGACTACAACCAAGGATCATTACCCAACAAAGTTCAGCATAATATTTCAGGCAAAGAGATGGATATTCAATGAAATAAGGGATCTTCAGACTTTGCTGATGAGAAGGCCAGAACTCAATAGACAATTCGATCTTCAAACACAGGTCTCAAGAGAGGCATAAAAAGATAAACAAGGAGAAAATGTACTTGTTACACAATATGGGAAAACTGTTTACAAACCAATAAGGGAAGATGAGACTTGTTAATCTTGAGAATTACACAGTTATCATGAAATGCAAAAAGGATATACATAGATAGAGGGAGTGAGTATAAATTAAATGATGTTATGATGAAAGAAAAAATAGAAGACAACATAATATGTCTCATTAAAAAACAATTAACCTGGAAAGTAGATTGAGGAGAGGTAATTTAAGAATTATTGGACTAACTGGGAAAAAAGAAAGACGCTGGATATTTTAAGCCTATTTAATTTCAATAAATGATCAAGTAATATTGGGCAGATAATTTAGTATCTGATGGTGAAATTGAAAGAAATCACCAATCACCACCTAAAAGAGATAGCAAAATTAAAACACTCATGTATAACACGGGTCTATTCCAGACTTTCTAAGTCAAAGAAAAAATAATTAAAAGAGCGAGAAAGAAATAATTCAAATATTGTGACGTCTCAGTCTATATCACATACGATTTAGCAGCTTCCACATTAAAGGAGTGTAGAGCTAGGAGTATGATATTCCAAAAGGGAAAAGAAAAGAACTAGGATTACAGCAGAAGAGAATCTACTCATCAAAACTGAGTTTAGATCTTTGGAAGAAAAAGGAAACCTGACATTTAAGAAAGGGGGTATTTTGAAGCATTCCTGATGGAAAGACCAGAGCTAAATAGAAAAACTGACTTTCACATAGACTAAAGAGATGCAGAAAACATCAACAAGGAAGAGAAATCATAATGTTAACATTAATTGTTTTCATTTGTATATGGGAAGATTCTACATGGAAAAGGATGAAAGAGTGAGTCTTACATTGGGATGATTTTAAAAAGTGGATAGGTGAGAAAGAGGAATTTATGAAGAGAAGAGGGAAGGGAGAGGAAGAGTTCTTTTTAATATAAGAGCCATGCAAGGAAGAATTTTTTACAGTAGAGGGTAAAATGATAGGAGGAAGGGAAGAGAGGCAGGCAATGCTTGAAACTCACTTTCATTTAGATTGGTTGAAAGAAGAAAATGTGCAGTGTGTGTGTGTGTGTGTGTGTGTGTGTGTGTGTGTGTGTGTGTGTGTGTGTGTGTCTTGAATCTGTGTGTGTGTGTGTGTGTGTGTGTGTGTGTGTGTGTCTTGAATCTATGTCTTCCTTTGTGTCTATATGCACACACATAAACATACATATACACTCTCAATTGTGCCTAGTAATGAAACTTACTCAATAGAGAAATAGGAGGGGAAGGAGACAAGAGAAATGGAGCATGATAAAATTGAGGACATTAAAGGGAGATTTCTGAGGATGGACAGGGGACAGAGAGAGAGGGAAAGAAATAGAGAGAAAGAAGAAGGAGAAGAAGGAGAAGGAGAAGAAGAAGAAGAAGAAGAAGAAGAAGAAGAAGAAGAAGAAGAAGGAGAAGAAGAAGAAGGAGAAGAAGAAGAAGAAGAAGAAGAAGAAGAAGAAGAAGGAGAAGAAGGAGAAGAAGAAGAAGACAAAGAAGAAGAAGAAGAAGAAGAAGAAGAAGAAGAAGGAGAAGAAGGAGAAGAAGAAGAAGAAGAAGAAGAAGAGGAAGAAGAAGAAGAAGAAGAGGAAGAAGAAGAAGAAGAAAATAGAATAGAGGGAAATACACAGTTAATAATCACATCTGTGAATATGAATAGGATGAGTCCAGCCATAAAATGGTAGCAGAGAGCAGAATGAATTAGAAACCAGAATCCTAAAATATGTTGTTTGCAAGAGACACACCTGAATTGAAATATACATAAAGAGTTTAAATTAAGGCCTGAAGCAGAATTTAGAATGCTTCAGCTGAAATTAAAAAAAGTCAGAGGTGGCAATCATGGTCTCAGACAAAAGCAAAATAAAAAAGTAGACTCAATTAAAAGAGATATTTAGGGAAACAATGTTTTTCTCATAACTGTCATAAAAATGAAATAATACTGAATATAATTACATTTATATATATGCATCCATATATGTATGTATTTGACATGAGAACTGAGTCAAATTTTTAAATATAAGAGCTATTCCCCAATTGGAAATATGATTAAAGAATATAAACAGACAGTTTTCAGAAGAAGAGATCAAGGCTAACTATAATCATATAAAGCTGCTTTAAGTCTCTATTGATCAGAGAAATACAAATTAAAACAGCTCTGAGATACCACTTCACACCAATGAGAAATACCAAATTCTGGAATCAATGATGAAAAATGTGGTATGATAATTGCTGGTGGAACAGTGAATTAATTTCACCACTCTGAAGAACAATTGGGAACAAAACCCAAGGGGGATTAACCTGCATAACTTTTTTTATGTAGCAATACCACTGCTAGGTCTGTATCCCAAAGAGATCAAAGGAAAACGGAAAGAATCTATAAATCAAAAATATTTATAGCAGCTCTTTTGTGGTGGCAAAGATTTGGAAATTGAACGGCTATCCATCAACTAAGGAATGGATAAACATATTATGTTATATTATTGGCATGATGGAGTACTATTGTGCTAGAAGAAATGATAACGTGGAAGATTCAGAAAAAAAAAAAACATGACAAGAACAAAATGGGGGTATAAGGTAATGTGAGCTAGTCTTTGTGCAGATTAACAGCAATATTGTAATTATGATTAACTGTGAACGATTTGTCAACTCTAATCAATACAATGATTCAAGACAATTTCAGACTCGTGAGGAAAAAATGCTATCTACCTCCACAGACAGAACTGATAAACTCTTAACAGATTGGAGTATAATTTTCTCACTTTATTTTTCTTACTCCCCCCATAGTTATTTGGAAATGTCTCACATGATTTCACAAACATAATTAGTATCACATTGTTTGCATTCTTAGTGGTTATGAGAGGGGGTGGGAAAGAGGGAGAGAATTTGCAACTAAAAATTTTAAAAGGAAAAATGCTCAAATAAGCAAATAAGAAATTAAAGTATTTTTAAAATACAATGTAATGCTAGTTAAGAAATATAGTGGTAGATCAGTATAATGCATTAGGTATATAAAACACACTAGCAAATCACCATGATAGTCTAGTATTTAATCAACTCAAACATTCAAACTTTTGAAGTAAGAACTCAATCTTTGATTAAAATTCCTGGGAAAGCTGGAAAACAGATTGGTAGAAACTATGTATAGACTAGAATTTCATACTATATACCAAGATAAGGTCAAAATTGATAGCTGATTTACAGATAAAGAATTAATATCATAAGTAAATTAGAAGATCATGGAAAATTCACTTGTCCAATATATTGACAGGAAAGAATTTCTGACAGGACAAGTGATAGTGTAAATCACAGGAAGTAAAAATTGGCTATTTTTACACGAAATTAAAAGGCATTTGCACAAACAAAACCAATACAGCCCAAATTAAAGAAAAACAAGAAATGTTGGAAGAGCATGGGAACAGTAAGTTCCTCTAATTAAGACCTCTTTCTCAAATATATAGGAAATTGAGTCAAATTTTAAAATAAAAGTCATCCCAAAGTTGATAATTGTATTGCTGAGGCAATATACATGGCACCTAGGAAGGCTATGACTATGTCAGCTGTATTATCAAGGCAATATTCATAGCACTGAGGGCAAATGTGGATATGCCAGGATAGTTCTAAATTGCAAAGCATAATAGATTCCCATATAGAAAGCAAAAGAAGAAAAAAACATTTTTTCAGACACTAGAAAGCTAAATCCCAACACCAGAAAGCCAAATCCATCATAGTAATTAAGAAGTCAATACACATTAGCACTGCAGTGGACAAAGCCATTTCCAAGCTTTCCCCCTCTGATCTCCTGCCAGGGCCTTCCCAGAAGAAAACACTCATAAGACTAACTGTGCCTGCCTCCTTGTGTTCTCTCTCCTCCAACCTAATTGCTCTCCCCAACTTCCTCCCAGTTCTGCTCCACCCTTCCTCTTCCACTCATTCAGCAAGCTCCTCTCACCACATATGATTTAGGCTTCCAAGTGTTTTAAGCAGGTCACATGTAGCCGACGGCCTGAGTCCCCACACAGCTCAGTGATGTGGTGAAGAAGAAAGACACAGGAGGCAGGAGAAGAAAGACTAGCTCTGTTTATTGATCTGAGGGTCAGCGTATTTATAGACAGAAACTACAAGCCTGTGTGACATTCTGCTTGTCTCCTGCCCTAGTGATTTAATCAGTCTTACCTTAAAGACTGGGAGTCTAGAGGGCATCTATTTTACATATCCCTTGTTTTCTGTAATTTTCTTGTTTGTCTCAGGGACACAGAAACTTCTGAGGGGCATGGAGAGCCATTCTGGATGATAATGAGTACAGTCTCAAAGAACAGTTTCTCCGAAGGTCTATCCTGATCTTGTCAACCACACTCCACCCTGGCCCTCAACAGTCACATGAGCCTATTAATGAATAGGTGTGATCTCATTTAAATTACTATTACACTGGCATAGTTCCTAATTGCAAAGTATAATAGACTCTCCATATAGAAGGCAGAAGAAAAACATTTATTCAGGCACCAGAAAGCCAAATCCCAACACCAAAAAGTCAAATCCATCATAGCAACAAAAAATCTGTACACAATTACAAGGCAAGGGGCACTACCATCTTCAAGCCTTCCCTCTCTTAGGCTTCCCACAAACCATCTCCCTTAAATCGCAAACAGGCTCCCTTAAACATCACTAGCAAGCTCTCCCACTCACACAACTTTCTCCCCCAACTCCCTGTTTTCCCTGTTCTTCCCAGCTTTGATTAGTCTGACCAACTTCCTCTCATCTCTGGTCTAGCTCTTCCTCTTCCTGTTCCCCTCTTTCTGCTCCACCCCTATCTGTTCCACTGGTTCAGCAGGCTCCTCCTACCACAGGCTCCATGTGACTCCCATTCATGGGACTTAGTCTTCCACATGACTTAAGCAGATTGTATAAGCCTATTAATGAATGGGAAAGATCTTCTCATTCCATTAAAAATACATTAACAGTGTAATAAATTATCAAATAACATGAACAATTCACAGAAGAAGATATTAAAGCTATCAATAGTCAAGTTAAAAAAAAGACTCTTCATCACTACCAATTAGAGAAATGACCACTAAAATAATTGACATACCACCACATACTATCAGATTGTTTAAGAAGACACAAATTGAGAATAACAAATATTAGAGGTGTGATAAAATTAGGATATTAATGAACTGCTGGTGGAGTTGTGAACTAACCCAACAATAATGGAAAATAAGTTGGAATTACACTCAAGAGCTATAAAATTATCAAAATGCTTTGATCTGGGAACGCTAGATCTATAAAAGGTAAAATGACCCATTTGTACCAGAAAAAGGATCTCTTTGTTGTAGCAAAGAACTGGAAATCAGAGGCATACTCATTATTGGGGAATAGCTAAAGAAGCTGTGGTATATTATAGGAATGGAAACTGTAGTAGAAGGTTTTTAGTTTTTTTTTTTTATTTTTGTTAAAAGAAGAAGTGCAATATAATAAAAATATAATACAATTGTACAATAATTATAATAGAAAAAGCTTATCTCTCACTAACCAATTTTCTGGTGAAAGGTACTTCTGGACTAAGTTGCACCAGAACATGATAAGGACTCTTTTTTGACTTGTATAGAATGCTCAAAGTCTTTTCATATTGGTGATAGGATAAGCAAAAGCTCGTGTTTTTCTGTCATAGACATTGAGAATACAAGATCAACTTCACATCATTATTTCTGTGTATTAAAACTGACATTGTTTTCCCATTATAAAGTCAAATTCAAGTTACTCAGTCCAGTATTCAAAACCCTCTAAAATTTATCTCTGCTTTACCTATCCAAATTAGTCTGCTGTAACTTCTCAACTTGGACTCTTCAGTTAAAACTTCTGTACTGGTTCTCCCAAAAAGATGATATTTAACTCTTTGGTCATTGTGATCCCATCAGTATTCTCTAATGAGAAGACTAAAATTTTCATTGAGTGTAATTGAGTTTGAATCTTGGCTCTTTCATTTATTAGTTTCATGACTGATCAATTCCCTGAACAACCTTGTTCATCATCTTTAAAGTCATGGTCCTGGAATAGGTTATTTCTGACATTCTATTTCAGCTTCCAAAACTCATGACCCTGTAGTTATTCCCAGTCTAGCCTCTTCTTCACCAATCTAAACACTACATCTTTTGAGTGTAGTATTTGGTGCTTAACAAATAGTGACTAAATTATTACAGCTTCTGGAAAGAATAGATAAATTTAACTATAACAAATGAGGAGAAAAACATGCAATATGAAAAAGTGAGTTAAGTGCATAAGAGCAGGCAAAGTGCAATGAGAAATTTAAGGCAGACAGGAAAAATTACATTAACTTGGGAAAAAGAGAACTCAGGCCAGGGACTTCAAACAGAGACCTGAATTAGGTCTTAAAAAGAAGCAGATACTTCAAATAGATAGGAATGGAAAGAGGATGTCTATGTCTCATTTTAGATGTGAAGGACTGTGAAAGTATGAACATTAACTAGAAAATTAAACTACCAACTTCATGTCTTCAATTCTCTTTTTGTTTTTTTCCTTTCCCTTTTGGGATAAACCTCCTTGAGCCTCAGTTTCTGTATCTGACAAATGAAGATAATGATAACTGTATGATTTGCATCATAGGATCATTGTAAAGTTTAAATGAAGCAACATCTGCAAGATATTTTGCAAAACTTAAAGTACTATATTAATGTCAATTGTTATTATTTTGACTATTTTAAAAATAAAGCCCTTTCACATGAAAGAGTTAATTGAAATATCAGACTCGTATCTAGTAGCACTGAAACAGTTTATTGATGCTTATGTATATGGGAAAAATCTGTTAATTTGTGAGAATAATTAAAATAAATTAGTTCAACATAATAATAATTTGTAACATAATCTCCCACAAAACTCTAAATTTAGTTGACATCCATTACAAATAATAAAAAGATTTTCTCTTAAAAAATCATACATCTCAGTTCCTTGTGATTGATTTTTCCCTCCAGAGATTTATATATCAAAAACTATGAAAGGTTAGGCTTAATTTTTAATGCTTGTCTATGTATGAGGTCAACTCATGTACTATATATAAAGGTAGACACTGATTTCACAAGACATGTATTAGAGGAACAAGCTTGAAGTTGAAGTCAAAAACATCCAAATGCCATCTTAACCATTCAACTAAAGGTGAAGCACCTTTACTAATCCAGAGCTAAACCATCAATACATACATAAAATAGGAATTTCCTTTACTCTGTCCTCAGGTTTGTTTTCTGAGAAAGGAGCAAAGAGATTAATGCCACATACATTTTAATAACATGCTCCACTGCTTTGAGTAGAGCAGGGGTCAGAGAAAAGCATTTCTTGGCATTTTCTAGATATTTAAGTGAAAGTAGAATATAATAAATTTCTTATTGATCGCATTTATCCCCTGAAGACAAATATCTCTCCTTTCCTGATGTTGCTCATTCCTTCACTTGGCAGTCAATATCTACTCTGGATTTCTCTTGGAGAACTCAACAAGAGATGTGAAACATTTTATTTGTTCATGTATCATTTGAAACAGAAGTTTCTGACACAGTGCTCTGCATAATCAAACGTTTCATAAGTACTTATTGACATAAATTAACATTTCTCCTTTCTTTATTCCTTCCTTCCTTCCTTCCTTCCTTCCTTCCTTCCTTCCTTCCTTCCTTCCTTCCTTCCTTCCGTCTTTCCTTCCTTCCTTCCTTCCTCAGACATTTATTCAACATCAGTAACTGTTGTGTGCAAAGTATCATATTATGTGCTGGAGATGCAAAGATATATTATATAAACTTTTCTTTTAAAGACCTTATGATCAAATGAGGTGGAAAAACAACATGTCTATAGATGAGTACAATATAAAAGAAAGTGAGCTAAGTGCAAAAGAGAAGGCAAAGTGCCATGAGAAATTTAAGGCAGACAGGGAAAATATTGCTTTTACCTAGGAGAAGGAGGACTCAGGTCAGAGACTTCATACAAAGGCCTGAATTGCATCTTAAAGAATAGCAGAGACTTCAATAGATAATGCTGGAGAAAGAAAGGCACTCTCATTTTAAGCAGGGGAGGTAATACAAATATGAAGATGGAGATACGAGAGTAACATATTATAATGTAGAGAAAAGAGTATTTCAGTTTGAATGGCATATCAAGGGAGGGACATTATCAGATAGATTAAATTCAAATTATGAAGGACCTTCAATTAAATAAACAGTTCATACTTTATTTGGTAGGCAATGTGGAGCACTTCAAGATTTTTGAGCAGAGGAATGACTTGATCAGAGAAGTATATTAAGAAGGTTGCACAAACAGAAGTGTGTTATTTACCCAGTTAGCATTTATAAATGGAACTTTAAGGCTCTCAAAGTACTTTACAAATATTTCCTTTTATCCATGCAACAGACCTGGGGAGTAAGTGCTTTTATTATTTACATTTTGTATATGAAGAAATAGAGGCACACAGGATTAAAGTAATTTATCAGGATCAAATAATGAGAATTTGATGTTGGATGTTAATTCAAATCTTCTGAATTTGGGTCCAATACTGTACCCACGTATCCGCCTGTAACTATGGATTTCAGAAATGAATTAAGTAGAAAATAGACTAATATCTAGGTCTACTCTCTCATCTCAAAGATGAAGTGAACAAAAACGTTTGAGTGAGTGTTAACTCATACACTCTGTATAGGATGCTTTATTGTCAAGATACTAACTCAGGAAATCTGAGTCAATTAAAAAAATTCTGGACAGGAACAAACCTTGGCACCCTTGTACTTTGTATGAACTCGTGATCAAATGTTCAGGGGAGAGTTTCTTAGAATTCCAGCCAAGGACATGAAGAATAAGCTATTATTTCAAGAAGACTAGACCCAAAGCCAACCATGAGACTAATCAGATTCTTTGTCCACTTCTCATTCTCTCACTTTCGCCTCCACAACCAATTATATTGCTCAAAATTCCCAGAGTATATATCTATGAATGGAGACAAGGCTATTACTCTCTCCATGGAAAAACATAACACATTTCTTGTTGGGGCAGGAAAAAGTCAGTCATTTGGTCAATCTAAGAGTGATAGGCATACATACATTATAGGCTAGATAGTCTAGCAGAAAACAGAGTAAAAATTATCATAGGCTGTTTTCGTCAGCTGCCAGATCAATTAAAATGCTTACGCAGGTTATGCTACCACATCTTTTATAGTACATACAAGGCTATATCAGAGCCTGAAGGTAGTAATTGATGAGTCACATTCAAGGAAACTTAAGAAGTTAAATGAGGATAGAATGGGATTAGATCTAAGGGCTTATCCAAACAACAGAAATATATAAATATAGATTTACAGGATAAACCAAAATAATTTAGTAAATTCTATTTATAAAATTGTTATTTCTATTTTGCAGAGCCATATCACTAGACTCAGGTGGCACTGTAGACAGAGAGATAGACTTGAGATGTCAAGGAGACCTCAGTTCAAATCTTGCCTCAGACTAGCATCACTTTGCTCCCCTCAGTTTCAGTTTTCTCATCTGAAAACATGGAGATATTCAAAGTGTCTATCTTCCAGGACTGTTAAGATTTGTGAGAATCTTATTACATATGTAAAGCACTTTTGGAGAGGAGGAGGAGGAACACTAGTATTAACATAAGTAATATAATAGTAAATGTTTTTTCAATTAAATATAATTGAATTGAAAAGTGGGAAGATTATTGCACTAGCATTTCTACAAGAGTATTAATCTAGACACTTACATAGGATAGTCAGAAAGCAGAATGGAAGTGGTATCAGTAAGAAAAACAAAATTGAATGAATTGGGAAAGACAGGTAGTACTGTTAGGGAAATCCAATACTTTTCTATCCTTGTGTCTTTATTATGGTGAGTGTAGAATGAATAGAGATGTCTGGGTTGTCTCATAGATGTGGGTTATGATGTTTGAAAGCTAGACATGATATACACCACAACCAGTGAAAAAGGATAAAATTCCATTTAAATAACTGAGATCATATAAAAGTAATTCAACAAAATAAGTATATCTAGTTGAATGTAAAAGGGAGAGGAGGGAATAAACATATATATATATATATATATATATATATATATATATATATATATATATATATATATATATATATATATATATATATATAATGACTATGTCTTGGACATTGTACTAAGAATTTTTATAAAGATCTCATTTGATCTCCACAAAATCCTTGAGAGGCAACTGCAATTATTATCTTTATTTTATCATTGAGGAAACGTGCGAAGACAGAGGTTGTATCCTCCTGCACACTTGGAAATGTTGTGGTGCTCATGTAACCAGATGACCATATGCTTGATATCTATGACTTCTATTTCCAAAAAATCTGATCATCAATTATCACAGCCAGATAATAGAATAGACAATGCAGATGAAACTCAATTTTTTTTAAAATTACTGAGTGTGTCTCTGTATTTGTAGAAATTTTAGAAGCATTGGACCACTATGAATGCAGAACTAGTCATAAATTTATTTACTTAGAAAAGGTGATAATCTCTTTCTGTTCTTTATGAATACTTATGCCTTTGATGACATTTTCAATTTCTATATTAGTGTGTGAGAAGGAAATTTCAAGAATGATTTTCATGCAATTTAATAAATAACTGAAAATGACTTGAACTGATAATAAAGAAAAAAAAATGTTAAGGGTGTTTGGATAAGTAGGAACCACTGAAAGGCCAATCAACATAAATCTTTCAATTTTGAGCCCAGACTTAATTTATTAGCAAACAAAATAACAGTGTTATGGCTGAGTTGTTGGCATTTCCAGTGCTGTAATCCCATGACATCCTTTCTCCCTTGTTTTACTCTTGTTCATGTGCTAAAGCAATCTCCTTTCCTCAGTAACCCTTTTACTTTGGAGAAAGCTTAAATACAGATCCTCTACTTGACATAATGACCACAAATGTAAAGATTTCTTAAGGTTACCTTTTAAAAAATATTTATTTGTTTCAAGTTTTCAATTATCATCTCCACAAAATTTGGAGTTCAAAATTTTCTCCTTATCTCTTTCCTTCCCCCTCCCCAAAATGCCAAGCATTCTAATTACCCCTACCACCAATGCGCCCACTCTTCCCTTATCCCCATCTTCTTTTTTGTGCTCTAAGGAAAGATAAATTTCTATACCCCATTACCTGTACTTCTTATTTCCCAGTTGTACACAAAAACAATTCTCAACATTTGTTCCTAAAATTTTGAGTTCCAACTTCTCTTCCTTCCTCCCTCCCCACCCATCCTCACTGGGAAGGCAAGCAATTCAATATAGGCTATATCTGTGCAGTTTTGCAAATGGCATCCATAATAGTCATGTTGTGTAAAATTAACTATATTTCTCTTCATCCTATCCTGCTCCCCATTTCTTCTATTCTCTCTTTTGACCTTGTCCCTCCCCAAGAATGTTGACTTCTAATTGCTTCCTCCTTCCGTTGCATTCCCTTCCATGATCCCCCCAACCTGCTTATCCCCTTTTCCTCCACTTTTCTGTGTTGTAAGATAGGTTTTCATACCAAAAGGAGTGTGCATTTTATTCCTTCCTTGAGTCAAATGTGATGACATCAAGCTTCACATTTTCCCTCTCACCTGCTCCCTTTTCTCTCCACTGAAAAGCCTTTTCCCTGACTCTTTTATGAGAGATAATTTTCCCCATTAAATTTCTCCCTTTATATTCCCAATATATTCCTCTGTCACTCCTTAATTTTATTTTTTTAAGATATGATCCCTTCCTATTCATCGCACTTTGCTCTCTCTCTCTCTCTCTCTCTCTCTCTCTCTCTCTCTCTCTCTCTCTCTCTCTCTCTCTCTCTCTCCCCCGTGTGTGTGTGTTTGTGTGTGTGTGTGTGTGTGTGTGTGTGTGTATAATCCCACCAACTATCCAGATACTGAAAAAAGTTTCAAGAGTTACAAATATTGTCTTTCCATGTAGGAATGTTAAGAGTTCAGCATTAGTAAGTTTCTTATGGTTTATCGTTCCTGTTTACCTTTTCATGCTTCTCTTGATTCTTGTGTTTGAAAGTCAAAATTTCTTTTCAGCTCTGGTATTTTCATCAAGAATGCTTGAAAGTCCTTTATTTCATTTAAAGACCCTTTTTCTCCTGAACTATTATTCTCAGTTTTTCTGGGTAGGTGATTTTTTGTTTTGGTCCTAGTTCCTTTGACTTCTGGAATACCATATTCCACACCTTTTGATCCCTTAATGTAGAAGCTGCTAGATCTTGGGTTATCCTGATTGCATTTCTACAATACTCAAATAATTTCTTTCTAGCTGCTTGTGGGGGAAGAGCTAGTGTATGTGCATCTTGCTACTCCAACTGCCCCTCTTTTTTTTTTTTCAAAATATGTTTTATAGTCTAGTGTTGTCATAAACAAGGTTAATTAAAAACTTATTAAATTTTATTTCCAATAATAATTTATGTAGTAAAACCTTATATCTACATAACATTCTCCTCGGAAAATATATACACTATTTTATTGATTTGCCCCATCAAACATATTGTCAGAAAGGAAACTGAGTCTTAGAGAGTTTGAGTGTTTTCCCAAATAATAGGAACTAGTAGGTAGGCAAACCAAAACTTCATGACAGATCTTCTGACTCTAATTGTAATGTCCTTTCAATCATATTTGAGAGAAGTTCATTAATAGAAAGCTATTAGAAATCTGTACAAGCACTAACTATTCATCATATGTGCATAATAAAATCATATCATGCAATATCAAAATCTTTTTGGTAAATGTGAATATCTATATTCCCACTATTCCTACCCTGTATGAAACTTCAAGGTGGTAAAAAAAAATGTAAAAGAGGAGAAACATGTTGATTCTATTAGTATAAACACATCTAACGCCTGGCATATTGGAATTAAATCCTAATATTGTAGAAAGGAAAAAAAATTCATGTGATGCACCATATGGATTGACATAATGGTGAAAGGTGTAACAAGGACGGAAGGTTAGACAATGAAGCTCTGTAATTTTAGTTTAAAAAGGAGCATCTGTTGCACCGAAAAGCCATAATACTTTTGCATGGATAGGATTGTATAACTCTATTACAGGCTTACCAGCAGGCATAAATATAAGTGAGCATGATAGAGGAATAGTAATAAGTCCATCTACATGAAAAAGAGATCATCTGAAATACCCACATAATCAATTAAAACAAGCTGTCACACTTAACTAATATTATCCAGTATAATAACAATTTTATTTTATATGTACTAGAATATCTGTTGTTTTCAGTGATGAACTTTGCCAAGGTGAAATTAGGGTTAGAAATACCTGTTACTGTTGTTGTAAACAGAACATTAATGTGGATGCAAATTCCATGAATTGAAAATGCTCAGAGTTGCACGATTTTCACAGGTGTTACAATATATATTCCTTTTCCTCCTTTAAGCTCAACAGTCTGTTTGCTTTTAATACTGAAATCATTTATCTAATCCTCTTACTTCTATCACACTATTCTCTTAGTAAGCATCATACTGTACAACCATTCACTTTGCGTACTGGGGTTAGGAAAGGGAAATTTCTTCTTTCTCTGTTAAGGTATATTGAACATCATGAAATACAATACTAAATCAAACCATGACTCATCTGGATATAAAAACATGCATCTTCATCTTGTCCCATCCTTCTTCTTGTAGCTTTCCTCTCCCTTAATTAAACTGTCTGTAAGGCTACTTACATGCCAACTATGGGAGCCCCAAATTTCTCTATCTCTTATCATCTTTCAGGAAAGTGTTAAAATCTGCTTTCTAAAAGAAGTCTTTCCCAATTCCTTATTAATCTTAATGTTTTTCCTCACATTGACTAAAAGTTTATCTTATTCTTTATCTTGAATTTATCACTTTATCAGAAGATGATTAGCACACTTCTATTCTCCAGAATCATAGTTGTTTACCACATGATCAGAGGTCTTAAGTCTTTCAAAGTAACTTTTATTCATATTGCTGTTATTATTTAAAATATGTTCTTTGGCTTCTATCATTACCCATTTATCAGCTCATAATTCCTGAGATTCTTCAAAATTTTCTCTTTTATCACATTTACAGCACAATAACATGTTCTTAAAGTATGTTATTTTAACAGAATATCTATTTGGAAGTTAATAAGAGTGGTGCAAGATTAGAACTTAGGGGAGAAAATGAGTCTGTATATATAGATAAATAAAGGACATGTCTCATATTAAGTGCTTGTATGTAAAACAAAGTACTTCACTAAGTACTGATAATACAAATATAAAAGAGAAGCCACTGCTTGCTATCAAAAAATTTTTATTTTAGTGGAAGTACCATGTATTGCAAGTGTCACAAATTAGATGGAAAGGTTTGTGTAGAGTTCAAGGAGGACTGGCATCTAGAATGAAGGATTGGCAAGCCTTCTTCTGAGTTGTTCATCCTATGCTATCTACCTGGCACTCAAATCTCACCTATTATTCTAAGAAGCTTCATCACATGCAGTAGCTATATATTATTAAACTATCTCAGCAAAAGGACTATACCAGATTGAGGGTAACCAATGATCCTGACACCCATCGGTGAGTTGTTGTTGAATAATTTCCTTTGTGATCCCATTTGGGGTTTTCTTTTCAAAGATACTAGAGTGGTTTGACATTTCCTTCTCTAGCTCATTTTGTAGATGAGAAAAATGAGAAAAATAGTTAAGTGACTTGCCGAGGTCACACAGCTAGTGTCTGAGGCCAGATTTGAACTCAGGAAGATGAGCCTTCTTGACTCCAGATCCAACATTTTATCCATCCCATTGGTGAGTTAGTGGGGTGTTCATGCCAGCATTTGAAGGTATTTCCCAGTGGAATGGGAGAATAAGAACAATTTGTTCTGATATTCATGAATATCACTGAAAAAAAAAAGGCATTGTGGAGGGCTTTGAAGTTGGTTAGACTTTGAAGACACCAAGGTCATACATTGCATCTTGGACCACTGCCAATCATCTTGACCTTTGTCTTATCACTGGACTCCAATGACATGAAAGAGAGAGTGAGAGAGGCTGATGCTTTTGGCAACTCTACCACACTTGAATCTAATTCACACATGGGTTAAGCCATTGCCCTATGATTTCATTAGTCTTTTTCAAAAATGAAGTCCACACAAAAAGTGCAGATGCAAAGGTTCCATGGCACTCAAACTACAAGAGAAATGGGGTAAAAAGTAGTATTATTTTTTTTCTAAAAGGAAAAAAATATGAGTTGGTGAGATATAAACATAGTGTTTGATCCAATGACAATAATGTCCTTTAGGTGCCAGATACGTGGAACTCTATGTCTTGGCTCTGGGAATTTTCTCTGGAGGTCCTTCATTCCCCCTATGCCTTCCCTCCTTATCTCTTCCTATTGCTTTCTCTGACTTTCTTTTAGTCCCAACTTAATCCCATGTCTTCAGGAAGCCTCTCCCAATCTCTTTTAATTCTAGTGATTTCCTTCTTGTAATTATTTTCTGCTTATCTTTTACATTCCTTGTTTGTACATTTTGTTTGCTTGCTGCTCTCTATTTTGGTTGTGAGTTCCTTGAGGTAGGAGACTGTCTTGTGACATTTGTTTTTGTATTCTTAACACTTAGTACAGTAGTTCATACATAATAAGTACTTCATAAATGTTTATTGACCTACTGACTCGAGGAGTTCCTATTGTCCTCATTAAAAGAATGAATTCTTTTGCCTTTCATTAATTTTCCTATGCAATGTAGTTACATCATTCCTTTCTATTTTTATTTCAGATGACTCTTAAAGAAATGATTAACATATCCTCACTTAGGTCCTCTACATTCCAGCCAAACATTTATGTCAAACTAATTTGCATAGATCATTTTCTCTTTAGAGGACACTTGTTTCCCAATTTTACCTCTTTCAGTAGATTTCTTGAAACATATACTTTTTTATTTCACAAGTGTTTTCCAATTACATATGAAACATTTAAACATTCATTTTTTAAATTTTGAGTTCCAAATTCTCTCCCTCCCTTCCTCTCTTTCCCTATATTTTGAGAAGGCAAACAATATTTCCTTTATACATGTGATGCAAATTCAAAAAAGGAAAATAATTCCATAGTTCCCATGTTTCAAAAGAAAATGCAAAACTTCAAATATGTAAAAAGAAAAAATATCACCAAAATTAAAGAAAGCTTAAAAAGTTTTGCAGTAAAATCTTTAAATTTCTTTTTTATTGATGTTATTTATTTTCAGTGTTCTACAATCACTACCATATAACTTAGATTTTTTTCCCTCCCTCCCCCCCAGCTCTGCCCTCCCTAAGACAGCATGCAGTTTTATATAGGTTCTACACATGCGTTACTATTAAATACATTTTCACTATACTCATGCTGTGCAGAAGAATTAAAACAAATGAGAGATATCATATAACAAACCAAAATGTAATACACACACACATACACACACACACACATGCTCAAACACAAGATCTGCTACATTCTGCGATAGAATTCCATAGTTCTTTTGAATGTGGAAGGTATTTTGCCTTAAAAGATCATTGGGAATTTTTTTAACTCTTTGCATTGCAATGCCATTCCAAGTATACCAGAAGAAACTCTCGCACACTGTGGTAGTTGCTGTGCACAAAGTTCTCCTGGTTCTACTCCTTTCCCTCAGCGTGAGTTCATATAAGTCTTTCCAGGTCTCTCTGAAGTCTTCCTGCTCATCATTTCTTATAACAAGATAGCATTCCATTACATTCATATATCCCAATTTATTCAGCCATTGCCCAATTGATAGGCATCTCCTTGATTTACAATTTATGACCACCACAAAGAGTGCTGCTAAAAATATTTATGCACATATGGGACCCTTTCTCATTTCTATGATCTCTAGGGAATACAGCCCTAGAAGGGCTATAGCTGGCATAAAGGATAAGTATATATTTGTAGCCCTTTGGGCATAGTTCCAAATTGCTCTCCAGAATGGTTGGATGAGCTCACAGCTCCACCAACAATGAATTAGTGTTTCAACTCTCCCACAGCCTCTCCAACATTTATCACCTTCCTGTTCTGTCATGTTTGCCAATCTGATAGGTGTGATGTGGTACCTCCAAATTGTTTTGATTTGAATCTCTCTAATCAGTAATGATTTAGAGCATTTTTTCGTATGACTGTAGATATCTTTAATATCTTTCTCTGAAAACTGCCTGTTCATATCCTTCGACCATTTATCAATTGAGGAATAACTTGTATTTTATACATTTGACTCAGTTCTCTATATATTCTAGAAATGAAGCCTTTGTCACTGACACTAACTCCAAAAATCCTTTCCCAGTTTTCCGCATCCCTATGAATCGTGGTTGTATTGGGTTTGGTTATGCAAAAACTTTTCAGTGTAATGTAATCAGAATTATCCATCTTGCACTTCAAAATGCTTTCTATTCCTTATTTAGTCAAAATTTCTTCCCTTCTACATAAATCAGATAAATACACTATTCCATTCTCCTCCAATTTGTCCAAGGTATCAGTCTTTATACCTTGATCATGTACCCATTTGGGCTTTATTCTTGTGCACAGTGTCAGGCATTGGTCTTTGCCTAGATTCTGCCACACAGTTATCCAATTTTCCCAGTAATTTTTGTCAAACAATGAGTTCTTATCCCTGAAGCTGGGGTCCATAGTTTTATCAAACAGTGGACTGTTATATTTGTTGCATACTGTGTCTTGAGTACCTAGCCTAACCCACTTGTCTAACCTTCTGTGTCTTAGCCAGTACCAAGTGGTTTTGATAATTGCTGCTTTATAGTACAATTTGACATCTGGAAGTGCTAGGCCACCTTCCTTAGCATTTCTTTTCATTACTCCCTGTGATATTCTGGATCTTTTGTTCTTCCAGATGAACTTTGATATTATTTTATCCAGCTCTAGAAAATAATTATCTGATAGTTTAATTGGTATGGCACTAAATAAGAAAATTAATTTAGCTGGAATTTTCATTTTTTTTTATATTGGCTCTGCCCACCCAGGAGCAACTGACGTTTTTTCCACTTACTTAGATGTGAATTTATTTGTGGGAAAAGTGTCTTTAAATTGTGTTCATATAGTCCCAGGGTTTGTTTTGGCAGGTAAACTCCCAAATATTTTATAATGCCTACCTTAGTTTTAAATGGGATTTCTCTTTCTATCTCGTGCTGTTGGACTTTGTTACTAATATATAGAAATGCAGAAGATTTGTGCGGGTTTATTTTGTAACCTGAAAGTTTGCCAGAGTGGTTTATTTCATAGTTTTTTACTTGAATCTCTGGGATTCTCTAAGTATAACATCATATCATCTGCAAAGAATGATAACTTAGTTTCTTCTTTTCCCATTCTAATTCTTTCAATTTCTTTATCTTGTCTAATTGCTATAACTAACATTTGTAGTACCATATCGAATAAGAGTGGTGATAATGAACATCCTTGTTTCACCCTGATCTTATGGGAAATACATCTAGCTTATCTCCATTGAATACAATGTTTGCTGTAGGTTTTAGGTAGTTACTGTTTATTATTTTATGGAAAGTCCCCTTTATTCCCATGTTGTCTAGTGTTTTTAATAGGAATGGGTGTTGTATTTTGTCAAAAGCTTTTTCTGTATCTTTTGAGATAATCATGTGGTTTCTGTGAATTTGTTGTTGATATGATCGATAATGCTAATAGTTTTCTTAATATTGGACCAGCCCTGTATTCCTGGTATGAATCCTACCTGATCATAATGTATTGTTCTGGTAATAAGGTGCTGTGTCCTTTTTGCTAAAATCTTATTTAAAATTTTTGCATCTGTATTCATTAGAGATACTGGTCTACAATTTTCTTTCTCTGTTCTGTCTCTTCCTGGTTTAGTTATCAAAACCATATTTGTATCATAAGAAGAACTG